>NC_080839.1:34075546-34410546 GCF_030435755.1 Ochotona princeps
AACTTGTGATTTGGTTGTTTGGTCTTTTAGTTTTGCTTTTTGATAAGAGTTTCTCTAGAAGCTTTCTTTCCCAGCAAATGTTAGCACAGATATCAATATGGACATATTCACATGTATTATTTTCTTTCAATTGATTCTTAATTTTGCCTGTCTTGTGATATTTATTAAAGATAACTTACCAATTTAAAAACAATATTTAAAAGCAATTATGCATAATTTAAATTTTATATAAAAATAAACAATATGCTACTTGATTTCATAAGTCTAATGAAACAATAAAGAAATCAGAATTCTTAAAACTTAAAAAAAGAACTCTAAAAATTAGTAGGACATGAGAAGTTAATAACACAAAACCAATACATGTTGTTGAAACCTTTTATGAACAACTGAGGATAAAATTAAATAAAACAAACCAGGGAAACACAAATTCAAGGTTAAAATGAAAACCTTGGTACAGTGACTTTAGCAAGATGTTGGAATCGTTCAGCCAGGAAATTCTCATCAGAACAATGATCCATGTAAATAAACACCTTCACAAACACTAAGGGATTCAGCTGAGGAATTATAGTACCTGATTAAAGTAGAGATGAGAAAGGATGGTTTGAAGAAGACTGAGAGGTTAGTGTTGTATCACTTACTCCATTCTTTCCTCAAATCCATGCAGCACTCAAGGTGATATTCGCTACTCTAAAAAAGGAGAAAGAAGTGAGTTCCCAACATGCCAGAACTTATGATATGCAAACAAAACAAAACAAAAAACCAGTGTAAATCAAAGTTTATAATAATTAAGGCCTACTGTAAAACACATATCTCAAATAAACAACTTGAACAATAAATAAGAAAAATATTATACTAAATACAAAGTAGATTGAAACAAAATCATGAAATAAAATCCATTATAATACATGCCACCATCCATTCATCTGCTTGTTTGATTCCAAATCATAGATATACCAAATAATGTGTATTTTCTCTTTCAAGATATTTATTTTTTAAAGATGTGTACCTGGAGGCAGAATGACTGGGGTATGCAATAGTCTTAGTTTTAATTCTGGAGGTATCATCTATGCTGTGTTCCTTAACATCTGTACTAATGTATATTGCTAGCCACAGTGTACAAAATTTCCCTTTCCCAGGCATCCTTGTCCAAGCAGGTGAGTTTCCATCATTTGGCTAAGAGATATCCTTTCAGCGATGATGTAGTATCTCCTTTCAATTTGTATTTCCCTGATAATTAATGATACTGAGCATCTTTTCCTATACCTGGTGGCTAGTTCTACAAAGTTTGAGACATGTTTTTTTGGGACTTTTGCCTATTTTTACTGTTTAAAACATATCTAATGGTTTTTACCTGCTTGAAATGCAGAAGAGACAGAGTTCTTCCCCCCACTCGCTCACTCCCTAGACATGGAAGATGGGAGATCAGGATCCATCTTGGCTTCAGCCTGACCCAACTCTGGCTGCTGTGGCCATTGAGAAACAAGCCAGCAAATGAAAGATCTCTCTGCTGCAAATATATAACTAAGTAAGCAAAACTTAATAAAAATGAAGATCTTTCTTTGCTCATTTATGAAATTTTACCAGTGTTGACTCAATGATTCTTGTCTTGTTCAATAGAAAACAATCGCTTCATCTAATTGTTTATTTTGCTTTCCAGATTTGGCTAATAGGAGATTTTCTTCAAGATTTTTAAAAAATCTATTAAAAGGTGAACTTATAAAGAGAGAGGGAGAGACGGCGAGAACTTTCAACCACTGATTCACTTTCCAAATAGCCAGGGCTGTGCAAGGCTGAAGACAGGAGCCTTGTCTTCTACATGCGTGCAGTGGCCCAAGTATTTGGACCATCCTCTTCTGCTTTCCCGGCCACATTATGAGGGAGCTGGATCAGAAGTGTAGCAGCCAGGGCTTAGACTGGCACCCATATGAAATACCTGTGGCAACACCAGTGTCACATGCCGCGGCTTAACCAAGAAGAGCACAATAGCAGCTTCCTAGTAGGAACTCCTGAGTCTTCACCCTGTGGCCTTCCCAAGTGTCTTCATCATGTTTTGAAAATCTTCATACTTTCTGATTCATCAAGGTACTTCAAGGTTCTTTTATTCTTAATGTAGCATTGGAACCAGCCCATTTCTAGAGGTAGTCTTGGGAAATGGCTTTATGCAGGAATAAAATTTTACTTGTTGTTTAAAATGCTACTGCTTTTGTCAATGAATAGAGCTAAAAATACATGAATATATCACATGTGTTTGTATTTATGATTTCATAATTAAAATCCAAATGTTCACAGCAACATATCTAAACACAGTTCCACATGTAAGGGTTCTTATGGCTTTTCCCCTTTTCACATTTTTACTGTCTCTGACAGTGAGAAATCTGGATTTCATTTTCTTTGGAATATTGTCTCATCTTTTAAATGTATGAACATTAATGTGATCAGCCTTCTGACTCCACTTTAGCTATATGAGTCATGAATGTAAACCTCATCAGCCATGAAGCACAGTGAGAGTATGTACTGCAAAACACAAAGCATAACTCTAGGCTGCCTATGAATGTCCTGGATCTAGTTCATTTACAGCAACCCTTGTTGTGGGTGTTAAAAAAATTGCTAGCTATGTGGGAGATGATTTTATACAATGTAAAATCTCAAATGCAGAAAGAAATTCGACTGTGCAAACTCCATTATGTTAAAATACAAATGCTTTAAAGAGTGCTATTTGTTTCACACCCTAACAAACATCAAGAACGGAAGAGAATTGAAGAGCCTGGTGCTGTGGATACCTGCCTAGATACCTGGCTATGAAACAAATACCCAGGTTTGAGGATTAAGAACAGAGATAATATATACATCTTAACTAGATGTTATACTCACACATCTATACCCTTTCAATAAGAGCTGAAGTTCCAAAAAGATATTACATGTATATGAAAATCACTTGCCTGCAGTAAACCCTAAACTTGCTCAGTTTTAATTCATACGTTAAAGAATTTATCGTTCTGAAGTGTTTCTATAAATTTAAGAAAAAGGTCAATGGAAAAATGCTATGTATTTCAGTATAAATAGATTTATACTCGAGTCTGAAATAAATTGTATATTCTAGGAAACATTTTAATAGAGTCTGAAGAAATAAGCAACATCCGTGGGAACTCCTCATGGGCCATTCAACCCTGGTGTACGTCATAGCAAATGGCAAACAGAAGATACTGATTAATGTTTACTGAAAGGTGAAATAATCAGAAAGCAATTGAAGACCAGCCTTTCAATGAGTAAGTTGATAGCAGTCATTACTGAGGCGCTCTCTCTCCAAGCCTGCTTTTAAGAACTGGATGCCAAGCCAAGTCTTCATGTGCTGGCAAGCCGGTGATCACTCATTTCATCCCACAGTGCATTTTTAAACATTTGAGTAAGAAACTGATCTTTTATTCAAATAAAAGAGCAAAATATGTCCCCTCCCCGACAAATAGATACCTAAAAGATCATGCTGTTTGATCAGAATTTGATTTTTAAAAGATCTATAACACCATAGAGTCTGATAGTTCACTTTAATATTTATGGAACAAGATAGCCTTCATTTTGTAGCTTAGAAGATGAAATAAGAACCTTAATGTGTAGAATACAATTGGAGAAAATATCCAGTAGAAGCTAGTTCTCAGGAAAATGCCTCAAATACCATTAAGTAATAGCAGAGTAACTGTACTAATCTTAAAAACTGATTTGGGATAAATTTTCCCAAGGGTGAACAGAGCAGAGTCTATCTAATTTGAAGCTTCAAGCTGAGAATCAATTTGGACACATTGTGTGTTCCTTAATTCTTCCTTAGTACAAAAACAGCTTGCATTTGGTTTGGTGAGAAATCTAGAGAAGAGTCTTGACTTCATGTTTCACTGCCTCCTCTTATCTTCAAACTGAAGTTACCATCCACGAGTTCCCAGTGACTTCTGAATGAAGAGTTGCACAAACATCATGGCATAATCATAATCTACCAGGATAATCAAAGTAGATGCTTCTATGGAAGATTAATTTTCTTTTTTTTAGATGTATGTATTATTACAGGAGCTATTTCTCTCTATAGCATAAACCTAAAGTCTTCTAGAGAAAAGCTAGTCTCCAGTCCATTCAAAGGGAAGGAGGTAACCCTCACAAATGGACATTTTCATATTCTACCTTCCTTCTAATTCTACTGATTGCTAGGTGAGAATAAATAGTAACAGCACATTGTTAATGGTTTCACACTATATATTTATCTGAAAAAAATGATATAGTTTTTCTATGCTGCATGGTTGAAAATTTCTAGCACAAAAGCTATATGTTCAGAAATAAAGATTACAAATAGCAGAACTATCAATATACATTACAGTGGAAAATACAGAAATTTGGTCAAATTTTCTGGAATCACCATTCAGAACACAGCTGAATGTATGGTTCATTTCATTAGCATTGTGTCTTGTCAGTTAACAAATGTTTGAGGAAAGACCACACATTTTGATGAATTTGGGGATGACTGTTCAAATACAAAAAAGAGGTTTCATGACTAATATATTTCTATTATACAAAATAATTTTAAGATAATTTTATGGCAAACAAAAGGAGAGGAGCAATTGCACTGGTGGTCAAAGATAGAAACAGGAAAAGGAGAGCTGGGACTCTGACCTCAAGGAAGACAGATGATAGCTGTGTGGGATTACATTTAACACAGTGATGAATTAATATACCAAATACTTAAGCATACCTTCATTTTGAAGCTTCTTGATACTAGATATATACCCAAGTTAAATTACTTTGTGATACAAGGTCATTGATTTTCATATTAAATTTTGAACAAAAGAAGAAAATAAAAATTTCATTGACTGACAAGTACTTAGGAGTATTGTATTTTATTTCAGTTGTGTAAGCATTAAACACTCATCTATAGTCTATATGGAAACTGTTTACTTACTATGGTATTTGATTTTCAGAAAAGAATTTGGGAAACTATGGACCCTGACACAAATCCAATTTATAACTTGTTTTATATCATCTGTGAGCCAAGAATGATTCTTGCAATCTTCAACGATAAGAAGACAGCCACAGAAGATGGGGAAGAAATGCAGAACACAGGAACTTGTTCACAAAGTCCAAAATGTTTACTGTTTTGTCCTTTACAGAAAAGACTTCCAGATCCTGAGCTAAATATTCACTGTCATCCAATAACCCAGAGATCGCCAGCCCCCTGAGCTAATAATTAGCAATGTAGCATATCCATTTTATGCTGTGTATATGGTCCAGAATACATACAGAATCTATTCTTCACTGCTACTCTCACATAAATTTGTGAATCTCTGCATTATCTATGCTATTCGACAGCTACCAAATAAGTCTGCAAATCACCCAGTTGTCAACACCTGGATAGAGAATATGCCATCTGCAGGACATAGTTGGACTCAGCCACTCTCAGCTTCTGATTCCAATGTCCTCTATCAGAATATCTGGTTTCAGTCACTTAAGCATGTGGCTTAAAGCCAGCTGCCTCCAAGAGCATCTGCAATCAACCCTCACCTTTCAAATCCTTTGTTTAGAAATGTGTTGAACCTCTTGGCCTGTCATTGGCGAATGTCCATTTTCTGCAACTCTATTTAAAACAAATAAATGCACTTGTAACTGCAAGACAGTGAAGTAGTAGTGTTATCCACTAGCTGGACAGATCTAATCTTTAGGGATTTGGTGAGAGAGTATTCTAGTATTTAGTTCTTTTTTCCAGAATGAAAGACCATCTGAATTCAAGGGTCCCCAAAAACATTCCTCATGCTTTCTAAACTGCTAGCTAATTTTCCCTTTCTTCTGTTAAAGCATATCTTAATCCATGTTTATCTTTCACAATTTCAAATTGAATTCAGATTACTCTTGACGAGGTTTACTCCTGACAGTTAACAAAATCGGTAATTATTCCAAAAAAACACAGAGATTTAAGTCTACTCATTTTATTAATTTGATTACATATAAGGCTGTTGAATATCCATGGAAACTCCTTTCTAAAGTCTAAAGTCTATCATACTTAGATGATGGCCATTAAGCAAAGGTTTCAACACACAAATCTTGGGAAGTTGTGAGATCTTTAGATGTTATCGACAACTGAGACTTACAGGCTTTTCCAATAATTGGGAAAACAAGATCATTTTGCTTAAGACATCGTAGATATGATACCTTTACCTACCAAGATAAAAATATTTCCTTAAAACTTTTAGTTTATTCATCTAAAAATTGAGCACAAGGCTAACAGTAATGAGGATATTTAGTTGGAAATATATTTATTCTTAATCCTTTTAATATAGTTGTTTAACGATGTAGATGGTATTTCATCATATTTTCTCACATTGAATTCCTCACAAGTCACATGTTCAACAAGTTTGTTACGTATCTTTTACACACAAGGCACTCTTGCTGACAACAGTGGTTCCATACCTGAATAATATGCTTCCTTATCATTAATGGCTTTACAATAATGGGTAATATTATGTAAGTAAACAACTATCTATAACAGGATCAACAAAATGAGTAGATTAAAGGTGAACTTAAATCTTACAATGGTTCCAAAAGAATATGCAAGATTCTTAATAGGTGAAGGACAAAGAATCCTTCACAGAAATGTGATTTTAGTACTTAGCCCTAAAGATATGGTCACACTATTTAATAATATAATAGAGGAAAAACACACCTTAGACCAAAACAATAGTAACACAAAATGAGAAAAGACAAAAATTATAGAGCATATCTGGGAAGGAATACTTGCTTACAACATAAGAAATGTTTACTTAAAGAAAAGTGTAATCAAGATATTGTGAGGATTGAAATAGCTTGCTAAGGAGTTGAGAAATTACTGAGTGACCAATTTCCTAGTAAATAATACAATTTGTTCAAAATATTTAGTAGAATCTTCCTCTGTCTCCAGAACAAAAACAGTCCATGAACTTGAGGATACTGTAATGTAATGGAGGAATAGGAAAAAATAGAATGTAAGATGATATGATTTACTACAAAGGTTGGCAAAAATGGCCTAGACTAAAATTAACCTGGAAACAACTAAAGGTTGATGGGGAGAGCAGCAGAAGGTAGGGAGGGAGGCTGCAGCTGTGAGAAGCAGTGGGGTGCCCCAGAGAGGCATCCGGACTTTGGAACTCAATAATTCTAGGTTGGAATTCCAGCACAACCACTTACTAGCTGTGCAACCTTGAACAACTTGTTTGACCTTTCTTAGGTTTATTTTCCAGAACTGAAAGATGAGTTAATATTGTCAGCCTCCTAGGGAGTTGTGAACATTAAATGAGATAATGCATGAAAAGCACCTGGCATCGTATCAGCAGTCAATAGTGGTGGCAATTATTACAACATCCCAGGTAAGAAGAACAAACACTGCATAAGATGCTGGTGTTTATAAATAAAACATAAGTATATCTCAAATAAAACACAAAAAAGTAGAGGAAAGGTAACTGTGAAAGTACATTGTATAGCAGTCAGTCTTAAACTAACCTGTGCCTGTTTTAAACAGTGTGTGTTTCCATGCTCTCTGCAAAAATGGTTCCAATTCAGAGACGATATTGAAGCAATCAAGCGATTCTTGGTTTATAGTCCAGTCTTGGACAAACACTGTCCTACAAGATTTAGCAACTGGGAGGATATAGAGGAGAAACAAGAGGATTCAAAGATGATCATGACAGGGTTTCTTAATCCAAAGATGGTGAAGTCTTAGTAGGCTAATGGATAGAATTCAAGAGGTTTTGTGCTTTTTTTTGTTTGCTAGTTTGTGTTTAGATTTATGTATAAATTCAAAAGTGACAGTTGCAGAGAAACAGGGAGAGAGATTCTTCCATCTGCTGGTTCACTCTGCCAGTTGGTTGCAACAGCAGGCCCTAGCCAGGACTCAAGAGCTTTTTCCAGATCTTTCTTGTGGGGAGCAGAAGTCCAAGCAAGCACTAGACATGTCTTTCACTGTTTATCTCAGGCCACTAACAGGGAATTGGGTAGGAAACAGAGCAGTTAGGGCCACGAACTGGTATCCATATAGCATGTTGGCATTTCAGGTGTAGATTTATGTGCTATGCCATAATGCTTGTCCCTAGAGTCAAGATTTTAGAAACCACCTTGAATATGATTTTTGTAAGAGCAATTACTAAGAAAACCCACGGCCTTCATTAGATACTCAAAAAAATACCTATACCAAAATGTTTAGCTCCATGATTTGTGGGTAATAGGTATAAGGAGCTAGCGGTTAGCAATAAAAATGGAAAAGTCTGAGGGAGCAGGTATATAACCTTGCAATTTAGACATTAAGATCCCTGGGTGGATACTGCGGTTGTTTCTACTTGGGTGCCTCGGATTAAGCCTTGCCTTTGCATCTGATTTGGCTTGCTATTAATGTGTACCCTAGGCCACTATAGCTCAAGTATTTGGGTCCCTATCACTCAGGCAGAAGACCTGGATAAAGACCCGAGCTCCCAAGTTTAGCCTCTCTCAGCCTCAGCCATTGTGAACATTTGGGAAGTAACCAAATGGCTGGGCAGTCTCTTTGTTTTTCTCTCTGCTTCTCAAAACAATGGGTAGGTAGGTAGGTCTGTCTCTACCACAGGAAGGAAGGAAGGGAGGAAGGAAGGAAAAAAAAGGAAAGAAAAGAAAAAAATTTTATATTCTGAGATATCCTTCAGGCAGTTGATTATATGACTAGGAATTTGATATGGACTTGGTTCTAGGAGGTACATTTAAGTGGCATTTGTGCAAAGATAAAGAGGAACACTAAAGCATGGTGGGAGCAAAAGAAGAAAAATGTGGGTGAAAATATAGAGAACAGACCTACATTTGCATAATGAGCTGCAATGAGTGGGTAGAGAATCAGTCATCAGTGGCCAAAAGACAAATACCTGTGATGTCAGTTACATGTAGAATTCAAGGTTTGAACATGAAAAAAGAGTAGAATGATGACCACTAGAGACTGTAGGATGTGGTTTTCTGGAGCTGTTGGTCAAAGACCACAGAATTTCAGGCCAGCAATAGGAATGAGTACAAGGAATTTACTGTATAACACAGTGACTATACCTTATAACAAAACATGGTGCTGCAAAAATCTCTAAGAGTAGGTTTTAAGAGTTGTCACTACAAATAAAAGTGTGAGGGGTTATACATGTTAATTAACTCAACTAACCCATTTCACAGAGTATACATGTTTTAAAATATCCTGGTGTACATGATAAATACATATGATTTTTATAAATGAAAAACATTAAAATACATGAGTGGCCAACAGAGGAGGCCAAGAAGGAGAGAGATGAGAAGAGGAATTAAAGGAAGGCTCTATTAGAAGAAATGAAAAGCCAAGAAAGGCAACAACTTCAAAATGAAGGGGAAAATACCAAGGAGAGGTGAGACGGAGAACTCAGTGTTAGCAAATGCACAATTTTCAGAGAAGAAATAAAGGTTAGCATTCAAAGGGCTAACAAGGACTGTGTGATCATTTGTTAAAATAGTTGCACTAAAATCAACATTTTCTACAAAGAAAGCAAGCTTCAATTAAAGGCCTCATTCTCCCGAAGAAAGCAACAACACACTTTTGGGGAAAAAGACAAGACCACTCAGGTGCAGCGTTAGGCTTAACACCTAGTGTTTTCCATTTCCAAATGAGGACTTTCCCCAGTAGCCATAGAGAGTGATTCAAAAGCCAATTATTTCTGTGTGCCTCTATTCCCTACTTCGCCTGATTTGTGGTGAAGTCTAAGCACAGAGGGAAAATGTCAAATAAAACATCAGTGTCTCCATAAAATGCCCTCACATTACAAGAGGATAATCCTGCTTCTTTGAACTAGCTAAAAACTGACCTTCTCTTGCTCAAAACTGCCTGTAAGAGTCCCAGGACAGGTTGTTCTGACATTCTTTTAACATCATCTCATCATCACAGCCAAAACTAATCACAAGAATATTACCCGTTGACAGGTGCATTTATTCTGTCAATTAAATCAGATGGTTAAATCGAAATGTGCCCCAAATCTCTCTTGTTTGCATTATCCATATTGGCGTTTCTTGGCTCTGGTTCATTGCTGGCTGGAAGTCGTCCAGCCCCCACAGAGTCACTTTGCAATATTGTGCCAGCAAGTTTCCATGCTCTGCAGCCGCCGCTCCAGCGAGGCCAGAGCAGCACTACAGGACTGGCCTGGAATGTGATATTGCTTCGCTAAGATTTATTAAAAAATGGAAGGAGGGAGACTGAGATCAATGTTTTTGGAATGGGAGAAGATACATCACCTCATAGCCAATGGAGTGAAGATGCTCCAGACGGCCAGTGAGAAAGGTATAGGAGAGTTAAAAGCAGCCACACTCCTCCAGCTTTCAGTGCCTTCTGTGAAACTCTGCTCCACCCTAGTGACCAAAAGAAAACAGTTTCTAAGGTCTGACTCCTGATTGTATGGCATTTTCTCCAAGATAAGTGAAATATCTCTCAGACCAAAGGAACAGAAATTCAACTGAACCGGACCCTGTGCACAGTTACTGGCAAAGTTCCCTAACACAGGGAAATTATACAACAGTTTGCTCATAATAACCACTGACAATGAGGTGTCTTAAGGACAGGTCTAGGATTCCAGTCTCAATACAGTTGAAGCTGCACTGTATTTTGACTCCCATTTCAAGATCCTTTGCTATTTTCAGGCAGTGTCACCATGTAAGCACAGCTATAAAGAAACTCATGTTTTTGTAGGGGGCATTTAAAAAGCACATAGTCTGAGGTGGAAACACAAAATGAAATGGAAAGGTAATGAGTGGGAAAAAAAAAACCTAAGGTGTGAACAAAGGTTGACAAGTTAGGCTGAAAATGTGGAGTCACTGCCGCATGTCATGGACTCTGAAGGTATACTCGGATGTAACTGTAAATTTCATTTTGCGCATTATCAGCTTGAAAAGGCCTAATGGCCTCTTGGAAACATTTCAGGTTGTCAAATAAACATACATGTAGACTACTCTTTCAAAGCTCAGTATCATATTATCTAGTTTAAATATCAAATAGCTCAAAGCTATATTTACCTTCATATTTTGCCACGTACATGTCCGCAAGGAGATGATTTTCCACAAATTTTTGGCTAATGACAGAGTCGGTGATTTCTGCTGCTTCTTCGTTTGGTCAAGTTTTTATCTGTAAAACGTGGCATAAAGTCTTAGTCACTCAACTCTTATTGACTATAATAGCTCAGTCCTCATGTACCACTCAAAAAGTAGAGTTGAGCTCTATAATTTATCTCCGCAGACAGTTACAGTCAATCAGGTAAATAGCTATTTTAGCCAATATGTAAGACAGGTATTCTGCCCTCTTGAAAGAGGCTATTTTGCCTGTTTTGTATATTTTTATTTATGCCCTTCTTTTAAAAAATGCACATTTCATCCCCAAGAGAATTATTTGCTCTCCAGTTTAGCTAATTAGCATTTAGGACATGGATTGCATATAATAAAAATATATATTAAGATTGTCAGGAGAAAAAAATAGCTACCACATGTGTGCTCTAACCAGTTTGGAGGATTTATCGTTCCGAAGTTCTGAAATGACACAGCCAGTTCAGCAAGAGAGGATTTTCTTCCCACTGAGGAGGAACAGAGAAAGAGTTCAGCAGCACCAAATGCATTCCAAGGCCTCATCTGCACTATAAATAATTATTTCCCAAAGATGCAGTCAATAATCAAATAGGATCTGTTTCCTGAGTTTTGTAGTCTAGTATATACACAGGAGTCATGGTAACATGTCTCTACAATGTTCCATTGGCTAGGCTAATTTAACACATTTAATTACATACGTATGTTGGGGAGATCTGCAAAAAACATGATATTCCAAAAAAGACCAGATGACTGATACTGAACTACAGAAAGGAATCAGGCTGCAGGTTTCTGGGCATGGTGAGGACATGATATGGAAGATGAGGGGGAGGAAATGTATGGTGAATCAAGCTTGCCTTGTGGTGCAGATAGAATCTCTCAGGTAATAAAAATTGTCTAGAAGCCACCCTCTTCGTAATGCAGACATTTTCACCAATATAAATTTTCTTTATAGATGTAAATTTCTTTTTAAAAAGGGAGAGCTTTTCGGAGGCACTCCTGTGTCTGCAGTTTCTCAAAATAACATGCTTGAAATACTCCAAAGAGATCTATTTTGGGATGGCATATTCTGGTTCTCTACAATCATATTTTGGGGTGATGTGTCCTGTACTCTTGCTGTGCCATTCAGGTAATATTGGTACTGCTTTGCAGATATTCTCACCTTTAATTTTGAGAGTCTAAATTAAGTATGATTTGCTTACCCATTTAATAGATGAGGATACTGGGATCCAGAGTTTCATGACAATATTCATACTGCATTTAAAGAAGAGGAGCCAGGGTTTAAGTTCAAGTCCTTTCCATTCTGAAGCTTGGAGAATGAATTTCTATTATGTTGCTATCCTAGCCTAAGCTCAATGTTCCTAGATCAAACACCTTGATTTTACTGTCAATTATTCAGAATTTTACATCTTGTTTCAGTGCAGAAAGAAACCACTTCCTTACATAAAAAAGTGACTACTGATGCAAGAACTTAGGCTCTAACTATTAAAAAAAAAGAAGGAAGGAAAGAAAGGGAGAAAATGGGTTCAGAATTTTTGAGGGTGAAGAGCAGTAGAGAAGAAATAAGTATTTCAATAAACGAAGCTCCTTATTTTATCATAATTCTGATTTTGATAATTTTGTAGAAGCCAAATCTGCCCTACTTCCTTTTTTAACCATTAAAAACTTGGTTATTTTTTCAGATGTGTCGCGTTCAAATGGGAAAAAAATGCATTGTGTGTGTGAATTCAAATCAGTTAACAATGCAGATCCTTATAAATATCTTTAACTTACCACAGGGTATTACTCTTAAAGCATCTACGTCCACCCATCAAAAAAAAATCATGTTAAAAATCCTAAGCACCAAGCTAATGATGTCAATAGGTGGGGCTCTGGGAGTTGACTAGTTAATCAAAGGGCTCTCTATCGACTATGTTATTTCTGTTTCTCTTACTTTACAAACAAAAGGAAAATAATGCTTTTCAAAAAAAGGATGTCCACATTATGTGAAGCTTTTAAAGGTCAGCCCAAGCTACTGATGGGAACATCATCTCGCCCTGATTTCTTAGTTCTGGAAACTGCCATGAATACACTCTAGTGACTGGATTTGAGCCTGTCTGGGTCTGGTTCAGAAAGTTATTAGAAGCATACCATCTTGGTCCTATACATGGGCCTTCTTTAAATGTACTTGCTTGAAGGCAACAGAGAGAGAGATCTTCTATCCAATGGTTTCATTCCCAAATGGCCACAACAGCCAGGATTGGGTCAAGCTGAGGCCAAGATTCAAGAACTCCACCTGGGTCTCCCATCTGAGTGACAGAGTCCCACACACTTATGTAATAGGTGCAGGAGTTCATTGCACTCCAGCATGGGATCCAGATGTTCCAAGTGACAGCTTAACCCGCTGCATCACAATACACAACCCAGGGCTCACTCTGCGTGGAAATGGCTTCAAAGTTTCCCCAGTGTTTCCCAAGGTACTCAAAGCTTTAAAAGAAAAAGTTTAATTTCTTTCTTTTTACTTCATTTTTTTGGTCCTTCTCTGTAGTGGAAAGTCATTAATAATTTTAAGCACTTACAAGTAAAACTTGCCCTATGTACATCTTAATGGTCTATGAATTTAAGACTGCTTCCTTTCAGCTAACGCTAATAAATTCTCCAATGATCTTCACATCTAAACTTCTTTTCTTTCGTGAGTATCCCTTAAAGAAAGCTTCCACAATGACCTCTCTAGGTAAATGGCATTCAACAAATTCTCCTTTTTCTAAGCCAACATGACCATCTCTATCTGTGGATTTGAATAATCAGCTGGGTATAATCTAAGGTCTGAAACTGTTCTTTCCATTTGTCCCCAAAATGCAAATATTTCCATCAAGATCATAAACTGCAAACAGACTGTTTTATATTCCTTTCTTATGCTCTAATTCAATCTAAAAATAGTTGACAAACTTAAATATAATCCTATCATTTGTGGTAGCTTCAAGTTTCAAGATTTAGCTTATTGAAGAAACACTCATTTCTGATTATTAGCTGACAAGGAAGAAAAAAATTTACCAAAATCAACAATTTCTCATCCAAGTGACTCATTTCATTGAATGACTATATTCATAATACCACAACTCTCTAGCACCACTATAGCTCCCCAAATTCAAGAAACTGAAATAATGTGAGACTGAGCCACTACAGATAGGCTTCTCTGTCTGACCCTGGTTTACCTAGGATTGATTCTGAATGCAGTTGACAATAGATTAGGGAACCTGATTTGAGCGAGAATATGCACTCTTTAGCAGTAATACTCTTTGGAGGAGGTCATCCATCTCATAAAAAAATTCCTGAAAACAATACTCTAAAAGAAATGCAACAGCAAACATTTCAATTCTAGAAAGCAAGTAGGTCTGTGGTTGGATTAGCTTAGTATAAAACTATCCAACTCAAACATGACTTTTACTCCAAAGGTCACCTAAACATCATATCAAAATGACTGCACAGACAGTGAGGAAGAACCCCTGGAAAGCAGCTAGATTTCTCCGATTCCACCCTGCATTAGCCTTTTTCTTCGGGTTGAGTATTGGCACCATTAATTCGTTACTTCACTTGGAAGCAAATGAGTATTAACCATCTGATTTCCCCTTGTCAGGAGATTTCTGATTGAAGAAAAATAAAATGGATGCCTGGTGAACTCTGGACTACCTGTGTTTCCCCCAAGAGCTTGGCATATGACTAAGCAAATATGCTAACCCAGTGGATCCACCTTTGCAAATGAACGGGCCTAGATCCAGAAAACACAAATCTTATAAGGTTGCCTGGACTGCCAGCTGCCTCAATTTTAGCACAACGATTTAATGTATTTTAAATAAATGCAACATAAGGAAAAAATGCTTTGTACAAATTGGTCATCTGTTGTTTTTCTTGCTGGCACCATGATTTATGTAATATATCAGTAGAACGACATCTCTCTATCTGTCTCTTGGATAACAAAGTACATATGGAAGTTTCTTTATAGTGCTTTAACCCCCTGATTACTAGAAAGGTCCTACTGACTATTTCATACACAACATCCAAGTAAGATAACGATGTTGTCAAATATTTCATTATTTAAGCTTTTTCATGTCCATTCTCCTTATTTTGTATGCCATTGTGTCCTCACATTCAAAACTTGATTTTTCTCATTTTGTACATAAGTCAGCACTCAGATTGGAGTGACATCCATCTCTATTTAGGCTAACATTAGCTAAATTGTTATCATATCCCACATTAGTCTTAATCAACTTAGTGCTAATTCTTAAAGGACACAGGTGTTTACTTTTCATTCTTTTCTGCTCACAGAAAAATAAAAGTATTATATTACTGCAATTTAGTGAAACATAGTACAAGACTTGTGGTTTTGATAGAGCATCAATACCAATGATGACATCAGCACAATGCACTGGAGCATGAAATATCATCACATTTAACCTACTTTGGATCATACATCCATGTGCATTTTGTGAAAATCACACAAAAATTTGGAACTTCTCTCCCTAGAGCAAAGCACATTTACTTTTGCTTACAGTTTTGCATGAAATTTCAAGAAGTCCACAAGTTGGAAGAACATAACAATATGATTTTGTATGTCTTTCAAAGATGAAGCATTGTTTTAGTGCTCTAATTAATCCCACAGGAGTAACATGGTGGATTTGTGTTGTAGCTTGCTTGTAACAATTGTTTCCAGGCTAGTTATCTTTTTTTTAAGCTAATGAGGAAGGGGGTCATGGGTTCAATTCATTTAGGGGTCAGTTGGTTGTCATACAAAGAAAAGGCCTTTGCCATATTGCTAGCCCACCATCTTGCAAATTTATGCATTCTTCTTGCCAATAAGAGAATGGATAGCTAAGAACAAACCATCACTTATTCTGGAAATAAAACTCACAAGTTTCTTTCCTCATTTGGGGATTATGAACAATTATATAATTAGTAGAAGCAGCAATGTGATAAATGAGAAGGGAAAGGATCAAGAATCCAAAACCAAAGTCTGCCTTGAACTAAGTGGCTGTGTTACTAAAAGTCAAATGTTTGCTTCTCTGAATCTGATTTTCAATTAAATAAGATAGACATAATAACGGAAAAGTGTTTTGACCCTGTATTTCTAATATTAAGAATTATCATGAGGATATAACAATTGCACATAGTAGAAAAAATTAAAATTCATATAAAACAGGCAATCTATGACAGTATTCAAAGACTTCTGTAATAATACCAGTAGCCAGATTGTAGCATTCTTATTATTATCAATGTTTATGGGGAAATGGTACTTTTATGGTTGATCTACATGTATTTGTGTTTTAATAGATACATATTAAGTAGTAAATTCTTTGGTCCTTAGATTTCAAGGAAGAAAATACACATCCACCATTAAGTTAACAAAAGAAGAGAATTTGACTTCAAAATATCTTAAACCTCCTTGGTTCAACAGAAGGAGATCCTAAAAGAAACCAGTCTCTTCTATAAGTCAGGAAAATCAGATGGTTTATCTGCATAGCCTGATGAAGTAAAGAACAGACTAACATACATAGTAGCTTCACTTTTACTGCTCACGATAAAAACACTGTCGTTGAAAATCCCTGTATTTCATTTGTTATGTGTAACTTACTACATACACACAATATACACATATAGACAATGAAAGACACTAGTAAATCATAACCAGTGATATGTTTGCAAGATCAAAAATGCCTTTATTATCATTTGTTCCACAGTCTGCTAATTTGGCTGCAGAGCTAATGCCCATTTAAGGGAATATGGTGTAGGAGGACTGTGCAGCAATAGTAAGTGAAGGAGCCATATGTTTCTTAGCCCCGTCATATTGTCTGACTGCCCCCTCCTCCATTGCGGGTTAGCTTTTTCTCCAGAGACGCCTACAGTGGGTGGACTGTCTCTTTTATGGGTGTTCTGTGGAGATCATGCAAAAGGAAAGTTTCTAAGGGAAATGAGTCTATTTAAACATCTAGAAACAGCAACTTGCTTTCACTTAAGATACACAGAGGTCTGCTTCAGACTTACTTCACGGTACTGTTTTTATATATCATGACCAAGGGACTACTTGCGGCTATAAAGCTGACCGTGTCTAAATAGTCAGAATTTTCTGGTTTTAAGAATCCTATAGCTTCTCTAGAGAAGTATTAAAATCAAACTTATTATAGGACTAGATTGTAACCACAACATTAAAAAAAACTGTTTAACAGTCGGAGAAAAGGTGCATTTTCTGAAACAAGATGAATAAAAGTGAACCATTACATCTGTCCATAAAACAAGACCATTTTTTGAAATTATTATGTCCTCTTGTAATATGCTACTTTGGGGGTGCAACATGCAATGCAGCATATATAGCCAGAAACATACAATGAAGTCAAGCGGTCTCTCCACCAAGTGGCAGGTTAAACATGGGCACTGACAACTCCCATTATCTGAAATTATATCACCTTGGTTGCCTTGAGCTCCAGGAAATACTCTTCTACTGACTCTTTTGCTGTCCAAATTAAAGTGAAGGTGTGCACAGGCTTAAACAGGAAATCAAACAAGAGAGTGGGTATAAAAACAATACAAGTGGAGAAGCATGAGGTTTATATTTTTATGCTAATGTGATGGTAAGAAAAGGGCTCCATTTGGGGAGCAATAAAGAAGAGGGTGCGGAGGGGGGGAAGGCTGGGAGCAGAGCTCAGTAAAAAACACAGAGGCTTTCTATGCAGATAGGGGATTTAAAAGAAATAAAATGATAACCACATAGTCGAGAGACTAGAAAAGAGACCTTGATGTTTGATAGTTGCAATAACCTGCAGAGTGCTCTAATGGCTCGGGGATCAGGTGCAGAGCTACAGCAATAACGAGAGCTGAATAATTATCTCAGCCGTATCTGTAGCACCAAAGTCCCAGTGTATGAGCTATATAAGGAGGCTTCTGCTGCCTCTCCAAGATTTCCTGAAATGTTAAATCACTGATTTGGGAGCACTTCCAGCATTAGTACTGCCCAGTTAGAAAGAAATAAAGCCTAGAATTCTCCTGTGGCAGTTCTAATGTCTTTGTTAATTATGAATTATGGGTAAACATGCAGACTCACAGAGGTCACGGCTGTCAGCAACAATAGTTTTCAAGAAGGATTTTTACGAGGGTCTTTTTCACTCCACCATAATGTCCATTTTATATACATAAACAGAGCCAGGCATAGAAAAAAAGAAAGAAAGAAAAAGAAACCACCAGTGTTTGCTTTTGGGGGAGTTGTATGTATTTTTTCCCTTTTAACTCCCTCCCCCTCTGCGTGTGTAGAGGCATGTAGCGGCAGCCAAAGCAAAGCAGGTCATAACGAGAGTTCTCCTCTGTGACTGACAACAGCTGCACCATTCCAAGGACTATGCAGAAAGAGTCGCTAGGGCTGAGACTGGGTCAATAATCAGACACTGGAAACCATCTCCTTCTTGTTAGTAGAGGAAGCGGCCAGTTGGGTAACCTACCAGCAGTGGTCACCTTTCACATACTACGGAGAAACAAAAGCTGCATACGATATGCTTGATTAACCTCACTTAAATGGCAATGCTGATCTCAAATCTATCCCAAGAGTGTCTATAAACAGGATTAAAATTATATTATGTGTGGATCCAGCCCAACAAAAGCAACTGGCACAAAATCATTTTAATTAGGTGGTAATGGCTGTAACTCATTCAACTTTGGTGCTAATTCTTTTTGTCCCATCAAAGAACTTCTGGGACTTCCCGTAAGACAGTGTGGAATAAAGGAGATAACTCTATGGCTAGTAAATCACTCTTGTGCCTCAGTGTCATCCATCATGCATCGGCAGTTTGACAAACTATACGGCGAGATTAAAATCTTCTCTGCATTTTAGGAAAATCTGTGGCAATCTTCGTATAACATTTCTAGGTAGACAATGTATCTAGAAAAATAAGTTGGCAAAGTTGTGCTGACCTTCAAAGTGTCCAATAACTTTAGCATGAGAGCACATTGTGTGGGCTACTTTCTTTGTATTTAGCGAATTTCAGACCATATTAACCTGTGGTTGTGGGAGAACTAGAATTCAGTACAAGGTCTTCTCCATTATTCTTTGAGTCCACTGGAATGTCATTTTCTCATCATGGAACCTCTAGGTCCATTCCAGGTTCTTGCTCAGAATGGAAGTTACAGAGCAACTCTTCCCCATGGCCTTTCTTGAGAAACAGCATCTGTTTGCTTGAGTTGGTTTTTTAAAATGAAAAACAAGCAGAGTTTATCATACCACAGATCATGGAAGTGGGAAGCCACTGTCAAGAAACGTTCTGAGAGAGAACACAGAAGCAAGATGAAATCAGAGGTCAAATGACCACTATCCAGCCACTATCCAGCCACTATCTAGCCATTATGCAGAAGACTGTACTCTGATGCCCAAATTCCCACTGACAACCCAGTTTTGCTTACTGTATTCACTAAAGGGATCTCCAAGTCCCTCCATTTCAAAGAATATTCTATTTTCAAATCTGTTTTCTAGTTAGAAATAGCACCTAAGATTCTATTTAACCTTCTCAACCAATTCAGAGGGTACAAACATGAGTCCCACAGATCTTGTTCCCTTGCCCAATCCTCAACATTCCCATGGCCTAGCTGAGGCCTACATTTCACTCTAACCTGGTAAAGAGAGCAGGCAGGTGGTTGTGCACTTCCCTTAGTAAAACTCACAAGCAAATTAGGGAATTAATGTATCTTGAATATCCATTATTAAGACTGGAACTTTCTTCCAATTGTCATGAGCTTCCACTGTTAACTTGTCAATACTAGAGGGCTCTAAAATAACTAAACTCCACCCCTAAAGAATCCAAATGTAGTCAACGCTTGTTTGCCATAGTTGATGTTATTACTAACCACCAATGCATTGGTAACAAATGAGTCCACTAGTCAGACTGTAAAAATGGACTCTGTCACTGGCTCCAATTAGAAATGTATAAAATATGGAAATAGTTTCCTGAGAGAATAGCAAATACTTGTATAAGAAATCTGACCATAAATATCTTCAAGTTCTTAAAATTTTAGATGATTATTCTGAGTAATAGGCAAAAGTGAGAAAGAAGAAAACATTGAATTCATATGAATGTCAAGACAAAGTTTAGGCAAGGTCTCTTGGAATGACATAGGAGAAAGTGGCTTGCTTCCTCAAAGAACAAGATTGAGGATAATGAAAGTGACAATGAGAGACAAGTACAGAGAATGATTAAAACATAGGACTTTTCTAGCTAATTTCTGATTACAGAGAAAGAAATTTGAGATACCAGTTATGACTGCCTGTGTCCACATAGCAGAGTACATGGGTTCGATACCTATCACTGGCTTGTGACTCACCTTTCTGCTAACTCAGATCCTGGACACTAGTTGTTGCCCAAATAATTATGGTCCCATCACCCATATAGGATTGAGTTTTTATCAGTTCTTGTTTTCAGCCTGTCCCAGTCCTGGCCTTTTCAGGATTTGGGGAAACAATGCCTGGGTGGAAGCTATCTCACCCTCTCTTTCTTGTTAGTTAATTCATAATAAACTTTAGTAGATTAAAATTTTAAAAAAATTTATATGATACCCATTAACCAGTTCTCATTGCAATACAAGTCTGAAACCCTTTTTGGATCACACGCATACACACACACATGTTTCCCAGGAGCAGAATAATTTTGACAGTGTTAATAAATGTCACTGTGCCTTAAAAAATTGTTGGCTTGTAGAACTCAGGGATCCTCAGAAGTCAGGAGGGAAAAGATGGTGTTGCTCTGCAGCTTGGCGATGGTTATTGTGTGGCAAGCAAGCTTCTATTTTTCTTCTACTTCATTTTCACTTTTGCCTTTTAATGTTGCCTGAATCTATTCCAAGTGTCCTTTGCCATGGCAACACCTGCAGGTGAAGGCCCTGCTCCTCTCTGCCAGCCTCACCAGTGATGGAGAGGCAGCTAATCACTGCACAATGGTAGGAGTGCAATACCTACGAACAATTTGAGAACAAGGATGTCCCTGAAGCACCCTCTTCTCACAGGTGTTTAACCTGTTTAGCTATACACCAGGAAAGGGGAAAGTAAATACCCGTTTTTTTCCCCTGTTGATTTCTTGTCATCATGCAACTTCCTAAGACTAATGTATCCTCTAAATTTATATTAACATCCCCCAAACCACCAAGGTTATTTAGCCTTGTGCATTAGAGCCCAGCAATGGACAAGGAACACTGCTTACTCACTGTTCCCTGCACCTGTGAGCCTGTGAGGCTCTAAGGATGGCTCCAGGGCTGGCCTTCAGATGCCAAGGGACGATGGCCATGATCAAGGCTGTGTCTCTTTGCCTTTCAGATTCAGCCAATCATTCGCAGTTTCTGAAAAGACTCTAATTCAGAGATGTTGTCAATCAACCCACCCATGCTTCTGATTCATGCCATAAATGAATATAGAATGTGATCCACTTCTGTTTGGATGGCACGGGCTTTCAATTCAGGCTCTTAAAACACTTCATGAACCTTGCTGGGTGCCAAGTACCATCTTTCTCCCTCTCTTCCCTATAGACAGGCACACAAAAGTCAAGAATCTGACCCAATACCTACCTCAAATGAGACAACACCAAGGCTAGACAGAGCCCCAAAGAGCCCCAAAGCGCTGGTGTTCTAACTACCCACTTACCCAGCCTCTCTTTGTTGGTTATTGTTTTTGCAAAGCTTTATATACCTTGACAGGTCAAGGAGACCACAGGTGGCAGAGTGGAATTGTTACCTATTGAAACTTATTGTTAAGTGTTCAGTGTAATTTACTTTCTATGGAAACTTGTTATTTATTTTCACTTAGAAAAGTGACATCATCTTCTAAAGTTTGCAATAGGTGGGTCTGACTCTTACCTTGATTCGGCTTAACATAATCATAAAACTTGAGTTTTGTGTAGAGTCTGAAAATCTGTTAGCATTATGAAACTTCTATATCTGATGGTTATGCTTTTAGAAAGCCCATTCTAGAAATGTAGCTGTCAGTGACATAGCATTTGTTTTTCCACAAAATAGTGAATTTTCAAAAAGATAATTTGTCTTGAAAATTCCTGTCATTGTCAGGAGATAGTAGTAGATAACCGGCTATCAAATCTTGATGATCCAAAGAATATTCCTAATGCCACTCAGCCTCTCCTCCCATCCTCAGTGTCCCTGGGACATTTGATTACCTTCTCTCAGTTACCTGTATAGTACATTTGATTTTAAGTATTAAAGTAATTTTCTATTATTCAAAAATTATCACAGGTTTTCAGCTCTTGTTTTACAAGTGAGATTCCAGGGGGCCTGGTGCAGAGGCCTAGGGGCTAAAGTCCACCCCAGGATCCCATATGGGCATCGGTTCTAATCCTGGCAGCCCCGCCTCCCATCCAGTTCTCTGTTTGTGACCTGGGAAAGCAGTCGAGGATGGCCCAAAGTCTTGGCACCCTGCACTCCTGTGGGAGACCCAGAAGAATTCCTGGCTTTGGACTGGCACAACTCCAGCCGTTGCAGTCTTTTGGGGAGTGACTCATCGGACAGAAGATCTTCCTCTTTATCTCTCCTTCTCTTTCCCTCTCTCTCTCCCTCTCTCTCAGATATATATATATCTGACTTTGCAATAAAAAAATAAAACAAATGAGATTCCAGGGATAGATGCTTGGCACAGCTGTTAATAAGCTGGTTGAGACACCTGCATCCCATAGCAGAATGCCTCAGTTTGAATTTCAGCTCCTCTCCCAATTCCAGCTTCCTGTTCATGGCCTGGAAGTATCAGATGATGGTTCAATTGTCTGCCATTGCACAGGCAACCTGGATTGAGTTTTTGTCTCCTAGATATTTAGAACCAGGGGGTTAGCGCTCACCAACACCCTTGCTCTCTATGCTCTCTCTATAGAGACTTCTTATTTGAAAGGCACATTTACGCATAGAGAAGAAGAAATATAGAGTGATAACTTCCATCCGCTAGTTTATTCTCCAAATGGCTACAACAGCTGGAGTTAGACCAGTCTAAGGCCAGGAGCCTAGAGCTTCTTCTGTGTTTCTCATGTGGCTGCAGGGGCCCAAGAACTTGGGTCATCTTCTGCTGCTTTCCCAGGCACATTAGGGAGCTGTACCAGAAGTAGAACAGCCTGTATTTGATCCAGGGCCCATATGGGATGCCAGTAATACAGGCTGCAACTTAACCTACACCATGGTACTAGCCTCTGAAGTATTTTATTTATTATAAAAACAAAAATCCCATGATTTAGCCCTCACTATTGCCCCTGTAAGTTCTATCTCCATACACAATCTCTCTTATACATCCTTTTCCTCCAATTCCACTGTCCCCTTAAAGAAATCCCTCTCTATAATTACACAGGAACCATGTGAAAGCTGAAGCTCTATGAGAGCAAGGATTTTTTTTTTTTTGCTTTTGCTTTTTTCTTCAATAACAGAGTCCTTGCATCTAGGACACAGTAAGCACACATGAATCTTAGGTTAACTAAATGGAATCATAAACTGATAGAATGTCATGAATGAAGTTAGATATTCTTTTTTTAAGATTTATTTATTTTTATTGGAAAGGCGGATAAACAAAGAGGAGGAGAGACAGAGAGGAATATCTTCCATCTGATGGTTCACTCCCCAAGTGACTGCAATGGCTGGAGTTGAGCCAATCCAAAGCCAGCAGCCAGGAACTCTACCAGTCTCCCACGCAGGTTCAGGGTCCCAAAGTCTTGGGCCATCCTTGACTGCTTTCCCAGGCCTCAGGCAGGGAGCTGAACGGGAAGTGGAGCCGCCAGGATTAGAACTGGCACCCATATGGGATCCCGGGCGTGTTCAAGGCGAGGATCTTAACCATTACACTAGCACTCTGGGCCCTACTTATTTATTTAAGAGGCTGAGTTAGAAGCCAAGACAGAGTGAGAGCAAGAAATGATAGGTTTTCCAACTACTGGTTCATTTGCCAAATGCTCAGAATATTTGAGGCTGGAACAGGTGGAAGTCAGGAGCCTGAAACTTTACCCAGTTGGCTCATGTGGGTGTAAGGGCACAAGCACCTGGGCCACCTTCCACTGATTTCCCAAGAGCATTAGTACAAAGCAAATGGGAAAGAGTAGCTGGGATTTGAACTGGCATCCTTGTTGCAGATGGTGGCTTAACCCTCTGAGCCACCATATGAGCTTCCTGGGATTTTTATATGGCTGATTTGTTCCCAGGTTAAACTGTTTCTCCCCAGAACTGATCCCTGCTGATAGTGAACAAAGCTTTTATGGAGCAAGAGTGAAATGATTCCCTACCTCCACTTGGGTCATCTTCATCTTTTTATTCTAAAATCCCATCAAGGGGGTTTCTGAAAGGAGCAGCCATATGGTGATTCCTCAAGGTGGAGAGAGATCAGCACATTTTCACTTGACATCTTTTATTTATAAGTCACTATAGCTGAGACTCTAGCAAATATGGAGACATGAATTTATATTCCAACAAGAGGTTTTTGGAATCATCTCAAGTTTCCACAGAAGCTGATACTACTACCCTTTCTTAAGTCCCACCCGGATGGCACTTTCTTTTTCTATATAAGGAATATCCATCGTGTATTTTAAAGTACTCAGAATGGGGTTTAGCAATTGCACTTAAATCCCCAAATTTACAAATCTCTGTTCTTGTCCTCAACTATCTCACACTCTAGAAAGAGTAAATGGCAGATGTGTGAAAACCAAATTATAATTCTATGTGAAAAATACCAGGCCTTCCCTAAGTGAGGAAGGCATAGTGATCTTTTCAGTTGTAGGAAAATAGAGGGACATACATTTGTATTTTTCAGACTCATTATTTCATGTTTCCTTTTTGTCCTTATAGTTTATACTATAAATGTACAAACTGAGGACCTAACAAGTTAAATGGTCTTTTACATGGAGTGTTTATGGTTTTTATCTTGTGTAGAAGTTTCCATAATTCATGTTGGACTAGTGTCATATGGTTGTACTATGCATGAGCAGTAAATATAGTCTTGGATTTATCATTAGTGTGTCCTTAAATAATGTTCGACCTGAGGGTCTGTGTCTTACCTCTTCCTCTCTATTTCCTCCTCTTCCTAAATAATAACTATTTGTTTAGAGTTCACTTTGAACTAGAAACTTTCTAAGCAATGCAGATCCATTAGTCCTTTGACACTTAAAAGCTTCACGAGGGAAGCACTGTCACCATTCTCATTTTACAAAGGAAGAAATCAAAGAGAAGTTATGTTATTAGCCACAGCTGAAAAAGCTCACAAGTAAGTCTTAACTTGGGGTAGAAAAAAATCCTAAAATAATTTTTAATTCTAAATTCATTCAGTTAGCCTTATCTGTTGGTATAGGTTTTTACCTATGGTAAATAATGAATTGGTGAGAAAAGCTAAGGGATTGAATTGCATGATTAGATAGACATTCTAGCAGTTGTGTTCTTGCTCTGGTATGGAGATTGGAGAGGAAAGATGTAAGGTGGGAACTGGGAGTCCAGTTTGAAGAATATCCAACTTTGGGCCCGGCGCAATAGCATAGTGGTTAAAGTCCTTACCTTGCACTCACCAGGATCCCATATGGGCACTGATTCTAATCCCGGTGGCCCTACTTCCCATCCAGCTCCCTGCTTGTGGCCTGGGAAAGCAGTCAAGGATGGCCCAAAGCCTTGGGACCCTGAACCTGCGTGGGAGACCTGGAGGAGGCTCCTGGCTTTGGATTGGCTCAGCACCAGCTGTTGCGGCCGCTTGGGGAGTGAATCATCGGACAGAAGATCCTCTCTCTCTCCTCTCTGTATATCCACCTTTCCAATAAAAAATAATAAATAAATAAATAAATAAATAAATCTTAAAAAAAGGCAGATAATTGTTAAGTACATAGTTAATTAATATCTATCCTGTTGAAAAGAACTTAGATCCACTACTTTAGTTACACTGACATAGGTCTATGTAAGCTAAAAAGACCCAAACTATTTCCTTGGTAAATAGACAAGGAACAGAAAAATTTTAACAGTAAGCCACAATTCCTTTAAATTTCTGCAGATTTGGTTTCCACCCAGGTGTCTAGTTCAGAGCTGAAGCTTTAGGTTAGTAATTGCTTAATTTTTTATTGCACTATGTCTTCATGGATGTAAAATGGATGGATTTTGCTTTAAAAATAAATACCTCCTTTTTCTTGTAGTTTTTTTTAACTGTAATTATTTTTGTGTCAGAAATATAATTGTACTCCATATTGAAAGCTAACCCAGTGGGAAAATAATTTTGTACAATTACAGAAAGTTTTAATAAAAGACTGATAAGTAAAGTTTTGAATTTTTAATGCATTCTGCAGGCGGTTGAGTGCCTTTTGCCATCTCTGTCACTTATCATTAAAGCTGTGTGAAAGAGAAACCTACCTGTTATACTTGACTTGATTGGCAAAAGTGTACCCTGACAAATAAAGCGAAACAGACAAAAGTCAAATGGAAAAAAAAAATAAAAACAGTCACAGTTTCATAGCTAATTTAACATTAATACTTTCCCTTTACCACAAAAATTCCTTTGTGTTTAATATTCTGCTCTTACCCACTTATTAGCCCACCATTGTGAGTGTTAAATTCTTATATAGCATACAGCAATAATTCATTTTTATAAAAGCACATCCCATTTCCAGGGCATGCTTTTTGGCTTAATTTGAAAAAATGACTTTCATTTGACAGAAAAAAATACACTTTTAAGCATACAAAACCTACACATTTATGTGCAGGCTAAATCCAGAGAGTGTAATCTAGCTAAGCTTTCCATGATGAGGCCTTCACGGGAACCATCCCACCTGCACTGAATTCACTTCAAGGTAACCATCTAAAGTCTTCCTACTGCTGTAGGATTCTCATGTTTGCTGACTCTGGCTTCTGCCAGACCTGAAAGAAACCACCCAAACCTTTCCGTTTCTTCAGATTTGTAGCCAGCGAACCTCCCCGGCCTGAGCTCTAGTGAACCATCCACACACTTAGAGGACTCAGGGCTCCGGACTGAGTTCCCTCTGCCCTCTCCAAACTGGCACGAGCCATCTCATGGCAAACATCAAATTGTCACTTGGTTTCATGTGTCTGCTGCCTAATAAGTTTATTTTGGATCAGACTGATTTCCCAGCATATGCTCAAGATAGAATCTTCAAATGATGCAAAGTGGGATTTTCAAATTATGATCCGGAGCTTCTTTTTTTCCCTTATCCACTTATATATAATCTAAAAATAAATACCCAAGCTCCACCAGGATGTGACAACTTCAGCAAACAAAATTGAAAATAGCTGCCTTACAATAGTTTCTCCCTCCAAATGAAACAGGGGAAAATATACCTTTAGAGAAAAATACAGAGCCTGTTATGGAACAGACGAGCTACTCACAGCAGGTTTGTGAAGAGAGGCACAAGGACATAAACAGCTCAGGATGGGTATCAAGCAAGGAAAAAAATCAGCCAGCAATCACTGTGCTGAATCCCGGAAGGGGCGCTGGGAAGTGGTCACAGGTGATTGTCATGTGTGATAATTATTATTACTGTACACCTGCTCCTCCGCACTAATTAACTTTGGATATGCAAATCAATCCTATTGCATCATGCCCCTGCTCTCCTCCCCTACAGATAAGAAGATGTTCAGCTGCTGGATTTAATTAGGATAATGAACGCCAGGCCCACGGTGGCTTGGCAGGGGAGGTGGGGGGGGAGCCGTGACTGACCTTTTCTCCCAAAACGTTGACATTTTCTAAGGCTTCTGAGCACTCGAAGTCACCTCTATGGCTGGGACATTGATAGGAGCGGATTGATGAGGTGTCATTAGAGAAGAGACGCTGTGGCCCCAGCGTTTGCTGGGAGAATACAGCAGGTGTTCTGACAAGGACACACACCATCACTGTTATTTGCCAAACAATTCTCCTGATTCACTGAAGTCAAGCAGGCCGACATTTCTTCATAAAAGAAAACAAGGCTGTTTTTCATACCCACCCAGAGGAGAGAGGTCATCGCTAAATTGCATCTCTGAATTACTTCTCATTTCATATCAATATTTTTAAAAGGTTTCTATTCCTCTCGCCCCACATTCTGTATCCCTCCACACCTCTTCAAATCCCCCCAGCCCTGCACCACCCAGAATGCTCATGGTATATAAATGGAAAATGCTACATGATGGTAAGTTAAAAAGGGTTAACTTTGTTCACATTAATCCCTACAATTCCACGGCTATAGCATAAGAAGGCACAAGGACTTCTGTGATTAAATGGAAAGAGAGGGCAAAAAAAATCTTGTTTGGATATGTTGTCTACTTGTTTATCAAAAAAATCATTTTCAATTACATATATATGTCTTATTTGAATTCTAAATTCAAAGACTTGCATACAAAATAATAGAGAAACATAGACTGTCATGTGATTCTGTTTTTCTCTGATCATTTACTCAGTTTTAACTTTGTAGCCATCTGTGTGCTAAGATTTTCCTATTTTCCCCTCTGACAGTGGTATTTTATGTTGTAAGAAAACAATACATACCAATTCTTTCTTGTTATTCTCAATGTGATAAATTGTACTAGAAGAATAACTTTTGGAAATGAGTTACATTCACAAAGAAGTGAAAGAAAAGTACTGTTTTAGCTAAAAAAAAAAAAAACCTCCAGCTGATCCTAATCCAATTAGGTACTGCTAGAGTTGCAGCTTTACTTTACAGTGGAAAGTTTTCAGAGTGGGGCTCTCAGAAATAGTGGGAGATAATTCTTTTTCTCTAATTGTGAGAGTTTGAATCTTGAGGCTTCTTTTAAACATCAGGCTTTTGTTTTGTTTTCACGCCAGGAGAAGGATCTTCTGCTCTTCCCTTTTCTCTGAAAATAAATCTCATTGGAAACATAGGGTAAGTACTATAAATACCACACTATATCAATTTTATATAATGTTGGGAGTCTGAAGATATTTTCTCCAGTACTTAGAAAATTCAGGTAGTTAAATTTGAAACTCTTAAGATAATGTGGAATCTAGTCTTCTATGACAAAGAAAAATAAATCCAACGAAAACTGCCTTTTTTCCCCTCAAGGGTGTTTTAAAGTGGTGGGAATAAGTAATCAAGCCTTGTCTTTTGTAGTAAGTTACTTGAATGCTATAGGTTACAGCTGGTTGCAATATTCCTTATTTTGTGAACATATTCCTTTCATAATGGGGTTTCAGCTTATACTAACAGTTAACATTTGGCAGGATACACCTGTAGAGATTCCACACAGACTATTTTTGCAAAGAGCAGAATGTGTCACATAAAACAGGGGTGAACTATTCTAAGTTCGCTTGTGTTTTTTCTTTCCACACTAAGTATTTTGTGATTAACTTATTCCTCATTTTACCTGAATTTTCTTCATTTTCTTTAGGCTACTCTGCAATTCCTACTGAGTTCGTTTCCTTTATTTCTCTTCAGCTCTGCAACATGCATTACAAAACATACACAGCTGTACCTAGAACCATTTAGAATAGTTCTCTCTCTCCTTGAAGATTCAAGGAATATTTAACGTCAAAATAATAATATTCTCAATATGCCAGCATTTTAGCTGCAGCACTAATTAGAGCTATTGAACAGAGAACCCAGACTCCTCCCGTTAGGCAAAGCAGTGTCTGAAGGTATTAAAAAGCAGAGCAAGTTAATCCTGCCTCCCTGGCTTCAGATTCTTCCCAAAGAGATAGGGCATCAGGAGTTTCACATACCTGTGCAATTGGTACAAAGGCAGCGAAAGTCCCCAACATCATAACACCACTAAAAAAGCCAAGGCAGAGGCTCATATTCAAAGGAGAGACCCAGTTAAATCGCAACTTAACAAATTAGAATTCAAAAGTCTTATGCTCAAATCCGAACAGTAATTTGGAAGATTCTCTTAAACACCTCATCACTGAATTTCATCCCCTGCTTTGTCTAACTGGGTATGTATCTGCGGTTAAGTTCTTCACTTGACCAGTCTCAATTTCAGGCTATCATTTCATTTATAAGCTGAGGATAATAATAGACTAAATGAAATAATAATCTATATGTGGTTCACAGAATTCAATAAGGAAATGTTAGAGTGTATGTTTATGTGTTTGTATATGAGAATGATCTTAACCTATTGGTATTTTTCTAAAATCCTTACTCATGGTCTATATCTTGTTAGGCTATTGTAAGTATTTTTAAGTTCCTATGTACAAGGTCTTTAGTACCTGTTTTGGGGCACAGAAAACAGGTATATTCTTGAACTCAGAAAGAGACACTGTAGATAAGTGTCCTCTTCTTTCCTATCAAAGAGAACATAATAACTAGGAAGCTGGATGTAAACTGAAGGCTTGGCTACTAAGTCCCTGTGATCCTTGCCCATGCGTTTTTTGGTGAATTTACGAATATATGTGTCGTTTTCAATATGAAATTTTAGCTATGTATCTAAAATATTTATGAATAGAAATCTATGGATATTCTAGATATGTTTTGAAGAACATTTAAGGTCAGCAATATAGTCTAGTCATTGAGTTTTATTTTGACCAAATAAAGCAGAAGCATGTAACTTTTCTGGCCTACCCTATTTGAAGTCAAAAATATATTACCCACTTTTTAGTCTATGTAGTCAGTCTAAAATCTCATACCATGTAATGAAGTCTTCTGTATTTCATGGTAGAGACAGTATGGACTGAAGTTAGGATTGGAAGCACACTCTCCTGGTTTAGTTTTGAACATATTACGTGACCTCTTATGAATCACTTCACTTTGTTGAACCTCATTTAACTTGTCTATGATGTAAGTTAGGCTCTATCAGGACTTGTCCATTGTGTGTGTATTTGTCTCTGTATATGTTAACCACAAGGGATTTTGATGAAAGGAAGATTGTAATCAATGGGTCCTGTATGAGGCCAGAGATTCTTTCCAACAAGCTCTAGGTGATACCAATAAGTTCCATCCACAGGCTACACTTTGAATAGCCAGGGGCTGGATGAGCTCTTGGAAAACTACTGTTTAGTTTGAGCTTTCATAGAAAGCTATTCATGAAAAAGTATATCATGATGACCCTATCTCCAGGGACCAAGTACAGTCACTAGCATGGGTGCCTCATTTTGTAAACTGCTTTCATACCCCTTTCTGAGGGGAACATAAACTCAGGAATACTGAATTTGTGGCTACAAATAACATGGTAGTATTGTCAATATATGACATGGTCCAGAATCAAATGCAGTCCTCATCCCTAACTGTCTTCATGTGGCACCATAATTTCCATGGCCATCTTTGTGCCCAACAAGCCCTCAAAAGCAGAGATACCAGGGGAGACCCAACAGCCCAATTCCCTTTTATATGCTGCCATGTAGTTGTGGATTTATTTAAAGTTACCTGAATATTGGTAAAATCCAATGTTTACCTGTTGGAATTGATTTAAAGCTTCTATTTTCTTTTGCCTCTTTGAATTATTTTTCTGCTGCATCTTATTCATCAAGTACAGAAAAGGCTCTGTGGTCAGCATGTGCGTTTCCAGTTTGTTGCTACAGTACATGAGTTCTAGATCTTAAAGGCCAAAAAGCATCTATTTGACTAAAGAGCTATAAGGCAGCCATAAAAATTATGGATCACAGAAATAAGCAATTAGTGTTATCTTCAATTGCTTTATTGGCAGTATTCACTCGTTAGAATAGAGGCAGCCGTAAAACAGATTGCAACATACTGTATAACAGCATATGGGATTTTACATTATAATGCTATTCTCTGCCAAGAAGTCATATTTTCATTTGAATGCATGGAACAGATTATCACAGGGTTTCCAGCATTAGAAGTAGATGACCCTCACTTTTGTGTAGTTGTTGTTAAAAGGCAATTCCTGAAGTTATGACTAAATCAAAATGAGTGCAATGGTGAATAGTTCTGTTACATGCCTACATTCTGGGCCTTTGGGGACTGGGCATAGTAAACAGTTATGAAGGATGATAAAGTCAGTCTCTAACATGGTGGAGAGAGGGAGAGTTGCGGGTTTGCCAGTCTTCCAAACCAGCTGGCGTCAATTCTGGAGGAAGCTGCTCACCCACCCATCTCATCATAGCTAAAGAGCCACAAAGGACATGACTTGTGCAGGGACTAGGACTACAATCAGAGGAATAACAATACCAGAAAGAACAGGACTTATATTTAATATTGCAAGACATCTTTAACAGCCGCTCTGCCATTTCTACAGAATGTATGTGTGAATGTATATTGATTTGCAGAAAAAAGTGTATATATAGGCTTCTAAAAGCACGCACCCTACAGCATGTTGCAGCAGGCCAAGCTCTCAGGAGTCACCCATGAGCCTAGCGTTCAAGAGTTTTCCTCTTCCCTCACACGTTTTACAAGTTTCAATATGGTACACCTGGAAATAGGGCTGAATGCTCATTCTCTGGTTTCAACATTTTGAGTTGGAAAAAGGCTAGGGAAAAGTACATCTGACAGGTTCTCTTTCCAAGATCAGTCTGTGAAGAAGCAAATGAAAGACTTTGAAAGGCAGGATTGTGGAAAACGAAGCTTGTGTGGTTTCAGATTAGAAGTCATATTGTTGCGCTCACAGTTGATCAAATAAATATTAATCACCAAATGTATTTATGTCACTTCTCACGTAATTGCAATATATTGCAAATGTGTTTTACAATGGTGGATAAAACACACTGGGAGGGCAAAAGAATATCTCCTTCTATAGAACCTCAGAGAGGAGGGAGCCAGAGGCATGTGTAGTAACACACCAGAACAAAGGAATACATTTAAATTAACTTCTGTGTGTTCCCTGCTATTTATTCAGATCTAGTCAGATTCAAATAATTTGACAGTCTTCAGAATCCATGCGCAGTGAAATCATGTTAAAGATAGAAGTTAATTTTCTGTAGGGCCAAAAAGTGGTCGTAAGTAGTGTAATTTTTCTAGTCTCAGGTCTGTGAATAATATAAAATTGTGAAAAACATTAAGAAAGAAACCTGTAAATTTGGAAAACTCTCCTAAGTGATTACAAAGGCTGTAACAATGCAAAATAGAGCGTGACAGGGCTGCCCTATCTACATATCTTGGTAACTTGGACTGGCATTTTAGTTCACAATACTGACACTCGAGAATGTTTCCTTTTCTAAATAAAGGGTTTTGGTGAAAAGAGTAATTAGATTTAAGATGCAAAAATTTTGCAACCTAATCCTGCCTGTGCTATTTACCAACCTACGGCTTTTCTATAGTGGCATATTGTTTAAATTCTGTTTCAGCAGTCATATATTTGTAAAGTTGCATAATGATCATACTACTTACAATCTCCTTGCAAATTGGAGTAAGTTCTTATGATTAACTACCTTGTCTAGAATGAGTACTGGTGGATTTCCAAAGCCAAGGAAGGTGACCCCTCTAAAAACTCAAAATGGATCCAGCAACCTAAATAGTGGAAAGCTTAAACTTTGGGAAAAATGACTGTCAGGAAATTAAGGGTGTTCCACCGATGTATAACAATTCAGTTACACATCAGCTTTTTTGGTTCAATAGCATTTTTCCCAACAGCCAACCATTTTTCTTCGTTTGGCAACTCTTGGGAGCCCAAGTCTTACTTTTCAAATAGCTGTTTTATGGAAAAGTCAGACAACAATGAACCAAAAGCTAACAGAGAAAAGCTTTTACATGTTTGTCTTACCATGTAGTGATGTTATTTAACTCAGCATTGTTCAGAACAGAGATGAATAGTATCTGGCTATATAATATTTTTTTCCTTTTCTTGCAATAAAGCATTTAAGAAAAAAAAAACCTCAGAAGCATCTCAAATAGCCTCTGCTTTGTTGTAAAAATAGAGACTGTGATGAGAGTAACTCTTCCAATCAATTATGCAGCACGGTTCTAAGTGAGGAAAAAATTCCAACATACGTATCACTTCAAAATATATACAGCATATATCTATATGTACAAACTGCGTAAATTTTGAAGGGCTATGAAGTATATATTTTGCTACACCAAGGCTCTGACTGTTAAATTGATTGCAACAAAACTATAATTTCTTTTGCTGAAAAACCCAGCAATATGAATCTGACTGGGATTATTTAAACTCAGTGGTGTGTGTATACATCTATATGTGTGTGGGTATAAACAACAGGGTTTCTACAAATTCTCTTCAGTCAGCTCAGCAGCAACTACTCCTTTCTAACTAAAATATTGCATTGAAATTGTCTCATATAAAACTGACAATAGTAAACAACACACTTCAAATTCAGCAGCTGATGTGCGGACTGTGAACCCGGTTCACATAGGAGGCCACTTGGCATTCACGCCTTTTATGTATGTGCAAGGTTTATTAATAGTCTCCTTGAAGAACATCCTTTTAAAACAGTGCTCCGCTATATTACCCAGAGCAGTATTCAGCCGGACTTTGTCTTTTCGCATAGACATGTATATGTATTCATCTTGGCTGAGTTCAGGAATGAGGCTGTGGGCTGAAAGCATCGCTCTGTCACACAGCAACAGCTTGCAGTTAGAGACTGCCAACAAATCACAAGCCACAGTAGGTAATGACTAATTGTAACAGGAATGAAGGAACAGAGGGTGGGGATTGTTCAGAAAAGGTAACTGAAAAAATGATCCTTCGCAAACCAAGTCAGACACTGTTCTGCTTTGTTTTGGTGTTTGTGACTGTTGAACAACCACCACAGCATCTTCATGCTTCACAATGGTGCCTAGTGATGCTGCTCCAGCAGACAGTTTCTGCGAGATTTACAAATCTGCTGTCACAGATTGCTTTTTATGTTTCTTTATTAATACTAGTCTATCAGATGCTTTTGAGGTGGCTCAGTGAAGTATTATCTTAACACACGCTTTAGAGTAGCATAACCTAAAACTCAGAAGAACTTGACTGTGGCTCCTACTTTGTGTTAATGAATATAGAATGTGATCTTTTAAAAAAAATGAGAAGGCATTTATGAAGATTTACAAGGTCTAAGCAACATAATGAGCAGGAACAATCATATCTATCTCATTTATTGATTAGAATGTTACAATTTTTAATTATCCATTCAATCTTACTTCCTCAGATTTTCACAAAATACTTTAGTTTTCTAATTATCAACAAACAGAAGCATAATTTTTCATAACACAAACGTAACATTCAAAAACGTCAATCTGCGAAATTACTCAGAGGTTGGAGGAACTAAATCCTATCCTAAAGTTGAGATGTTTTGGGGACTTGCCACAATTTTTACTTCATTGAAATGAAAGGAAGATTTTTCTGTGTGTAGTTAAAGCATATGGATTTTTGTGTAATATGGCAAGGCATAGTTTTTACTTAATCAACCTGTTTTGAAGGTAACTTTTTAATTTAAATGTAAATGCTTAATTTCAACCAATATAAGACTGTCCATATTGCTATTCTAACTTTAAAATAGTAATTTTCTTAACCTAATGGTGATTACTCCAGTCACTGCAGGTTACACACAACTATTTTCACTGGTATATTATTTTCTAAAATTTTCTGCTTTTTACAAGCACACTTGATTATTAAAATGCATGCCTATTTAATATTTACAGCAAAAATTCTTGTTACACACAGAAAGGAATGGACAAGGAAAGCTAAGGACTGCTCTCCTTTCTTGGATGTAATACACCTTCCCTAAGTCAATAAATTCAACTTCCTGTGCTGGAAAGCTCCAGGATAGTTCTAGGATATCAAACAGATCAATTTGCCATTGAACTAGAAACATGAAAGAAAAACAATGTTGTCTGCGGAGGAAGTATATAAACCTGATGAGACAGAAGGAGGATGAATGAAGTTGGTGGAAATCAGCTTTATTGCTCATGGATGTAATATATGCAAGCGCTGAAGCTAAGGACACATGAGTTGGCATGAAGACCTCAAGGATTTAGTGGCAGAGGCCAGGAAGAAGATGACAAAAAGGGAAAAATAAAAACCTAAAGAAAGATAAGTAAACCCATATCTGAAACTCATAGAATTGTGAGTTTCTAATGGTACTAATGGAATTACAATTCTATGGTACTAGTAGAATTATAATTTGCATGATTCTAGGGAAAATTTCTCCCTTTTGCTGTCAAAGGTTCTGATCCTTCCATACTAATGCATTACCTAGAATGAATCCTGTTTGATAAGGGTGTAGACTGGGAGTTTCTCACCTGTTCTTAAACCATTGTAGCATTGATTTGGACAAAAACAAAAAAATAAACAAGTAAACCAAAAAAGTCCTCATTATCATGACAACCAAATGTCTGCTAAGACACCTTGTGCTAGCCATAAAAGTCTTTGATCCTCCTAAGTGGTGAGGGGCAGACAGCCCTGTGGTCTAGATGCCAACACTGATGCACCAGCCTCCTTTTGTCAGCTAACATGATGCAGGAGACTAGTTATTTGACATTACTAATCAGCCCTGGCCAGCATTTCCATCTCTGGAGGTATAAAACAGGCCTGAGGAAATGCTAGCACAAAAATTCAAATGCCAGCATAACAGTCAAAACCCTGTTCAGTAGGCAGAACAGAAGCATAATTGGCACCTTTCAAGGACTGGAGAAGCGTTTATTCATTCATCCAATAAATATTATTAAATACCCACTGAATATATTCTAGGTATTAATAAGTCCCACAGACCTGGTGCACTAAAAATCATCATTACACACAAATATAGATGAAAATAACGATAGTGAATATGACATTGGCCTCATCATGTCTTTATCCTAGGTTCTGGCCATATTTGGCCTTTTATGTGGACCATATTCCTAACTTTGATATAGTGAAGTAATTCCAGGTGGATGCTTTTGCTTAAGCATGACTACTGCACTGTTCATTATGCAACTTGTGAATTTAGAGCATTGCCTTCTTAAGAAAAAATAAATGCTGGTGTGTTTCACCGTAACGTGAAGGAATAACCTGCCAAGTTCACTACCAAAGGAAAGAAAGGTTAGCATGAGAAGAATGTTGGGATTAGATGGAGCAAAGCGCTAAAAGAGCAGAGTGGGACCTGATGTTATCTTTTATTTGGCCCAGAGTACATAAACACGCTTCTGTGCTGAGTGAGCTGGTTCTTCACTTGGTCTTGCTGAGACCAAGCTAACATTTTCTGTCATTCTCTTCTGTAAGTGGATGCCTATTCCTGTCAATTAAAGGTTTTATAGATTTCAAACCAAACATAGAACTCTGCCTGTAACGATGTTACCAAGATTCAGGCCCAGGTTATGCCCCAGTTATACCCCTTTCTCCATTTCTGCAGGTTCACTAATGTTCTTTTGAGGAATTTAACCAAAACTGAATATTCTATTATATATAGAATTAAATATATTAATGTAAATATTTATCACATAGATCTGAGAGATATTAAAATCACTATTCATAGATATATTCACAACAATGCTTTCCTTATAAGATTAGTTTCAAGCAATTCTGAGTCTGTTCAGACATTTTAAAATAAACATGTAACTAATACGTTTTATTTCCATGAAAAGTCAACTATGCATACAACCTATGAACTTATGATACATTTTGGTTTATAAACTATAAAATAATAGACAGGAAAAGCCCTACCACATTAGTTGATTTCAGATAAAATTAGCAATATGCCTTTTTTGTTTTCTAAGATGAACTGTTTACAAATATTAGGTAGTTGAAGCAATTTTTAAAAACCACCATGCTTTAGAAGGTCCACATAAAAATAAAATAAAACAAAATAAAACAGTGTAACCACCACAGCCAAAATTTGTATTTCCTTTCTGTATGTGTGAATTGGAGAATATCATGGCAGAAAGATTATTTGCTGGGCAGCAGCCCCCGACGGCGCCCCTTGACTGCTTCCAACTCCTGCTGGTGATTTCAAACCATGGGGAAAGTGGGAGAAAGCCTCTAGGCTTCCAAGCAGGGCGATTCTCAGAGCACCCCTGGGGACCTCCTCCCTCTCCAAGAGGGAACAGTGCCTCCTACACCATCATGTATCCCTGTGGCTTCTTCCTGTTCACAGTACAGTGTGGTTGACTGCTCCATTCCGACGAGCCGTCATTAGCCGCTGTGACCTCAGTTCCTGCAGGTGACAGGATGGCTTTCTGCTGATTTATTAAAAATCTCCCATTTCGTGGCTCCCGGTGTACTCTCTGGAGTATGGTCACATGACCAGGATAATGACAATCTGTCTCCCTGCTAACATTTTTCTACTTTGGTTATTTGTTTGATAAAGTGAGGAGCTTCCCTTTTGTTGCCCTTCATCAGAGCTTAATGTCTTTACTTTGGGATCAATATACTTTATGAATAATTTTATTTCCTTCTATTTTTATGGTCTTTTCTCCTCATTATCATACTGAGTTTATTAGCTGGTGCTGTCAGTATCTTTACCCTGTCATATGTTCCTGAGGTACAGTAAATATCACTTGTGTTGTAATTAATATGCACACCCTCTGCAGTAATTAAAGTACAGACCCCTTCAACCAGCTGAGCTTCCTACACTAATTCCACCTTATCTTCATAATGAACTTATTGTAATCTGAAACTACTACTGAATATTGTTCAGTAAGGCTAGAAGAATGAAATCTAATGAGATGCAATAATATTTGTGAACATGTTAATATGAAAAATGAATTTAATTAGCCTAAATCTAATTAAATTTCCCATACAATTAAAAGCCCCTCCTTCCTTCATTTAAAAAAAAAAAACTAACAAGTGCCACAGTATTGCCCCTTCAGTTATTCCTGCAAATAAACAGACTGGACAAATGCTTTGGCCCCTGTAAGATACACTCGGCAAGTCCTGTAGGAGCCAGAAATTGCATAGTGACATAGTAAGGAAACAGCTGAGCCTTCTGAGGAGCCAACTACTATTTGAAACTGAAGACTTACAAGTGTTTAAACAAATAAAAAACCTAGCCTTTCTAAAAAGAGTTTATCAAAACAGTATGTAAAGCAAAACTGTATTTTTAAATTTTCTAATAGCATATTTACATTGTAAGATACACAAACTGACAATTTCTATGTCCAAAGAGCTTGTAAATTCATGGAAAATTTTATCAAGAGAAGTTTATTTGATGAAGAAAAATACTTCGAAAGCGAAATAATAAGTCTTTGAAAATTATATGGACAATATAAAAAAGCTATGCATTAATTTCAAATATAGTTTACACCAAAATAAATATATCCTTTAATTCAACTTTGCACAAACTTTCTCAAGTACACAGACACATACACACACACATTTGGCTTTTTCTCATTTTATGTATTGAAGCCATACAACATGATTTTATACACATAGTAAAATTATTATACACTCAAGCAAATTAAAATATCCACTATTTCTTTTTAGGAAGAGCATGTAAAGCCTACTTAGTGCATTTCCAGAGAAAATCCAATTTTATTAACTATAATCCTCATGCTATACACTAGAACTCTATACGTATGCATCCTACATATTTGCCATTTTGTATCCTTTGACCTAAATCTCCCATGGACTGCTGGATTTCCCATCCAACTCCCATTCCAGACAACCTCAGTTCACTGTATTTGGACCACTTCCCCTTTTGTTAAGATTCCACAGAGAAGCGAGATCATATAATATTTTTATTTCTGAGTCTGGCTTATTTCAGTTGGTGTAATGGAGGAGCTTGTATTTTAATGAAAGAGATACACATTTAAATTTTTAAAACATATTAAATGTCTTCAGGAAATAATGCAGACAATGTGGGGGTCACAGACTTTTAAAGCAAGATGAAAAAGGAGCTTGCATCGTACAATTTAGGGAAGAGAACATGATGGACAGGACATTAGCCAATGCTGAACATGTTTGCTTGGCTGGAGAGGAGGGGTGTTGTAAGCTAGGAGTAAAATTTTTCCCTGTGACATAAAAGATTAAACTAGGTATGGAATTGACACAAAGGAGGAACCTCTTAAGGAAGAACAATTAACATTTAATATCACACCTACATTGTCAGACAATCCTTCAACAAGGAAAGGGGTTGCTTAAAGCTCAGGTCTACTACATGCAAAGAGCTGTCAAAGGAACCTGAGAATTGGGTAAAGGGTCAGATGTGACCACAACAGTGCCAATAAATGACGTTATCTCAAGGTGGAAAGAGGTTACCAGTATGGTTAAGCCCTGCTTTTTAATTATTCATGATAATGACTTGGATGTTGGAATGAAAGAAGCATTTCCAAGTTTGTAAGTTGGACTGAATTAGCCACACACAAACCAGAAGACTGGTTCAACACACACACACACACACACACACACACACACACACACACATCATTTTGAGGATTGAAAAGTGGGATAGCAGTCAAAATACCTACAAATTAGGACAGCATGTTTATTCTTACAGTTGTTCATTGTAGTTTTGATTTTTGTCTTTAAATCTGCTGATGCCCATAGGAGACAAGTGTTATAAGGCATGTTACCTAAAGAAGTGCTTGAAAGCAAGTAACCAAGTCATGTCAGCTGTACACTGGATGAATCCAAACTGTGCCTTGCCTGGTAGTTGCCTGACACTCTCTGAGCAGTGGCAGATTGGCTCCCCAAGAACATCAACTCCTCCTCTATTCTATGTGATCGAAGATAACTGGAAAAGAATAAAGACTCTTGGAAGGTAGCATTTATACTACAATCCCAGGAAAATCATCACTGGTCTTGCTTGTAGTATAAACCGTCCTTTGACAACACTGCCTCCTCACACTCTAACCTCTCCTTATGCCAGACCTGGATTCCTCCTGTTTTTATTTCACATACTGTAATGTAAACAAACAAACAGTCCACAATACACACCATCCAACAGCATTATCACATGCAGGAGTGTAACAGGCGTGGAGGTTCTTGTTTCATGTCTTAGAAACAAGGAAGAGACAAGAGAGCCATAGACATCAGTAAAGGGACCAGGAAAGACAGGGCCAGACGAGGTTGCTGTGGGAATTTCGGGGAACTAAACATAAGTTTTTCAAGCAAGAATTCCTAATCTACTTCATATGAGATGCACCCTCTTTTGTCTTAGGGGAAGGTCTCAGCAGGCATAGCTGGGCTGGGTTCCTCTGTGTGGCTTAATCAGTGCCATGGTTGGACTTGATCCTGCAGTGGACGTGTTGGGAGGGGCTCTGGGGTGACACCAGATGAGAGCAGCACAATTTCAAACAGCAGTCCCACTAGGTTCCTGGCAGCTGTGTTGTTTTATTTGGTCTCAGCTGTGTTTTGCAGGGTCTCCACAAGGGGTCGCTGCCATGACCTCTCAGTGCGTTTGGCCACCGTGTCACCTGTTCTTTTTTTTTTTTTTTTGATTTTTTTTTATTAATTATTATGCATTATGTGACAGTTTCATAGGCTCTGGGAATCCCCCCCACTCCTCCCCACGCCCCTCCCCCCTGGTGGATTCCTCCACCTTGGTGCAGTATTACAGTTCAAATTCAATCAAGATTCTTTCCTTGCAAACATATACCAAACATAGAGTCCAGCTACTCATTGTCCAGATGGGTTGAACAGTTTCTTGGGGAGACCATTTCTGGTCTGAAGTTAGAGCTGGTAGAATATCATCCCAGTCAATTAAGAGTCCCAATATAACATTAACAGCAATTTGTAACATTATGGAATTGACATGGTTTTGCGTAACCAGTATGTTAAAAAAAAAAAACAAAAAACAAGTTCTTAACCACAACCTATGATTTGCTCATTGACATTTCAATTTTAGTTTGTATACAGGACCGGCTGCTATATACCTTAAAATGGCTATAAGGTACCATTCAGCTGTCTCGTGTCTATTTCATTTTAGTATTTAGCCATTTGTTGTGCTGAAGTATAATTTTACTGATCTTGGCAGATTTTGGGATAATCTAGACTGGCTTGTAACTCTAACAAGACATTTGTCAACAATTAAGGTGCAGAACATTTTTTTTGAGGGGGGGTGTGCAGGAAAGTCCCCAACACCACGGTAAAGAGTGACTAATCTTCGTGTCCCACCCAGCGAGGCATGAGCAAATCCATGCCAGCTCTTTCCTGCCAGATTTCAAGCTCTACTTTTTGTTGTTTGTCTATTTATTTTAGGTTTTTTTAGTTTGTATGATTGTTTGTTTGCTATGAGGGGTTTTCAGAGCGATCCTGATGGTCATTGCAAGGGAGGGTGGGGGTCCAGAGGTGGAGCCAGACTCGGACCAGAGAAAGTCTTCTCCCTGGTCCCGAAGGACTGTTGTCACTTTCTCAAACCCCATTTGTTATTTTCATTTTAAGTAGTGTTTCACAGATTTACTGTGGGTCGTAGATGCATTTGTTAAAGTGAGAAGTCCCTTCCCCTTTCCCTCCCTCTCTGGACACTGATTCTTTCACTCTCCTCCACCCCACTTCAACTTGATCCTCTAGTAAGAAACTGAAGTTTCTTTTTTTGTTGGTGTTTTTTCTGAAGGCTTTAAGTATGTAAGAGTTTAGGAACCTAAAATAACCTCATGCCATTTCTTAATAAAATAAAATGAAGAGAATGTAAATTACATGTCAGAAGGCACTTGAGTCCTAAGTAGAAGCCTTATATATTCCAGGAAGTTATCCTAATAAAAAAACTCCTAAAATCTCTTTGTAACATTTAACTTCAGTCACAAAAGCAAGTAAACTTTTGACACACATTGCTGAGGCAATGCAATACAAATCAAAGGAACCAAAATAAAGTAAGACAATTCACTAGGAAGTGAGGATTTAAAAAGACAAATGTTCCTCTGCATGTAATGTAATTGCATCCCAATCAAACGGTCATGGATTGACAATGCATTTAACACACCTCATCTCGCAAACATCGCAGCGATTGTAGAGTGGCTGTTGTTTCCCCTCGTGATTTGGGGGCTGGCTTCTGCCTACAAGACAAGCATGCTGCATAGCACTACCCCAGCAAAAGATCAAACTCCAAAATTTGATGTCTGTGATTCTATGGAGTATGTATTGAAAAATACTGAGTCAGAGATTGTCTTTCTAAAGAGTGTCATATAGAAAACAGAATGATGGTGAGACCAAAGACAAACTATAAAGAAAACCTGGCCTGGTTGGCTGCTAAAAGAAATAGAACTAAAACAGACAATGTCACCTACCTAATAGGGAACTTTTGAAAACCATGATGTGAACTATCAAAAGACAACCTTAAGCAGAAGGAAATAGGATAGAAATCAGTATAAATCCTAAAAGATGGAGTTTTGAAATTTCTCTTTGAACAGGTTTTGGTTAAACTTGACCACTGACCACCATTAATCCAGAATGTCAACTCGTTCACAGAGGAAGCCAGGCACAGGTGTCCTGTGGAGTGACTGTATGCAAGAGAAAGCAAAAACATTAAGCACATAGAACTAAGTGACTTAAATTTTCCTTTGGTACGCTTTTCCAGCATAGTAACTGAAAATACACTCACTCAGTTCACATTTCCTGTCTTCAAGCTTTGTATTGAGTTCACTGTAAGACCTAAACCTACTGCTGAAGAAGAATCTCAAAGGGCAGGAAATCTCATAAATTTATCATAAAAGTTTTGTTCATGAATCTACATCATTTTTGAAAGATCAACTTGGCTTTGGAGCAACTATTTTTTTAAAAAAGTTCATTTTTTATTTGAAAGACAGAGAGGAATAGAGACAGAGGTCTTCAGTCTGCTGTTTTATTCCCCAAATGGTTGCTACAACTGGAGCCAGGCCGCAACAAAGCCAGGTGCCAGGAGCTTCTTCCAGGTCTTCCTTGTAGATGCAAGGGACAAAGCACTTAGGCCATTCTCTGCTGCTTTGCCAGGCACATTAGCAGCGAATGGGAGTGGAAGTGGAGCAGTCAGGATTTGAACCCACATCTCTATGGGAAGCCTGCTCTGGTGCATGGAACAAATATTTTGTGACTTTTTTTTTATATACTTAGAACTGTTTGAGAGTAATGCTAATGCATGTGAATTATGGTACTCGCCCAGAAACTTCATTATATTATCTATAACTCAGTGGCTACGTTGTTGCAAGCAGGTGCACTTTCACTTGGTTGTTGATTAAAACCACTGACCAAATCTGAGCACCTAAGTAAAAAATAGATGTTAACTCTGAGTTTACACATATGGCATGAATGTGTCAGGTGTGTAGGGGAACGATCCACTTCAAAGCATTATTTGGTAATGCACTTTGATTGAATACAACATGTTAGAGGGTTGACATTGCAGTGTAGAAGCAGAGCTGCTTATCTGCAATGCCAGCATCCCATATGGACACCAGTTCTACTCCAGCTGCTCCATTTCCAATCCATCTTATTGCAGATGGCCTGGATAAATAACAAAAGTTGACCCAAGTGTCTGGGTCCCTGCCTACCCATATGGAGGACTTAGATGAAGCTCCTGGCTCCTGGCCTCTGACTGGCCCAAACTTGGCCACTTGGCCACGTGGCCATCTGAGGAGTGAACCAGTGACTGGAAAAGTAAGCTCTCTGTTTTACCCCTGCTTTATTTTCCCCCTTCTCTCTGTGTAACTCTGACTTTCAAATGAAGAAGTAAATCTGATAGATTTTTTTCCAGCTGGTTATGTTCCTAGGAGAAATACTCTTCACCAGTCTCTATACTGTTTGTTTCTGTTTTGTACATTCAATCTCTTAACATTACCCCTTTGAAATAAACTCTGACAACCAAGTGGTAAATGAGACAGGAACAGAAGTAGAAGAAATTCCTGGACAAAGATTTTAATGAGGAAAAAGTATTTTAAATAAGCACTAAAATATTATAATTCTCTGTGTGTATATACTACAAAAATCATCTATTTTATCATTTCTATTTTATTTTTAGCTTTCAGTAAGTTGCTACTGACTTTTGTATAAAATATAGACAGCAAAATTTACCCCTTTCTCCTTTAAGGAATTATTGATTTGAATTTGATCCTTTCTGCAAACTACTAAATTTTAGAGTTTCATGATTGCCTTTGCAGTTATCATTTTCCTTTGGTGATAAAAGCCTTAATTGTTTTACTGTGTGTAAAAGCAAAACCAAAAGCTCCAGTCTGCATTTCATTCTTTTCAAGGTTACTGAGTGGGATCCTAAAATCAAATTTCAGTGACCTGTGCAACTCTTCTCTCAACACAGAAATGACTGGAGATATTTTAGATACATATCTTCTCAGTCACTAAAGTAACAAGATAATCAATTAGAAACTGCCATGTGTGGACATAACAATCTTGCTGGTATGGATGAAATTAAAGTACAAGAAAGTCTCAAAATACAAATTCTAGAATATACTCTTTACTTACTTTCTGATTCTTCCACCTTTCCTCACACCTACCTTCCATTTCATGTAAAACCCATGCAGAAATGCTCCTTAAGTGCCCACCATGTTTGGATGCAGCTTTTCAATGTATGAAAGTGGTTAAGAACTACAAAAATTATCCCTCATCTGTGCTAGGCATTAAGAGAATACCAGAGGAGGAGCCAAAAGAAATATTTCAATTACAATTCTATCTTTTTAAACTTTTTTTATTATCATTTTATGGTACAGTTCCATAGGCCCTGGGATTTCCCTTACTCTCTCTCCAGGTGCCCGCCCTTGCCCACTGAGTTCCTCTATATTATTACTACAGTATAGTTCTTCGTAAACAGTCATATGTCCCACCATTGCTGGCATGGACAATGCCTGAGACTCCAGCATCCTATTGTCAAGATATAATAAACAGTTTCATTCTGAGCCCATCTTTGATCTGGAAGTGGAGGTGCATACTACATTGTATCCTCATATCTGGATATGATAGACTCCATTACATAGTTAATATACATCCCCTTAAATGAAAAGCCACAATATAAAATTAACAACAGGAAGAAAAATGGAAAATGTACAATGCCATGAAGTTAAATAATTTCTGGATATGATAGTCTCCATTATACAGTTACTGTAGATCCCCTTAAATGAAAAGCCACAAAACAAAAAAATCAACATCAGGAAAAAAAATAGAAATTAACAACACCATGAAGTTAAATAACATGTTACTAAATGACTAATGTGTTGCGGAAAAAATGAAAAAGAAAATCAAGAACCTTCTTGAAGAAAATGATACTACTGTATGATCTATGAGTCAGTGAAGAATTTAATGAGAGAGTTTCAAAGAGATGAAACTAAAAAAAAAAGTCAAAATCCATGAGATATAGTTTCTGTTGATCTCTCTTGGTGAGATATGTCCCCTGTAGACAACAAAAAGATGGGATTTGTGATTATTTCAATCCAGTCTACTAATCTATGATGGTTGATTGATGAGTTTAAACCATTTACATTTAGAGTTGATATGAATGGGTGGTATTCGGTTCTGTCATTTTAGCAATGGGTTGTTCATTGATTTAGTCTTCTGTTGCTATTTTACTGAGATGTTCTTCACATTTGTCTTTGATTTTGGTGGGTGTTATTCCTTTTCTCTGTCAAGAGAACATCTTTATCATTTGCATGGCAGGTTTGGAAGAGGCATATTCTTTTAACCTTTTTTTTTTACTGTGGAAGAATTTTATTTTATTTTCAAAGACAAAAGAAAACTTTGCTGGGTACATTATCCTGGGCTGACAATTTTTTTTCTTTTAGAAAATGGAATATGTCACTCCATTCTCTTCTGGCCTGTATGATTCCCTAAACCCAGCCCAGCTCCCCCAGGGATGTTGCTGATGTCATGGGAAAGGAATGAGATATTTATTTTTAAGCTAATATACTATGGTTTTTCTGCCTGCATTCTGCAAATGAAAAGGTTACCCGTGTGTCTTAAAAAAAATACTAAGAAACTTTTCTGGACTTCAGACACAAAATAAAAGTTGTGAACTTATTGAATGGTTATGCTTTCCAAAAGAGAACAAAGGGAAAGAGTTATTGAGGTAACAAAAACAAAGCAAGAAATACTGCAGAAAAAGAGAAAAATACTTTTCCCCAGGTCTGAAGCCAACAGCCCAGAGCACATGAAGGAGATGAATGAACAGGAACAGTATTTGCCGCGGAAGAGATAGACGCTGAGCTATTTCTTCTTGTGATGCTAGAGATATTTATAACAACCAAGGAACTTCTTGAAAATAAACTCAGCGCCTAGTTCTCCAGTAACAATCTTGTTGCTCCACTAGCAACATTATGTCTTAAACATGAGTGGGTGTTTAAATATTTTACTAATGAAAAAATGATATGCTTTATATGTTATGTTTATATTCAGGTGGTATTTAAGGAATATTATTTATTCTGTTCCTATCTGCATTAAGAAAGGTAAACTAGGAGAAGCATATTGTCTTTTCAGGTTGCTTTCTCCTCCTAAAATGCTAAGTCATTGCGTTAAAAAATCCACTTAATTTTTAAAAGTGGTCATTAATTATAAAAGAAAATATGAAAAAATGTGTTTTTTCCTCTTGCCACTTTTATTACCCAAAGAGCATTGTAATGTCCACTTGAAAATATTCTCTCTTACTATGCATATAGTACTTGACAGTTCCCTTTGTGAGTTGCAAGATCCAGAAATCAGAGGACATCACTGAAACATCTGTTATTTCACATTTTACACTGAATGGCTTCCATGGGCATATGAGCAGAAGACAATTACCACCGTGTGTTTAGTCATTAGGGACACTGTGCATCATACACTGGCTATGCACCTGATGGAGGAATAACCTCAGTGAAGAAAGTGGGTCGTGCGCTTCCTCTGGTACCCAGTGGGTATCACACGGCCCTGAAATAGCGGGCTCAGTGGCTCATGATATTTTTCTTTTAACCCGAATGTAACAGAATCCACTTAATTGTAAACTTGATGCAATACTGTGCTAGAAAGATCTAAGCTACATTCTTTACCTCCTGTAGCATTTAGGTGAAAAAGGCAACTTGCTGAAGAGTTTACATTATACCCATAGTAAATGTTTGGCTTGGTTTACTATTAGAGATTGTGTGTATATGTTTGCTTTTCTTTGTTGTTTTTGTTTGTTGGTTGGGTTTTTTTTTTTTTTTTTTTTTTTTTTTGCTGTGATGGTGGTAGTGGTGATGATTGTAACATGATGCCAAAGAGTAAATTTGAAAGATTCATTTTGTGTCAGACTTCTTAGCTTACTATTTCCAGGTGTTAAGTAATCCAATCAGACAGGCAAAACCTCCACAGTGATCTTACATGTTAAAAGGTAAATTTAGGAAAAACAAGAACCAAAACTGGGTAGAAATTGATGAGTTAAAAAATGATCTGTACTGATTCCTTATCCTAAAATCATCTGTTTTTCCTCAGATTCCATGACATTCAGTTTAAAGATAAATAAATAAAAGGAAAGGGTGGGGGAGAGAAAAGAAACATATCCTATGGCTTAAAAGCTAAGACTGAAAGCATGCTGGCAGTTTGGCTTGGCAGAGAAGCCCAAACAGCTCCTGTCTGCCTTTCTTAGATGTGCTGTTGAGTCCACTCCCCCGAAGATGTGAAGTTCATATCCCTTCCCATAAAAGACGGCTGGCTGGGTCTCATTTTGACTAATGGGGATTCCATAGGTGCAGCTTTCCCTGGGTGGGTCTGTATGAATCAGCAAGCCTCTGCATAGTTATTTAAAATACTTGCTCTTGAAGGCTCCTAAGAAGTCCGAGTGAGGGGCATAGCCAAAGAAGAAACTCTCTGGAGAGGCCTCGGTCTGTAAGAAAAAAGAAATGTCCGAGCAGCCGCAGCTGCTTGGGACTCCTGTTCCTGGCTGCAGTAGGCAGTGACTGCACTTGCACGAGAGACCTTGAACTGTAACACCCAGCTGAGACCCTTTCCAAATTCCCAACCACAGGAAACCATAAGAAGTAATAATACATCAGCTATTTTTAACAACGCGGTTTTGGGAAAATAGCTTTTGTACGTCATTTATATATTAAACAAGTGTTCATAGAATTCTGCTTGGCGCTGGAAAGTATCCTGAGTAATGAATCCTATAAAAAGAATTTTCCAGCAAAGTTTAATTAATTTCATCATCTTCTGTGCTTGTACCACTCTTTAGATTGGCAAAACAGCACTTTAAGGATTTTTTTTTTTTTTGGTGTGTGGGGAAGTCCATATTGTAGGACATGTTTGAGTACAAATTTCTCAATTAAGGGGCCCAGTGCGGTGGCCTAGCAGCTAACGTCCTTGCATCCTATATTGGCACCGGTTCGAATCCGGGCAGCCCCGCTTCCCATCCAGCTCCCTGCTTGTGGCCTGGGAAAGCAGTCGAGGATGGCTCAAAGCCTTCGAACCCTGCACCTATGTGGGAGACCCGGAAGAAGCTACTGGCTCCTGGCTTCGGATAGGTACAACTCCGGCCATTGCAGTCACTTGGGGAGTGAATCATCTCTGTCTTTCCCCCTCTCTGTATATCAGATTTTCCAATAGAAATAAATAAATCAAAAATAAAAGAAAATAAAAGTAAAGTAAATTTCTCAATTCATGAACTGGATATTAATTATATTTCCCTCATAATTCCATAGTGTTCATTCATATTTGTTGACTGATACATAGCATCTAAATGGATAAAGAAATTCAGTGTAAGAAAATGATACCATTATCATTCAATATGATACTAATAGCATTTCATATGATACCATTCTTTAAAATGATACCAATAGAATCGTAAAAAGTTTTTAATACCTTATTTCTTTAACATGGCAAAAAAGGAAGGGCATTTTAAATATTTGCGTATATGCTCATGACCATAAAGCCTTACTACAGCAATCAAAAAAGAAAACACAAAAGAATTTTGAAATATCCAATTATTAATAAACAGCCCTTAAATCATTCTAATAACCAAATCTTAAGTGAGTACTATTTTGTCAAATAGCCTATCAATAAAGCTAAGAGGACCTGTGCGTGATGAAGGGGATCCTGTCTCCGGGTGACAATCTTCCTTCCCACCACTAGTCTATGCTGTTGCACTGAGTACTGGCTTCCTTCAGCAGCCAAAAACATGTGGGAGACATCAATTTTGTCCAAGACTTTTTACCTAAGATGGAATAAAGTCAAATGACTTATTCATTCCTCAGATTAGAAGCAGACAATTTCAAAATAATTCTGTTCAGAAAGAATATATTTGGACTCATAAATTTGTTTCAAAACTATGTCAGTTCAGGCAATCTCCCTGCCTACATCCCCTCCACTCCTACGCCACGACCCCAACTGGAGGAAGCAAGGAGGAACTTGGCTCTAGTATTTTGGATAGAATAGCAATCAAGTCCTCACACCTTCTTAGAACTTTGACTTTTAGTAATTCTCTCAGTATTCTGTCCCACCGTTTATTTGCATTTAGTACCTACATCCTGTGAATTCTCCCTCAGTGTTATTTTTCACACCTGACAGATTTTCCCACAGTATGTTAATATGGTTTAGAACTTAAATATCTAGAACATATGTAACATTACAGGGAAATATTTACTAAAGTCTTACCTGTGTAATAACTTGTACTAAGGACCTCACATACCTAGTCTGTTGAGAACTCATAAAAACATGTTGAAATCAATTCTAAAATTATTCTTATTTTATAAATGAAGATACGATGGAAGACATGCAAGACTTGTGATTCTTTCTGGTCATAACCAACCTGTATTTAGATTACAAAATGTGAATTCAGAAACTAGCATTCTCTCCTATACTCATGGCTTGAAGTGACTTTTAAATCAGATCTATTCCCTGTCCGATGGCTTATTCTCCTTTTGTTTCCCTACAAAGTTGTCACTAGGCTGTGCAAGGATATCTCCAGTGACAATCATGCTAGGTATCTATCTCTCAAGTCCAGCTTACTCCATGTACTGCCGAATTGTTCCCTATAACTTTTTGTCATTATCTGTCCTCTGCTTACATCACTCACATTTCTGAACAGAGCACTTCCTGCCACTTTCAACACCCTAAATTCCCTCCAAACTTAACTATCCATATTCTTCAATTTATAACTTGCATCAGGAATTCTTTCAAGGTTGTCCTCAAAGTAATAATGTGTCATTCCCTTCATCCTAGAATATGCTTCACTCTTACTCTAATTGATATACCCATATTCCCCGCATCCCTCAAGTGCCAAGTCAAATGTCTCTTCCCTCAACAAGCCTTTCTTTTCTAATACGTTAGATGTGATCTCTCTGGATGTCTTGTGCTATAACTACTGTAATAGGAATTTGGGGACCACAAAACTCTGTCTCAGAGTCAGAACCAAATCATCCAAGAATAAAACACTATTTCATCAATGTGACTCTAAGCAATGAGTAATGTGAGACTGAGAGACAGAAATGAGTCTCAGGAATATGCCAGATTTTTCAAGGAATCTTTAGAAGACAAATCTAATAAAGAATCATACATCAGAAACCAAAAAGCATAGTGATGGGTGGTGTAGCAGTAAAAGTGCCACTAGGTACACCTACATATCAAGAAAGAGTAGTTGAGGTCAAATCCTGCTACTAATTCCAGCTTCCTAATAAGGCATGCCCTAACAGGCAACAGATGATGGCTCAACTTGGGATCTTTCCATCCACACAGGAGACCTGGATGGAGTTCTGTAATTCCTGGCCTGACCTGGCTCAGCTCTGGCTTTTTCGGACATTTAGGGAGTGAACTAGAGGAAGGAACATCTTCCTTAGCATCACTACCTTTAAAAAACTAGGTTTTTTTTTTTAGTAAACAAATCAGTATAGTCAGGAGTTGGAAGACTAGCAAACGTGGTCACACCTTGTACACTGCATCCTCATCATGGATCCTGTTTGTATGAAGAGCTCTGTAACATCTATTGTACTTTAAAGATCTTTATCCCTTATAAATGACAGAACTTTGGCCTTACGCTACTTTCTATGATGAACTGTAATTTTACGTTTGACAGAGTTAAGAAATCAGCAGCTGTGGCTGCATTTGTTCTTGACTAATCCGTAAATATTGGGGATATAGTAACAGTTTTTTTTCTTAGTAGCCCTCTAAAAATCTTGGAATATTTTAGCGTAACTCAAGAAATATTTGATGGATGTGCACATGTGTGCATGCATAGATAGATGGATGAAAGCATTAAAAATAAAACTCAAGTCCCATTATTTCTGAATATATAAGTAATGCTTCAAAATACCTGAATTTAAAAGGCTGGCTCTAATATACAATTTAGAAGCTTTCACAATATCCTTTTGTTACTAAGTGTTTTACAAACGACGCTTAGCAGGTGTTTAGTTAATTGAACAAAATATTTGGATTATACAGTAGTTTTTTAAGGTAGTTTTTCATGAAACTGTTAACGTGAAGTTTGTTTTCTGAACCTATTTGCTTTCATGCAAAGCAAACATCTCATGAACCTTAAGCCTGTCACTTGTCAAACTTTAGGAAACATTTTATTATTACAAGTATAAAACACCCAGCTATTATTATAACTGAAATGCCAAGGGTAAGATGAAAGTCATCAGGGGTCATATGATCACAGTGTAGAGAAAAAAAAGTGGATCCATTCTTTTACTAGATATGTATTTCTGATGAATAATAGCCATGTAACATAGATAGTCAATTTTCAAATTTCTATTTCACTTTATTTGAGAGCAGAGATTTTTCTACCCTTTCTCCCCAAATGCCCACAACAGTGAATGCTGAGCCAGGAGAAAGCTAAGAGCCCAAGACTCCTTTCATCTCTTCCACAGGGTGGCAAGGACTCACACACATGGGTGGCTGCCTCCCAGGATGTGCAGGAGTAGGAAGGGTCAGAATCAGAATGGATGGACTTGACCCAGGGACTCTGACATTGGGTACAAGCATGCAAAGCAAAAACTTCATTGCTGCACCAAACATCTTTCTGGCTTTTCTTTTTTGAAATGTATTTGTAGCAAGCAGAGACACAGAGATTGCCCATCAGCTGGCTCACCCCAAAATGACCTCAACAGCCAGATCTGAGCTGGTCCAAAGCCAGGAGTAAGATTTTTCCAGGTCTCATATGTGGGTGCAGCACTCAAGGACTTGAACTGTACTCTGCTGCTTTCCTAGGTCATTAGCAGGGAGCTAGATTGAAAGTGAAGCAAATGAGGCACGAATTTATGCCCTGTGGGATGCCAGATTGTAGCAGGCAGAGGATTAACCTATTATGCTACTGCATGGGCCCCATCAACTTTTCTTCTTAAAAGTATTTAACCCAAAGTAGTATCTGATTTAAAAAATCATAATTATTCATGATATAAAAATGGAAGGAAAGATTCCAAACTAAAATGTTTGAAAAAATAATTAGCATTTGGTAAAATTCACTGTTAAGTGGAAGTTCATTTTTAATCATGAAATATGTTTTTTCCTGTGCTATTTTAGTTTTGTTTTAATTTGCTATTTAGCAGTGCCCTGAAATATTAATAATTTGTTTAATAAATTCCTCCTAGCTCTTAATAGATTTTTAATGAAGAAATCTATCTTAGAGATTGGTGTGATAGTTGATATTTTGTATTTTATGAAAGTGCTGAGTTATTGACCTGGAAACAGTTTTGTTTGAAACTCTGTCCTTTGCTTGCCATTGTCTATGTTTAGATCTTGAAAATTTTGTGAAATGTAAAAATTATTGATCCTTTAAATCCTAATAGCAAGTATTTTAGTGATGAGAATGAAAATAATTCATCCAGAAAGTCCACTTACAAAAAAATAAGAAGTTTTATTCTATATTAAAACTTGAAATACTTAAACATTAGCCAGGCAAGTAAAACAAGCCCATCCTACTTAAAACCTTGCCTGATGGTAGAAAAATAATCACTAGGTGGCCTTATTATTCGTCTGTTTTCTCTAAACAAGCATCTACCAATTCCTACAGGATTGCCTAAATCCCAGAGCTATAATAGCTCTGGGTAAATCCCTTTTTCCATGCTGTTTCTCAGTATATAGTAGGGTCACTTATGGAGTTCAGCAGTCAAGATGCATTCTTTCAAAATGGCTAGGATGGTTATCCCTGAATTACATTCTTCTGGAATTTGTCACTAGAGCACAAAGTTGAATTTTGGAAATAGGAAATTTGTGGAGAGAGGAAAGATGGTACTGTCACACTCCAATGCATTTGTGCCCCTGAGAGAAATTTATGCGAGGACTTGCCTATAGATTTTGGAGGAGGCATGCATTGTGAAAAGACTGTGGCCTTTGCAATCAAACAGATCTGGGTTTGATCCTTGAATCTTCTGTTTATTAATTATTTGACTTTGGTAATTGGTTTAACTTTTCCAGATGTATTTATACATAATTCTGCCAGTCCTTCAGCATTAGAAAAATAAGAAATACATGTTTTTAAATGTTACCCAACCTCTCAGCAAATATGTGTGGCTGAGATGGTGTTGATGGTGAAACTCTCTTTTGGTCTCCAAACGAGTCCTCTGCTGTAGAAAAAGATAGAAGACTCCATTGGACCCATGGAAATATTTTCACTAGCTGTCCTCCTCTTATTCCCCAAGGGTGTATCCAATGTTGAGATCAAAGCTCAGAGATTTGGTGTTAGATCTATTGTGGCTCAGACAAAAGGAAGGTACTGCCTACTTCTGACTGTGGAACATGGGGGAGTGACCATCCTATTTGTACCAGAACTTGATTCTTTAGAGCTTTTGTTTATTTTTGTTGTTATTTTGTTTGGTGACATTTATCAACAGAACAACCATGGGATTTTGAATTTTCTTGAATTTACTAGATGGCAGTTTCCTCATCATCAAAATGTGGAAACAATGATATACTCCCAACTCTCAATAGTCATTTCATGGTAACACTAGCAACAGAGCATGGATTAAGTTCCTCAAAGAGATGTTTTTGATTATATACATCATGATTTTTGTCACCCTGCTTTTCAGTTTCCCAAACATTATGTCCCTAAAGACTTATCTGGAGACATGACATGAGAAAGTAAACATGTAAAAGTTAAGAATCAAATACCTTAGGGAAACATTAAATTTTGAACCCTTTTCTTGGAGAGTCACAAGTAACATGGCATATCAAAAGCCATATGAAACTGTGCAGAAAAGAAACCCATGTTACACAATGTTTCTGTACTAGCATTCCCTTCCTCAAAAAACAAGAAACAAAAAACAAAACAAAGACGCACAAAGCCTTCCTTCCTTTGTTTTCCGTAAGTTTTTTGGCCCCAGTGTTTGGTGAAATCCACTTTGAAAAACAGCAGTGATTCTAACTTCATCAGCATATCTCTATACCTAGCTGCAAAGAATGGGAATTGTTGAACAACAACAGTTATCACTGATGATATGGATGTATCCTTGCAGTTGTAGAAACCAACAATAACTTACCCACATCCATCATCAGGATACCCACTTCATAATGACTAAGTTGACTTCCACTTTTGTTTCTGTCTTACAAAGTTTTTCCAGTTTACTGAATGTGGTCAATATTACGAAAGGGAAAATAATACAAATAAGATGCAGAGAAAATGTAAAGAGACATTAACTTAACTAACGGTACCAAACATGGTTAGTTTAAACTGATCATCTAAGGATACAATTTGGGATTCTGTGAACGTTGATTATAGACAAACTAGACCCAGATCTGAACAATCAAGTCAGATCAAACTCTGAGGAGGGACTTTTTAGGACCGCATCAGGTGTCAGGCTTTGTCAGTTGACCTTTTATGTATCAACTGTAGTGCCACTCACTTGAAGCAACGGAATTTATGTGACATATCCTGTTCTCCTAGGAAAGTCCCTGACACATGATAGGTTCTTTGTAAATGTTCTTCAAATATAGAAGCCAATTTAAAAAAAGAGATTCTAGTCAGCCTCAAGAAAAAGGGGCGAATTTATATCACAAAATGGAAAGAAGATCAAGCACATATCTATTGTTAGCTGACAAGAATGCACAACGAATCATTCCAGCCAAATTTCCTGCCAGGCTCTAATTCCCTGGTTGTACCGGGAAGCATTAGCAAAAGGCCTGCAAATGAGCGATTCAAGATTCTGAATGAACGATAACTGCAGTGTTCATCCTGATCTACATGTGAATAAACCATGCACTTATGAGTTAGATATTTGGGATTGTTCTTTAAATAAGAGGACATAGCCATCAGGGAGTCCAGGAGTTTGCAGGAAAAGAGAACTACATGAAAAGAAACAATGACTGCCTGGATTTGGGATTAGAGTCCATTACAGGGATAAGATAGGACTGTGTCCACAAAGGGACTTGTCAGGAGGAAAAACAGCAATTCTGAGTCAGGGTGAAAGAATGAACAAAATCAAACAGCAGCACAACTGAAAGCAAAGAAACATGATAAGTTTGAAGGCAAAGCCTAGTCCAGAGCAGAGAAAATCTCCAAGAAGCCCTGAAAGGGACACATTTGATGACACCAGCAATTTTGTAAAAAGCGTTCCTGATGATTTTCGTAGGTACAAGTAATTTGCCTAGAGAGTAGGTGGGTTTGTTTAAGAATATTTTAGAATAGCTTCACAGCTTCTGGTATATCGGGATATTCAGGGAAATAAAGAATAGAATCACACAAATTTCTCAGATTGGACGGTGGGAATGCGTTTGCTTTTATGGTTATAATATGTCAAAATCCCAAGCCCAGTGCCAATAGGAGATGAAACCTTTGAATCATGACAAAGTCATGGGAGTAGAGCCTATATGAGATTACTGGCCACAAAAAGGAGACTCCAGAGAGATTTCTTACATCTTCCACCCTGCAAATTTGTTTGTTTTCATTTGGAAGGCAGAGTTATAGAAAGAAGAAACAGACAGTTCTTCCATATATTGGTTCACACCTCAAATGGCCACAACAGTTGGAGCTGAGTGAATATGAGGCCTCTTACAGGTCACTCATATGGCAGCAGGGACCCGATGACTTGAGTCACCCTCCATGCCCTCCCAGGAGATGAGCAGGAAGGTGCATCAGAAATGGAGCAGCAGCCTGGCATGGTAGCCAAACAGCTAAAGTTCTCATTTTGCACATGTCGCAATCCCATATAGGCACGGGTTTTAATCCTGGCAGTCCCATTTCTCATCCACCTCCCTGCTTGTGGCCTAGGAAAGCAGTCAAGGATGGCCCATGGCCTCGGGAGCCTGCACTCACATGGGAGACCTGGAAGAAGCTACAGGCTCCTGGCTTTGGATCAACTCGGCTCTGGCCGTGGTGCCTGCTTGGGATATGAATCGTCGGACGGAATATCTTGCTCTCTGTATCTCCTCTTCTCTATATATCTAACTTTCCAATAAAAATAAAGTAAATCTTATTAAAAATTAATTCCATAATGATGTAAATTTTTGCTGATGGTATGTTGGAGCTTTCAATTGACTGGGATGATACTCTGCTGGCTCTGTCATCAGACCAGAGAGGGTATACCTAAGAAACCGTTGAACTTGACGGGACAATAAGATGCTGGACTCTATGTTTGGTATACGCTTGCAATGGGGAAACCTCAACTGAACTTGAGCTGTGGTTATGCAATAAGGTGGAGGAATCCACCATGGTGGGAGGGTTTGGGGAGGGGTGGGGAGAACCCAAGTATCTATGTAACTGTGTCACATAATACAATGTAATTACTGAAGTTAAATAATAAATAATTAAAAAAAAAAAAAAAAAAAAAAAAAAGAAAATATTAGCAAATAAAATCTGACAATGTTTAAAAAAAAAAAAAAAAAAAAAAAAAAAAAAAAAATAAAGTAAATCTTAAAAAAAAAGAAATGGAGCAGCCAGGACACAGACCAGTGCCCACATGGGATGCTGGTGTTGCAGGTAAAGGATTAGCGTACTGTACCGCCTTGCTAGCCTCCATGATATTTATGCTTCAGTACCTGTGTGGATTGAGACAAAGGCGTTCTAAATCATCACGAGGTAGCCAGAACCCACTGTGTTTAGATGGTGAGATGTGAGACTCCAGCTCGGCCTTACTTTTTATTTCTACTCTAATGGGACCTTGGACAAGTCATTGAAATTCATGAGTTTTAAAAAGCAAGCAAATCAAAAACAGGTATTTTGTAAAGTTTATGTGAAAGTCATATTATTGTCTGTAAAAGTGCTTAACCCATTCAATCCTACATAGTATGCACTAAAATTCATTTTCTCAGTATTTTCTAAATGATATAACAAGCTGTTTTATTTGATAGAATCAAGTCAACGTAACTCTATCTCCTTGTCAGGTTGTCAGTAAAAATTTATCTGCAAACTAAATTACAGGAAAACAAAGTTGAACAGTAAAGTGTCTCAATGAGTTAATTACATATCTGCCTGGCTCAACTTTGCTGTCTCACCGTGTTTTACTATATTATACTCAAATATTTCTAAAACTTAAGATGTATTACAATAATTCTATATGGTTTTGAGCTAGTCTATATAAGTTAATTATATTATCACAAATTATACCAATTTTAAAAATTGTTTTATACTTGAAAAAGAAATAGACTATTACAATACTAAGCACATTTCTTTTTTCAGTGTGCAAAGCAAGACTTATTAAAGATATTACAGATGGAAACCTCTTGCACAGCATCAGGAGGGGGCTCCAAGAGAGGAAAGAGCCAAAACATTTTTATAGGCTTATTTATTTTATTGAAAGCCTTATAGGGAGGTATAAGGAGGGAGACATGCACATAAAATGCACATAAAGAGAGAGAGAGAGAGGAAGGGAGGGAGGGAGGGAGGGATCTCCCAAAGGCTGGTTCACTCCCCAAATGCCTGCTGCCATGGCCAGAGTTGGGTCAGTCCAGAAACCAGGAGCCCTGAGCTTTTTCCGGGTCTTCAGCATGGGTCCCAGGACTCAAGGACGTCAGCCATCCTTTGCTGCCTTCACAGATCATTAGCAGGGAGCTGGATTGGAAGTGGAGCCCTGGGAGTTGAACCAGTGCCCCCATGGGATGGCAGTGTTCAGGTGGAGGAGGAACCAGGATTTCTGTTTTGCTGTGTTTTCATGTCAAACTATATAAATATAAAAGTCATCTTTTTGGTCTTTTGCTTCTAGTAAGACATGGATATACAAGACCTTGTTATGTCACGTATTTTTAAAATATTGTTTTTACCTCATATTTTAAAGATGAATATTTCTATGTTAGTATATAATAAAGTATTAGTTGATGATGTTAAAATGTAACCACAGTAAGCTATTAGCTTGCTTGTATAAATGCCAGCAAAAATAATTAACCTCTGTCCTTTAGTTGCACTATATATATGTGCACAATTAAGTGCATTTGTAGTAGTATTTTTAAACAGGAGCCTGAGAGGTCAGACAGCTTAGAGCATAATATTTACTATATTAGTGGTACTTAGCCTCCATTTGGCTTAGATTCATCATCTTAAAAAATGGAAATTATTTTCTAAAATTACAGCATGACTGGTATAAAGTGCTGCAGCCTAAAACATAACACAATATTGACGTAGCTTCTTAACCTTAGCTCTACAGACACAGGCATTGGACGTGATGCTTGGGATGCCCACATCCCAGATCATCAAAGGGTCTAGGTTGGAGTCCCAGCTCCTTTCCAGGTATCAATTTATCTTCTAATATACACCATGGGAGGCACCAGCTTATGATTCAAATACTTGTCCACCTGTTATTCCTGTGGAAGACCCAAATTCTGTTCCTGATCCCCAGTTTTGGAGGCCTTCCTGTCTTGAGCATTTGGGGAGTAACTATTGGAGGGAAGTTCATCCTCTCTCTCTCTCTCTCTCTCTCTCTCTCTCTCTCTCTCTCTCTCACACACACACACACACACACACACACACACACACATAAATATACTGTATGTTAATAATAATGGAGCTATATTCCAGCTATATAGGATTCTTTTTAAAGATTTTGTTTTTTAATTGGAAAGGCAGATACACAGAGAGGAGGTGATACAAAGAGTAGATTTTCCATCCACTGGTTCACTCCCCAAATGGCTGCAACAGCTGGAGCTAAGCCAATCCTAAACCTGGAGCCAGGAACTTCTTCCAGGTCTCCCACTTGGGTGCAGGTCCCAAGGCTTTGGGCCGTCCTCTAATGTTTTCACAGACCAGAAGCAGGGAGCTAGAAGGTAAGTGGAGCTGCGGGAATATGAACCAGCGGCCATATGGGATCCTGGGCCCATATATGATCCTGGCAGATGCAACTTATATGATTTTAAAATAACTGAAACTTTCATCAACATTAGTCTATCTAATCAGTGCTGATTCTTTAGGTCTGACTGAAAATTTCAGAAATTTTTTTAATAATTTAAATAAGACCAGGATGTAAACCTGGCCTAAAATATTGTATAATACTAAATTATAGGTGACCTCAAGCTTTGAGTCTTTTATAACTATTTTCACGTGGAGTTTCATTCAGTCTAATGCTTTATCACTTTAGATAAAACTGTTTCTTCAACCAAATATCTGAAAAGATACTGAATGACTTAGGTAAAACTTCTCGTTTATGATCATCTTAATTACAGAAGCCACTATATATGTGTGTGTATAAACACAGACACACACACACACACACACATGCACACATACATGCACATATAGGCTATTAGTAAAAGAGTAATTGGTAGCTGCACCTCTCTGAAAGTTATGCCAGAAAATTATAGATTGTATTGAGATGTAAAAAGAAATATTACTCTCTAAGTCAAGTACTCTATTATTAAAAACATCATCCTTTATGAATTTCATAAATAGAAAACCCAGGAACAGAGTAACCATTTTAAAAAGTCTACAGGGGATTCCATAACAGCATTTAAATGCATTACTACTCAAACAGTTTGATTGGATTATGAAATATTTAAAGCTGCAGCTGTAATTGTGGTGTTTACTGTTGGTTATTTTGATTTCCTGTTCTTCACACAAAAAGGTACAAGTTTACACAACTATTTGGGTCTTTCTGAAAATGTCCTGCACTGTAAATTGAGCCGTATATAACATGTAGATACCTAAGAAGGACAAAACTAGAAATAGCAAAATAAAATCATTGAGGTTTCAAAATTACTATCTCTGAATAGGAACAGATAGTTATCTCAAAACCAAGAAAACCACATCAGTGTTCTAGTCTACAATGTATTAAAAATAGGAAAGTATAGTAATATTAGCTCTGATTATCATAGAACTCTACAGTAACTCACCACACATGATTTTACATAATCTCTAAGAGTATTGTGCAAACATAAAGGCATTAACAACCTAAAAACTATTAAAGTAGTAATTCTATTTTTTTAAGATCAGGCCTTTAGTCATCTAAAGAGTCTTTATTTCCTTTTTCTCTGTTGTAAATATTTTATTCTAGAAACAACCATGCCCTTTAGGAAATGCTAGACCCCACACATTCCACAGGTGCTATTCCAAGAGGCAGTGACACTTGGCTCCCTCTGCTGCTTCCCCCAACCTTTGTCCATTCCCTTTCCTCCCTTCAATAGTATTTGCAAAAGAGACTTTGATTCAAAATATATTAGTGCATACTATCATCACATATTTAAACAAGTCCAATGAATGGGCTAAACAAGAGACAATATATATATGTATATATGTATTTATATATATTGTCTCTTGTGTGTGTGCATATACATATATATATATACATATATTTGCTAAAATGGTGAAATAAGATGGGAGAAAAATATACCTGAAAAGACTTATCCTGGACCAAATTTAATTTCTTTCAAGGCCAGAAAATGGGACAATGATGATCAAATTCCTGATGTGCAAATAGAAATACCAATTTCCCACTAAACATGCTTTTTACCATAAACAGCTGTCTGTGACAAGTTCTAGTTGTGCTAACACGCTTGAGCTACACTAAAAAATCTTGTATCGGTGACAAGGCTTTCAGTCAGATGGAGAAATAAATGTATCTACTACAGAGTTTCATTTTTAAGACGATCCCTGAAAAATCATAATCCTATAAACAATTGATTTGTTTTTATATCTTTAAAAATTCATTCATATGAGAGAGAGAGAGAGAGAGAGAGAGAAAAGAGAGATCTTCCATTTAGTGATTAACCAACAGCAATCAAAGCTGAGAGCCAGAATCTCAGTAGGGTCTTCCACTTGTATGGAAGGGACCTAACCATTTGGACCATTAGCAGGAACAGAAGCAGGAGTAGATGGGGATCTTGAACCCAGGCATACAAATATGGAATGCAGATGCCACAATCAGTGTCTTAAACAGTATGCCAAATGGATACTGATTAATATATCAGTATCTATATAACAGAGCAGCAGCTGAACTTACTGCAAGCTTAGCCTGTTAATTCTTCATATTCATCAAAAATTCTATACTCAAAGATTTTCATGTATTAGCTATTATTTTCCAAAATAAAGAAAAAAGTAAATGTTTATAGCCACTAATTCTAGATGAAAAATGAGGAAACAAATGCTCAGTAAAGTATTTTGCGCAAGGTTGCACAGCTCCTAAGTGAAAAAACCTAGGTAGGTATTTTACCAAGCCTAGCTAGAGTGTAGCCATTTGCTGAACTGTGGAGGGACTCCAGTATTCTAGAATTCAACAGATGTAATTTCATATTCCAAGTTCTGTACTTGGGGGAGTCAAGTTGGTTTTCCGATGTTCTGTTTCCTTATTTGTGTCAAAAGGATCATATTGGCAAGTGCTTTATGTGGTTGTTGTAAGGCTCAAGTAAACTAATGTATGCAGAGTACTATCTTAGAAGACTTATAAATGAGGGGATGAAACAAGCACACAGGCACCCATTGGGGAATCTTGATGAGGTCATAATTAGAGATACAGTTTTGATTTGCTAATATTAGGTCAGGAATCAGTTATGCCTTAATGTCAGTTAATAATCCAGGGTCCCTCGTAGTCCAGAGAAAATTTACCAACAACATGGGAGATAATTTGTTGAGATAAAAGAAATTACATGTAGAGAAAAGAGAAAGAATTTATTGAGGTAAAAGAAATTACATGTAGAGAAAAGAGAAAGGTAAAAGCATGTCATGGTTCGCCCCACTTCCTCTTCTTTTTGTTCAGCCACCCCTCTCTTGCTTCCGCTTTTACCTATTGCACTTTAGAATGCATATTGGGACTCTGCTTGGATGCTACTTGGCTATGAATTCAGACAACCCAACATACTTCTCCTCTGTGTAAGCTGAGACCTCAGCTAACATCCCCAAACCCTCATATATTCAAATGTGAAACCAAGATAGTAACACCTTATTTACATGTTTCATCATGCATGTGAAAGCAATGTATCCCATTTGTGTTTGCATATGAGTATGTGTATTTCATCATCTAAAATTGGGCATACTAGATCTGGGTGCATACTGTGGTCACTGGAGTGAATCAATTCATTACAATAAAGTTTTCACAATGCTTAGAACAGTTAGCTGCCAGTAATGTATCCAACATTCAAAGCCATTACAGGTTAGCACACTGAACCTCTTATCATATACATCATTTTCACATTATCTTTTTGACAAATGAAATGTCGTTGCAACTTCATTGTAATGGTTAGGAGAAGGGGTGGTTTTTGAATGCTTTTTTGAGCACAAACACAGCTTTTGTATTTTATATTCAGCCTATAATACAAAGATTATATGCAAAAGTAATGTTTTCTGATAGAGTGATAAAAACTTACACGTTACCCTAGAAAAGTAATCTTATTTTTTATAATAACATTCTACAATGTTTCTATGTATTTATAATCCAGAAGGTAGGTGCAGACAAATATAACTTGGTAAGGTTGATAATTTCAGAGGTGAATGTAGACTTTAAGCGCTTATTAATTAAAGTTGAAAATTAGCCCACCAGATTCAACTACCTTGCAGCAATTATTCCAGTATGTGAAGCTTAATTAAAAAAAAAACAAAATATATTGCAAATTGTTGAAAAGGAAAGGTACCAACTGATGACACAGGACTATTTAAATATATTAAAGAAATGGTACAGTATGTTGAGCATGTAATTCCGCCAAAATTCTCCCAGCTTTATTTTGTCTTCCTTTCCATATCCTTGGCTCTCAAAAACTCATTCTCAGTTCTTTGGCAAAAAAGACTGGAAGAGACCAGAAGGAGGAGAGGGGGAGTGGACAGCTCATGCTAATGCCACTCTTGATTTCAAAATTTTTTTAAAAAAATTCTACTTTGTGCATATAAAATATAGTTCATTTCTTATCCTGAGAGTTACCCTGGCATATGGCTTAATTGGAAACATCAAGGTTTTTAGTTCTTTTTAAAATGGCTTGCCTCTTTTCCAGACTTTTCTTCAGATGTATTGTCAATGCCACTTTTAGAGTCTATCACTCTGCTATTGGTAAAACTAAATTTTCTGGCCGAGAAAATGCTGACCATGATGGTAGATGAATAGTGGATGGGGGCAAGGCTGGACTAAAAGCATCACTCTATGCACAACTCATGCTGTTGGGATTGTTTAGTGATGTGAAAGATATGTGCTCTAGACCCAGGGACTGATCCCTATAATCATGTTTTGAAACTTATGAGTCCCAATGAAGTTGGATGTATCCAGTCAAATCCCGTATTTTCGTTACAAAAATATTTTCAGGCACCTTAATGTTAAGAACCTTCCTGTATATCTGAGGCTTTTCAAAATTGGTGTGGGGCTGGTATGATCATGGCATGATTAGCTCGCATAGTTCAGTTCTGAAAGTTTTACATAGGTGAATTAGTAGCATGCTTTTTGGCTTACCTTGGATGAATTTGAAAGTATAAAAATACTAATATAAGTTAACTCATCATGATTGGTGTTCTTTGGCCGGCTTTAGGTCATTTGTAAAGGTAATTGAATTAATGAAATTAATGGATAATGGCAGATTTTGCGCAGAGAAGGAAAGGAAATTAGCCTAAATGAGTATGTTAAATAAGGATATTTTGGATATAAAATAAAAGATAATGATGAAAGAAAACTAGAAGGATATAGTTTATTTAAGTTACTTTCCCTAATGTATATAACATATAAGAAAAATTATTCTTTGTTTGCAATCTTTCCAAGAAAGATTTCAAGGAGACTTTATAAAAGTGACTTTCGACTTTTGGCTGGCAATAATTTCTGAGGCCTGAGGCAATTGTCAGTCACTTTTCCAAATTGGAAAATACAGTTCTAGTTTCCAGAGTACACCCCTACCTTCAGCACAATATGTGTATTCTTAATCTAAATACCATTTATAAACAGTATACATAGACTTTCATGTGACCACAAAAACAGGTTATGAAAAGTCCATTCATAATCCAAAGCCCATCAATATCCACATCCAGAAATTTTGAAGGGCTGAGCAAGGTTATATTTTTCCTTAGTGCATTCTTCATCTATTTTCCATTTTTCTTACCTGGCAGACAGCTAGGGGCTACCGAATCAAATAATGAAGTTGTCTTTCATTTGGATATAGTTTATTAATGGCAAAACACTAATCCATTAATCAACTTAAAAACAAGTTGGCAAATTCAAAAAAATAAAGTCGGTATCTCCTTTAGTAACAGAGATCACTTGCCTCTTTCAGAAGAAGCCATTATCTCCACAGGTTTCTCAGCTGAAGTTAAAAATCTAAAAATGATTTTCATCCCTTTCTCATTAATATGCAAAATTATTCAAATTAGATAGTAATTAACCATCTACTCAGTAGAAAACCTTTTCATGATAATTTATGATAAACTCAGTTGCTGCTTTGATTGAGATTGATTTTTGGTGTGGAGAATCTATCATGAATACAAAAAAGCACCTGAAAAATATTTTTAAACACCTAACTTATTGCTCAGCTAATTACACGGTAGCCATGTTCACAGACTGTTTCATGAAAGACTTGTGAAACCAAGATCAGCACTGCAGAAATTATGCCTGTACTCTTTTGCATTTACGGAAAATGTTATCCTAGACCACAGTGTCTTCAGATGCATGTGCTTAGCTGATTCATATTGTTTTGAGGTTTGTTGTTTAATTCAATTCAACCAGCATCCACACCATAGATTAGGCTGCTTGGATAATGCAGAATAAATTAATGATAAGAAAAAATTAGTGAAAGTTTTCACATAGTTTCAAGATGAATTGATTCCACAGGGCACTTTACTCAATGGGCTAAGTTAGGGTTTGTATACACACCTCTTTCTGCAAAGGAAAACAGACCTCAGCAGTGGAAGACGAACAGGTGAGTGTCGTGTCATCATTTTCACTTGCAAGAACAAAAGCTGAGCATCATAGACCACAGGGTGTGCCACTGGGTGTAAACACTGAAGACTGCTCTCTGAAACATTGCATTCTGGGAGTAACACAGCCATGGTGGGCAGTGAGTGCCTTCCTATTAGCTCTTATCACAAAGATGCAAAGGAAAACACATAGCTTCAGTATGTATTTGGTTGCAGAGATCAGCTATGGGTGAGAATTCCTGGGGCATTAGAGAACAAAGGAAAATCGGACTCCTGCCGGGTGCAGATGGCTGCCTCAGTCATCATTTAAAAGCACATTATTGAAGATCAGGATGGTATATGTTACATCTTGGCAAGCACTTTCGCTTCATTTGTGTTTGTATGCAGTTAGATTTCCAGTATGATTGCATTTGTCCTCTTTCAGACATGCTAGAAAAATGCTATACTCCATTTCAGAAACTTGCTGGAAGGAAAAGAAAGAATGAATGTGACAGAGATTTCTTCTCTGTTCTTTTACCCTCTCCAAATGCCCCCAATGTTTGGGCCTGGACCAGGCCAAAGTCAGAAATTCGATTTTCGTCTCCCACATGGTGACAAGGGCTCAACCACCCAGCCACCTGGGCCATTGCCTGCTGAAATGTGGATCCTAATCCAGGCATTCCAACAGGGGATGCAGACATCCTGAAATCAGTGTGTCTCACTGAATACCTGCCCCCTTATTTTCTAAAGAAAGCAGGTAGTCTTAACACTTTCACTTAATTAGAATACAAAGGACTAGGACTTTGTCTTCTTTGCACTTTTGCCTTCTGTGATATGGTGTTTATCAAAGAATCTCTCCAATATAACCAAATCAGAATTACCAGGCTGCTTTGAAAAGATGTTAATCACCAGGCCAATCTCACTGTACTGTGTCAGCCTCTGGAATTTCCGTTTTTAAGCTACCCACCCGGATAATTCATAGAAAGACACATAAACACACAAACACAATTTTAATGCATTGTCTATAATTACGTGTATATCTACACTACCAAATGGTTGATTTCCCAACATACATATATGTTGAGATATATATATATATATGTATATATACATGTATATATATCAACATACATACATATATGAAGATACTCTATATATAGAGTATCTTCCTAAAATGGAACAAAACTGAAGTTACAGGTCTTTGTGGACCCTCCTGGGTTTGTTTCAACAATAAGCAATACTCTGAAATGTAGGCAGGTTAATTAGTAAAAGATCCTGAAATCATATGAAATCATAGTTCTGAATCCTTCTGGTCATGTTTAAGAAGGAAGACTCTTTGGAGATTTCTTGAAGAAGAATTCTTTAGAGACAACAAAATTGATAGCATAGGCATGTTAGTATAGGAAGGGGCAGGTGGTTAAGATATATGGCTCACACAACTATGGCAGCTGAAAAGTCCCATATAGATCAAATACAGGCTGGGCCCCCGAGGATGCTGGTGGCATGGCTGAGTCAAAGGGCAAGGGCCTCAGTGCCAAGGAATGCAAGTATCAGCTCAAGGCTGGCAGCCTGAGGGTAAAAGGGTACCTCCGATGGGAGTCCTGGGTTCAAAGCCCACTAACTCATTTCTGAGACAGGAATCCAGGATGGTCCTGCTCTCTGAGACAGATCAATCATTCACCCCATTGAGTTGCTCCAGACTCCCACTCGGACACACATGCTGATTGGCAAAAACCCTTACAGACACACCCCAAATTCTTCTTTTCCAGATTTCTAGGTATTCCTTGATCCAGTCAAATTGGCACCATGAAATTAACCAACATGAAGGTAATTATGGAACAATGTGCTGATGCCCAAAGAGGAGATAAATCTATACCCAAAAAAATAATGCCTCAAAAACATTCAGCAAGGAAAGAATGAGCTGATTGAAATTTGAAGCAACTGTTGTTTCCCATAGGGTGGAGTAAGCTCTCAGTATAGAGAATATGCATGCACATTCTTTCTTGGTAGCATTGTGAAAACAACAGAATTAGCCATAAGCTAAGAGCTGCTATGATTTATGCTATATAACGGCTCCTCCTTTTCATTTCCTGGTCAGCGTTCTGGATGATTGTCCCATTTAGCACAAATTCCCTAGTTTGTTTCTTTTGCTTCAAGTCTATTTTACATTTTCCTGTACTGAACTGCATGTGCCATCTGCTGATCCAATTACTTATACAATCCAAATCCTTTTGAGTCTGATTGTTTTGTTCCTCATTATTTGCTCAGCCTCCAGTTTTAGTATCCTCTGTAAACTCTAAAATCTTGTTTTCAATACCTCATCTGAATTTTTTATACACAATACAACTCAATTAGCTCAAACTTTGGGTTTTCCTGAGGCTACTTGCGTCTGAAAGGATTTAGATCAGTTGAGTGGATTTGGATCCTAAGAAAGGCTTGACAATTCCCTCTTTTAAGGACAGCCGATCCATCAAGAATTGAGCCATCTTCTTTTAATTAGAAGGAAACAAAGAAAACTGGAAAAATATGAATTATAAAATGCTGCTTTGCATAAGAACAATGTGATCATTGCCGTCAATTTTTCCCGCAGCTCTACTACTGGGGTATACTTAAGAAAAATTGTATATACTTAAGGTATACAATGTCATGTTTAGATACAGGTATACACTTTGAAATGATTGCCACAATCAAGCTAATTAATATAGCTATCAGCTTACATAATTATCGTGTGTGTATTAATATTTAAGTTCTACACTCTTGCAAATTTCAGGTATAATATTTTATTAACTGTTGTCACTGTAGTGTAGATTAAATCTTTAGACCTTATTCACCTTGTAATTTGAAGTTTATGCCTTTCATCAACATTTCCTTATTTTTTCTTTTTTGGTCCATCCACCCTTAGTAAGAGTCCTTTACTTTTTCATTTTGAGGAAATATTTGTGGATGCCACATATTATTGAAATTATGCAATGCTTGTCTTTCTTACCTGGTTTATTTCACTTCGCTTAATATCCTCAAGGTTCATCATGATGCTGCAAATGACGCAATTATCTTCCTTTGAAAGGCTAGGTATTATTCGATTCCTCTTTATTCATGTATTGATGGACACTTAGGTTTTCTCCATATCTTGACCATGGTAAATAATGCTGCAATGTACTTGTTTTTTTTTCCTCTGAATAAGTTTAAAGATTCTGTTTCCTTCCCTACTCTGGATAAATTAAAGGAAGTGGGATTGCTAGATCATATGGCAATTCTATTTTTAAGTTTTTGAGAAATCTTACTGTTTTCTGGAATATTGTACTAACTCACATTCCTACCAGCAGTGTACAAGGTTTCCCATTTATCCACATCTTTTCCAATTCTTGTCATCATTTACGTTTTTATAATAGCCATTCTAACAGGTGTGAGATGAGCTCTCATTATGTCTTTCATATCAGTTTTCTTGATGATTACTGCTATTGAACCCTTTTCAAATACCTGTTGACCATTTGAATATCTTCTTTGGAAAAAGTCTGCTTAGGCCCTTTGCCCATTTTGTAATCAGATTATTTGTTATTTTGGTATTGAGTTGCGTGAATTCCTTGCTCATTTTTGACATTAACCCTTTTTGAATATATGACTTGCAAATATTTTCTCCCTTTCCATTTTATGGTTGTTTTTGTTTTTGATTTTTGCTATGCAAAATATTTTAGTTTGATACAGTCTCATTACTAAGATCAATGCCATGAGAGTTTTGCCCTGTACTTTCATCCATATATCTTATACTGTTAAAACATATGCTGAAGTGCCTAGTGCATTTTGAATTGACTTTTGTGAGTGGTATAAGATTGGAATTCAATTTCATGTCATTACATTTGTATATGCAGTTTTCTCAACACTTATCAAAGAGATTACCTATTCCCTATGAATGTAATATGTTCATGGTAATTTTGTTAAACATTATCTGAATGTATGTGCATACATTTATTTCTATGTTTTATATTCAATCCCATCATTCTGTGCATCTCTCTCTTTTTTTTAAATTATTATTGGAAAGCCGGATATACAGAGAGGAGGAGAGACAGAGAGGAAGATCTTCCATCCGATGTTTCACTCCCCAAGTGAGCCGCAACGGGCCGGTGCGCGCCGATCCGATGCCGGGAACCTGGAACCTCTTCCAGGTCTCCCACGCGGGTGCAGTGTCCCAAAGCCTTGGGTCGTCCTCGACTGCTTTCCCAGGCCACAAGCAGGGAGCTGGATGGGAAGTGGAGCTGCCGGGATTAGAACTGGCGCCCATATGGGATCCCGGGGCATTCAAGGCGAGGACTTTAGCCGCTAGGCCACGCCGCTGGGCCCCTGTGCATCTCTTTTTATACTGGTATCATATTTATTGATTACTGTCTACCTACAACTTGCAGTTAAGACATGTGTTACCTATTGCTTCATCCTTCTTCCTCCAGATTTATCTAGCTCCTCAGAACCTTTTATGATGCCAAAAAAATTTACAAACTTTTTTTCTATTCTGTGTACAAAAAAACCATTGGAATTTTTGTAGGGATCACATGAATCCATAAATTGCTTTGGATAGTAGAAGAAATTTTAGTACTACTATTCTTTTTATCCATGAAGACAAAATATATTTTCACTTTTAAAAATATTTATTTATTTGTATGAAAGGCAGGTTGTTACAGAGAGAAGGAAAGACAGAGAGTGAGTGATCTTCTGTCTGCTGGCTCACTTTCCCAATGGCGGCACCAGCCAGAGTTGAGCTGATCTGAAGCTGGGAGCCAGGAGATTCTTCTGGGTTTCCTTTGTGAGTGCAGGGACCCAAGGCCTTGGGCCATCCTCTGCTGTTTTCCCAGGTCATAAAATGAGAGCTAAATTGGAAGTAGCACAGCCAGAACTTGAACCAGCACCTAAGTGGGATGTTGGCACTGCAGGCAGAGATTAGCATTCATGCCAGTCCCCCAAAAATGTATTCCTTTAATTTCTTTTGTCAGCGTTTTGTGTTTTCCCTGTGCAAATAATTACCTCTTACTTTAAACTTATTTTGGTACTATTAAACAATTTCATTTTGGATGTAATTTTTACCTACAATATTACTGATTTTATTTGTTAATTGTCACAGTTTTTTTTTTTTTCTGGTGGAATCCTTAAGGTGTTCTTAGAATTTGTTGATTTGAAAGACAGAGTTACAGACAGAAGGAGAAAAAGAAGTAGAGCATTCTTAAGCTGTTTGTCCATCCACCAAATGGCCACAACAGCCAGGGTGGCGTCAGGCTAATTCTAGGCTTCATCCCACTTTCACAAATGGGTACGACAACTTCCACTGCTTCCCCAGGCCCATAAGAATTGAGATGGAGTAAAGTTGAGCAGCCAAGATTCAAGCCAGCACTGATATGAGATGCTAATTTCCCAGGCAGTGACTTAAGCAGCTATGCCACAAGGCTACCCTTTCACGATTTTCTATATGAAATACCATGTCATCTACAAATAGCAACTTTATTCTGACTCTGCAATTTAGATGTTTGTCTTTCTTGTCTATTCCCTCTGACTGGAGCAAAAGTACTATGTTAAATAGAAATGATAAAGCAGAGGCAACATTGTCTAGTTTTTGGTCTTAGAGAAGAAGCTCTTGGCTTTTTATCATTGAGGGTTTAGCTGTGCATTTATAATGTATAGGCATTATGGCCTGGAAATGTGTTGCCCCTATGCCTAATTCATTGAGAATTAGTTTCATTTCTTAATTCATCTTTTATGAAAAAATGTTGTATTTTTCTGTAAAATATTGTTTACTGAGATGATAATATGATTTGTTCTTCAGTCTACTAATGTAGCATGTCAATTTATTACTTTATATATGCCAAACACACCTGTATTCCAGGGATAAATTGGGTCATGATATAGTCCTTTTCAAAGCTCTTTTAAATTTTGTTCATATATGTGATGCTGAAAATATTTTGCACTGATAGTCACAAAGGATATCAGTCTTAAGTTTTTCGGGGGGGGGGGGTGTTGTTTTGTGTCAAGGAATTTGGCCTTGTACACTGAGAGAAAGCATCACATACTTGTCAGTGGGGGTTGGGGGTGGAAGGTAAGTTTGAAAAACATTGGTATTAACTCTTGAGAAATTTGAGAGAATTCACAAGTGAAGTCATTTTGTCCCAAGCTTTTATTTGTTGGAAGATTTTTAATCAGCTTTTCCATCTCTGACTCAGGCTACAGTCTAGGTAGATTGGGTCTTTCCAGCAACTTATCTATTTCTTCTAGGTCATTCAATATTTTTAATAGTTCATAGTAATATCTTAGTATTCCCATGGCATCCATAGCAATATCTCACCTTTTAATGTCTGACTTCATCTTTTGCATTCTTTTTTCTTACATTTCTAACTAAAGGTTTATCATTTTTATGTTTTCAAAAAAATCAATGTATCCTTGTTGGTCTTTTCAATCAATTTTACCAATTCCTGTTTCACTTATTTCTGTTTCATTTTGTTATTTCCTTCTAATTTTCGCTCAGTTTGTTCTTTCTGTTTCCTTATATTGTGAAATTCAGTTGTTTGAGACATTTCTTTTATTCTTTATGTAGGTATGCTTCACTGGAAACTCTTGTCTTACAATTGCTTTTTTGCAACTCATAAATTTTGGTATGCTGTGTTTTAATTTTCATTTACCTGAAGGTATTTTTTGTTTTACCTTTTGATTTCTTCTGTGACTTCTTGGCTATTCAGGTGGTCATTTCACTCATGTATTTTGTGAATTTTCTAGTTTTCTTCCTATTATTGGGTACTAGTTTCATATTGAGATGTAATTCCATGTCACTGTTTTTTGTAAAAGGTACTTGGCGTGACTTGATCCTATTAAAAACTTATGTCTTATTTCGTGGCCTATTATGTAATATATCTTGGAGAATGTATGTTCATGCTTAGCAAAAATATCTCTTGTGCAATTTTTTGGATTGAATGCTCTTTATATATCTTTTAGGTCTATTTAGGCTAAAGCACAATTTACGCACAATATTTCATTATTGGTTTTCTGCCCTGATGAACTCACCATTGTTGAAGAGGGGTTACTGAAGGCATCTGGTACTATTGTATCGGCATATGTTTCTCACTTAAGATCTTAAAGTACATCTTAAACCAGCACATAGCTGGTTCTTTATAATTTTTAATCATTCAGATTGAAGAGTTTAGTATATTAGCATTTAAAGTAATTATTAATAGGTAAAGACTTACTATTTCCATTTTGTCAGTTTTCTAGATTCTTTTTTTTTCTTCCTCTGTTGTTGTCTTCCTTTGTGAGATCATGATTTCTTACAATGGCATCTTTATCTGTCATATGCATTCTTTTTGTTGTTTGTTGGTTTATTATTATCATTATCATCATCATTATTTTCCATGATGCTGTTTTGCAGGTATGGGATTCCTCTTTGGTAATTTTTAGCTTATTCTATGTATGCATTTCTCCTTCCAGATTGAGGAAGGTCTTGGCTATTTCTTTTTTCTTTTTCTTTTTTTTAAAGATATATTTATTTATTTATTTTGAGAGGCAGATTTACAGAGAAAAGGAGAGACATAGAGAAAGATCCTCTATCCACTGGTGTACTCCCCAAGTGGCCCCAAATGGCCAGAGCTGAGCCAATCCGAAGCCAGGAGCCAGGAACCTCCTCCAGTTCTCCCACATGGGTACAGGGTCCCAAAGTTTTGGCCTGTTCTTGACTGCTTTCCCAGGCCACAGGCAGGGAGCTGGATGGGAAGTGGAGCAGCCAGGATACAAATTGGCACGCATGTGGGATGCCGATGCATTCAAGGCAAGGGCTTAATTACTGGGATGCTGCATCAGTTTGGCTATTTTTTCTTTAACTCTGGTTGCTTCTCCACCTTCCATCCAAAGAGCCAAACCCCCCTCCCCAAGTGACTACAGTGGCTGGTGCTACGCTGATCCAAAGCCAGGAGCCAGGAACCTCCTCCAGGTCTCCCATATTGGTGCAGGGTCCCAAGGCTTTGGGCTGTCCTTGATTGCTTTCCCAGGTCACAAGCAGGGAGCTGGATGTGAAGCAGGGCCATCGGGATTAGAACTGGCGCCCATATGGGATTCCACTGTGTTCAAGGTAAGAACTTTAGCTGCTAGGCCACCATGCTGAGCCCCAGAATTTCTTTTAATGACTTTTACCCCCCTTTCTGAACTTCCCATTTTGTTCATTTCTTGTTCAGATTTTATCTATGTTGTCTTATAGCTTGCCAAATTTCCTTAAAACAGTTATTTTGAATTATTTCTCCAGAGATTGGTATATACATATTTCTGCCCAGTTACTAAATGCGATCACCTCCACATATCTTATGAATAGCTTTGGGAAGGCAATGTCTTCATCAGTCAGCCCAACTAGGAATTTTGAGACCATCTGTATTTCTGTGTGTTCCTATTCCAAATCTCTTGCTTGTTCCTTGGCAAAAGGGAAGAGAACCAGGTGAATTCCTAAGATTGACTTTCCTCAGTCCTGAAATCTGAAGCATAGTGCTAAGAACTTCCCATTCATTTTCTGTGTTGTGATGATCTGCAGTGTTCCAATTTGTGCATGTTCTATTGTGTGCTCAACTGTGATCTCTCTTTGGGGTCCACACTTGGAAACTACTCTGGAAGTTGAAAAGTAAGGCATGTGGATTCTTTGGGATATCTTTGGGCCGATTGGGGCAGGCTACAGATGAAACTCCTTAACACCTTATGCACTGGCTTTCTGTTCAAAGCTGGAGTATTTAGAGTAGGATGTCTGGTTTTTCTACTCTGCTCTAGGCCTCGTCTACTTTTCATCCATGTGGACTACCTCACTCATCTGAGTGAAATAAAAAAAGAAATGTGTCTTTCATGCAGTACCTCCCATGGCTAAGGGAACCATGTATTCATAATGATGGTCTTACTTCTCCCATTCGTGAAATCACAGGCTGTGTGGGAGGCACTTGGCATTGAGCTGTGTTGCTTTGAAGGAAGGGTGACACAGATGAAACATTTTTCTTGCCCTCCTCAAGGTGTTAATTTTCAGATATTTTACTCCCAGTTGTCTGTAACTTTATTGGACTCCCACAAATGTATTCTCACTCATCCTTATTTTGTCAAAATGAATGCTTCTTTGAGGTGGGGAAGTAGGTGATATCTGAGAACTCATAATCCACCACTTTACTGACATGATTCCCATTATGTTTATGAATATTCCCCATCACTATTACCTCATCAAATACTTCATACATTTCATTCCAAAACTATGTCAAACACTAAATCTACCAAAAAGTTTACATTGAAGCCAGATCCAAGGACCAGAATAAATGTTATTTGTTTAAACATCTATTCATTTATTTGTAAGGCAGAGTTAGAGCAAAGATAGATTTTTTCCATCCACCGATTTATCCCCCAAATAGTCACAACAGCCAGAGCTGTGCCAGACCAACACCAGGAGCCAAGATCTTCTTCCAGGTTTTTCACATGGATGCAGAAACCAAAAACACTTGAACCATACGCGTTGCTTTCCCTGGCGCATTAGCAGGGAACTGAATGGTAGTACCCACATGGTGGTAGTGTTAGCTACTATGCCACGGTGCCAGTGTCCAACATATATCTTAAACTACCTCATTTACTACCCACTCACAACTAATTCTGCCAGATTATTTATTCTACTGTTGATTTTTTTTCCATATAGTTTCTCTTGAACCATATAAGCTCATTTTTCTGGCTTTTTCTCCTAGTAAACATCACTAAGTTTACACATTACGTAATCAAACACATTCATATGTTTAGTTTTTCCGGAAAAGAAACCTACCAAGACACACAACCAACAAGCAAGAAAAGTCTGAATAATTCAGCTTTCACTCCTTGCTTTCTGGAATGTCCTACTTCTTGAATGATTGCTCTTTTATGATCTACCTCCTTTCTGAAACACTCCCTAACACCTTCATTTAAGCAAGTTATGGACTCCTTTATTTCTATGCCTGTTGTATCTTTTAATTTCTATTGTAACTGATGATATGTTTCTGTATTGTTTGTTATAGTCCTTTCTTCCTCATGGTTTTATTCCCCAGACAGGTCATGAAATGTTGGTTGAATGAATGAATGATTGATTGAATGAACATTAGGCTCTCAAGAAGTTTACAAAAATGAATTTTTTAGTAACTCAGCTATTTCTTCAACTGCATAGACTCAAGTTGCATTGAAACTCTAATACTAACTCATTACTCTGTGTTTCAGATGCCAAATCCCACTTTCCTAGGCTAGGCATTTTCACGATCTGATCGCAGTTCAAAACTGTGTGATATGATTCATGACAGCAAAGTTTGTGATTTTGTTTAAAAAGATTTATTTATTTATTTTGAAAATCAGTTACAAAGTGAAGGAGACAAAGAGAGAGAGAGTTTGAGAGAGAACGAGTTTGAGAGAAAGAGAATTTGCCATTCTTTGGTTCACTCCCCAGATGTTCACAATGACCAGGGATGGGCCAGGCAGAAACCAGGAAGCTAGAGCTCCATCTGGATCTCCCACATGGAGTATCAAAGACTAGAAACTTGGCCCATCCTTCAGTGCTTTCTCCAGGCCACCAATCGGGAGATGGCCCAGAAGTTGAACAGCCAGACACATTACGGCTCTTGTGAGGGATGCTGGTCTCATAGATGGTGGTTTACAACACTGAAGCACAACACTGCAAGGTTTCTGATTTCTACTGCTTGCTTTCAGCTAAGCTATCATTCTGAGATAATACCCAAATATCCTAGGTGGGCATACAATATTGAACTTTATTGCAGTACAGGCAAGTATGAACTTCAGTTCAAATTGAGAGAAGTAACATAGACAAACTCAGAAGCAATAGCAGTAAACAATGCTATGAGGTCTCTTAATTAGAAACAGAAAATCTCAAGTGTAACTTCATTGCTTTGGAGACCCATATTGCACGTTTGTTTTTTTAGTTCAAGTTTTGATCTTTAGGTTTATATAGATGTGTCATCTTGCTTCCATCAACTTGATACATTTTGGTTCGTATGGGCATGTGATAATTTCCTAATATTAAAATTAAGACTCTCATAGACATATTTTCTACTCATTTAGAGACAATCTAAAGGAAGAACAGGAGCTGGAATTGTGGCACAATGAACAACCTGATTTCCTCTCCCTTGGGAGAATGCTTGCTGGCTGGTTTAATTTCGCTGTCTAGCAATAATGAATTACAGATAGAGTAATCGGAGACATAGTACTGCAACAACACACGTAGTTCACACCCAGAGGACAGACGAGAGAGAGAGAGACATAAAGTTACAGTTGAGGCAGGCTCTGGGAGAGAAGGCAAAAATGCAGAAAAGACAAGCAGACGAGGGAAGATTTGAGGTTCCAACAGAGCACACACATGCTTGGCACAAGTTTGCTTAGTTAATTTGAATCATAATTAATATTTTCAGAAACAACCTTGTACTACTTTACTCAAGTCTCCATTTTACACATTTTATTCTCTAGTATTCATTTTCTATGAATGATTTCCGAATTTCAGCATTCTCGTTGTATTTCCCAAAGCAGGTGTAATTTTTTTATGCAAAACATGTATTGATCTCCCTCAAAATCAATTCTTGTTTTGTCAAGACCTTCACTTCCATTTTCTCTCTTATGTCAACCCCCTCTGCATGTATGTATAATGACACAAAAGAAAAGTAAATTTGGGGCTCTCATATGTTCCAAATTAAAAAATCAGGGCACATGGTCCTGCTAAGGACACTTGCTTTTCTCTGTATTTTTTTTTAAATCATAAAGGTCATACAATGTTATAAAAGTCAGATAACATTTGTGCTTAAAATTTTGCCTTCATTGTAAAATTACGTGAAAATGAATGCCTGGTTCAGGGAAAAGCATGTGTATCAGTGATAACCGTGTTGTATTTTATTTTTTGTTTCATTCCCTATGAAAGATGATGGCATATGTTTCTGTTCACACTTGCTGAAATTAGAGAAGTTGGTCACACTTAACCCGTCTTGAACATCTCTTGGTAAAGGTCAGCATAGTTAATTCGAATTATTAAAAAATAGCTCATTTATTATTAGATATCGATAACTTTTTTTCTGTGCAGATTCATTAGTGAAAAAGCCCAAATAGAAATACTACAATACCGTTATATATCTTTTTTTAAAAATGTATTTACTTTTATTGGAAAGGCAGATATACAGAGAGAAGGAAAGACAGAGAGAAAGATCTTCCATCCACTGGTTCATTCCCCAAGTGGCCACAATGGCCCAATCTGAGCTGATCTGAAGGTAGGAGCCAGAAGCTTCTTCTGGGTCTCCCACGCAACGCAGTGGACTTTGGGCCATCCTCTACTGCTTTCCCAGGCCACAAGCAGGGAGCTGGATGTGAAATGGACCAGCTGAGATACTAACTGGTGCCCATATGGAGTCCTGGCATGTGCAAGGTGAGGACTTTAGCCACCAGGCTACAGCACTGGGCCCTCTTTGCATGTCATATTTACACGAAAAGATTCTCCAGATAAAGGGTACCAGTAGCACAAATACAGACAGGTACACATGTAAACAAAGATATTGATACAGATTTGTGGTGAGGAATGGGTAATGTGATTGTGGAGGTTGAAAATCTTATCATTTGTTTCTGCAAGGTGGGGACCCAGAAATGTCCATGGAGTTACTCCATTCTGAGGCTGAGAGCCAGGGAATCAGGGATGCTGGTAATGTAAATTCTAGTCCAAATCAAGAGAAAGCTCTTGTCTCCGGCTTACACCTGCAGGTAGAAGTGAATGAATCTGAGTCCTACTTTCCTTCTCTCCTTGTTTGTGTTCTGGCCCTGGATGGGATGCATGGTGTCCTCAAAGATGTGTTCATGAACTCAAATATCAAACTCATCCTGAAACTACGGCACGCAATCTGAGATAACATTTGAACTGGGGACTCCCTCATCCAGCAAAGTTGACACAAAAAATGAAATAGCACAGAACCTGTTTAGATGATCAATGCCCAAGCTGAAATACACTGTCATACAAAAATGGAGAAAAACAACAACCGAAACTTCTTCAGTCTTCTTCCTTTTCTTTCCTTCTAATAGTATTTCATGTGCATTTTGGCACCTGCTAGTTATTTTGAAATCATTGTGAAGTAGCTCTGCCAGTTCCTCAGACTGAAAGAACAAGAATAGATCCAGTTTTGGCCCTTGAAAGTACCACATGAAGCATTGAAAAAGAAGGGAGCTAACTAAACTTCTTCACGCAGAGATTAAATCTGTATTCCAAACCTTATCTGTGTCTTGCTTTAAGAAACTCAACAAAAATTTACCAGGAAGAAAGTCATTGATAAAATTTAACGCAATTTATTGCTACAGAACTTAGGAATTCAGTGATGCCACATGGATCCAAGCATCCCCTGGGAACAAGCACTATTTTTATTTCCTGTAATAATGACTCCTATAGTAGAAATTCGGGTCTAATAGAAAACATCTTCATTTAGATAGCTAGAAAGATTTCAAGCTCACTGCTTTGTAAGAAGTCTGGCACAAAAATGCCACAAAGCTTTGATGAACCCAGTTAGTCTCAAGAAGTGTTTCTACTAAACTAAGAAACCAGATAATTTTATTAAGTGGAGTTGTCAGTAAACTCAAATCAAGTTTTTCTCAATTTTCAAGGCTGAAAAAGCATATTAAGAGTAACCTATAAGACCTGTGAGGGTTTTAACGGTATGTGCTTTATAAAGAATAAAAATACTTGGAAAGGATGGTTAGATCGGATACATACTGTTTTTTCACTTGACCTACTATGAGCACTTGAAACAGAATTAATAAGAAAACCTTTGTTTTGGAAACATGTGTATCATATTAATAAAGGAAAGAAGAGGCTGAACCTGCCCTTCTTTTCTATATGTAACAAAGGTATTTCTCAAATCACCTGTCACATTTGTCTATATCGATTAGATGCTGGTTGACTGACATTGTCTGACCTGTTTAAATCTGTCAATAGTTAGATGGCTGATCCCTGATTCCCAGGGTACTCTAGTCCCTAGTCCTAAATATGAGTGTTATTCATAAGGTTTTTTAAAAAGATCAATAATTATGTGCATATTAAATTTGCATTATTGCTGTTAACAGTGCCCTTTAGCTAGCCACCAATTACACTTTCTGGCTAGGCTGCCATAGATGATAAACATTTCATTAGCAGTCTATCTGGGATGCCATATCCCTGAGTATACATGTGCATGGTTTAGTGTTAGGATAAATACATATTCCCTGTCATTTTTATTGTATTTCTTTTTCTTTCATTGCATTTCAATTCTGGGTGCCACAAACCCTACCATTGAATAGGTTTTTCCACTTAAAAACTGCTTTGTGGACATGGCGTGTCTTAATTGTTCCCAAAACAATGCAAAATGCACTGCTGTGATGGGTTTTCAGTTAAACTAATAGGCAGACAAGTTGCAGTCTGATTTTAGCAGATTTTAAAACACTAATGAAGGAAACTGTGCTAAATAACATACACATACACAAAACCTTGTTATCAGGGGAGAAAATATGATTTCAGAAGAGCCTTCTTGTGCTTTAGTTGTCAAAAGTAAAAAGACAGAAAATGCATTTTTCTGCCTAACGCGTCAACTGTCTTCTATACATAATATATTTAGGTTCAAGAACAGAGAAATATTGGTGCCAAATTTTGCAAAGCAACTAATTTGTGCATAAAAATTATGCAGACCAGAGACAAAATCAGCTAGCTGCCCTTACAAATCAGGCAGTTGTGCATGTAAAGCAGGTAATGGCATACTCTGCACCAGCAATTACCTTTCTTGCACCTGTGAACGCCTGTTTTGCATATGTAAGTAGGACCTTGTTTGTTGCATTTAATGCTGCCACCTCAGCTTCTTTACGTAAACTTAATGTTTTTACTAACTGTCATTCTAAAACAAGAAGGGGGGGGGCCCTTCTTTGGTGGGTTAATGTGTATGTGTGCACATGTGTGCCTGTGTGTATGCTTTTTAAATAACTGTAAAATTGGTGCTAACTTCATTTGATTTTAACTACGGTACCTTGCAGGGCCATGTGCAAAGATATAAAACATTTCATTTTAGTTTTATGACATAAATGTCTAAATGTTCTGTGTTGAGATGTATCAATCAAATCAAAGGTTCAAATTTAATATTATCCAGGTGCCTGGATGAGAGGGAAAATGACACTTCAGTTCACAGTCAACCGATACAGAATGTCTTCACAGTCAATAACAGGCTCCTGCATATACCTCTTGTAGATCCATTACTTCAGGGTTCATAAAGTGGGATGGAGCACTCTGACAATGCTGTAGGCTTTTCTTCTTCAACTGTATTTTTTTTTCTAAAAATCATTACTCACATGGAAAAGAGAAAATATCAAATCTACCTTTTGTAAGATTATTTTAAATGGACATTATAAGCAATTAAAATCCACAGTGTTTCAAGGACACTTCATAGCTTTTGATACTCTGAAGTAAACTGCCAAATCCATATTTATAAATGCTGTGTATAGTAGTGAGTCATTCTGAAACTATCAAAGTGAATGCTTGAAATTCTTCTTAATGGCCTATTATTTATCATTAAATATCCAAGAGGGTGTATCACACACACACGATCAGTCTAGTAAACCACACCACTAAGCACATGTGTAAGAACAAAAATTTCAAATGAAATATCCAATTTGATTTCCTGACTTGCCAAATATGGCAAATGGTGCACTCTGTTGTCCATCTTCATTCTCGGCACTCACATGAGGAAAGTTTATGGTTAATGAATAGCTGTCAGTTGTAAGATTGAAGCTGTAAGAATGAGAGGGTGAGAAACCTTGCTTTTTTCTGGAGGCTCCAGAAAGAGGTCTCACAAGTTAGAACATAATTCTGTATCAATAACAGAAGTTCTGGCCCTTCCCTAAGAACAAATCCCATCACAGAAGGACTGCCATTTAACACATAGGGTGGTGGAAGAAGGGTACACTTTATGATTTAGAGTTGGGTTGTTTAAAGACTGACAGACTATATAGCATGAAACCCCCAGACAACAACAGAAAAGGAGGCAAAAAAAAAAAAAAAAAAAAAAAAACTGGGCTTCTTTTCTATAGCCCAGAGGCTAAGGAAATTAAATAAGTATATGTATATTTTTCAGTACATTCAGGTGATTCCTTTAGTTCAGTGGTCAGTAGAGTCTGTAAGGACCAAATGGCAGATATTTTAGACTTTATTCCCCATAGTGTGCCTGCTGCAACAACTCGCCTCTGACCATGTAGCCAAGAGGCAGGAAATCCAGGAGTGTGCCTGTGTTTAATAATATTTCACTTACAAAACCAAACAATAAACCATATTTGGCTCATATTTGCTCTCAATAAAAATAGTGACAAAAACTGTATGAATTTGAACAAAATCAGTGTCCATAGGGGCAAACTGGAAATGTTTGCACTGACAGTAGTGCCATCGTCCTTCACCATGGCGTTCAACTTTTGAAGATGCTTGCATCTATAATGTGTCATCGTGAATAGGAGAGTCACTAACCCCAGCTTTCTCTTTTTGCCTTGTTAACATGCATCCTTTACTTCCATTGTTACCACCAGACAAATAATGGCTAACATTTTGCAATTGAGTATTTAGGGAGTAAGAGTAGGATTATTTAGTAGAATATTTCAGCTATGTGTTTATATATATATAAATATAATTTTTAGAAAAACACATCAAAGTTCCTAAATTATTTGGCATGGAAAGGTACTTGAAAAAAAGAATAAAAACAAATTATTGGTAGATAGGTAAAACAGAAAAAAATCCACACTAATCCTCTTTTCAAGAAGATGATAAATATAGAAGAGATACAGAAAGAAGAATTGACTATCCCTTGATGTCAGAGACAGTAGGCTAAGTATTTTTTATGCATTTATTCTAGAAAATGTTTTCCTAGCATATTGTTGCAATTTAGAGTTTGTTATTAATGCTAGTTTACACACAGGAAAACGAAGTCCCTGCAAGAGTTTTATAACTTTCATAAGTTCATGCAAGCAAATGAGAACTAGAATAGCCTAGAAATGACTGATGACTCATTACATGGGAAAATATTTCATAACATCATAATATGAATTCACCAATTCATGTATCCAGTTAGAAAATGATAAATATCAAGCAGAGCAAATTAAAGAGCATAATTTCTAACTTAACAAATGTTACACTGAATAGACTGGAATGTATCTTTAATGTTCTTTATAACCTAAGTTATAAACATACCCAGAATCTAAGTATGCATGTGCTTTCTCAAAGTTTCTGCTTCAATATTTCCCACGGGTGGTCCACTGCTGAAAGACCCTCTTGATTCTGACCTCATGTGAACTATCACGATGTCTATCAGTACCAGGACTGGCACAAAAGAGTCGCTTTTCTGGGAGAAAAAAACTGTGTGTGCAGTTATGTATGCATGTCTGTATACGTGTGCCTGTGAACACATTACCCTAGGCCAACATGATTCTTCCATTCTGCCAATCAGTTCAGTTCCCCTTGCCTGTAAGGTGTGCTGGAAAAGCTGAGCATATTTCAGTTCTTGTCATGTTAGTCACCCTACTTGAAATACCTTTCTCTTCTCCTAATCCTCATTCAAATCACTGAATGAGGAAAAAATGGCTTTTGCTCGAAACCAACACCATCATTTCTACTTTTTCAACATTTTTCAAAACCAGCCCAGGCACAGTAATACATGCTCCTGAGAAAGGAAGGACTGTTAGCCCCTTGGCAATGGGCAGGCATGTCTAACTTTCTTATATGGAAATAGAACAAATATTTGAGAACAATGTATAGACCTTGCAGAGCAAAGAACAGTCAGCTAGGAAATACAGTCTCATATGGTGAATCTGACACCTTTTGAAGTCACTGCTAGAATCCCTACTCCTTGTGACCTAATATACATTTTCTTCCCCTTTCTATACTTAGAATATACTCAAGGCCACCACAAGGGAGATATTTCATGAAATCATTCAATCCATTTAAAAATGCAGGAGTTCTGGATTTTGTGTGGATACCCACATACAAAAAAAATAAAATAAAAACCTTTATTGTATAAGCCCCTTTCTACACAATATCACATACCAGGAGAATATGAAAAAAAGTTTGAAAAAATGGCATATTAGCTTGCTAGGGCTAACATAACAAATAACCCTGGACTGTGTGACTTAACTGACAGAAAAGTATTTGCTCAAAATTTTGCAGAATAGAAGTCCAAGACCAAAGCATTGGCTGATTTAGTTCCTTGGAGGATCCTCTTTCTATGTTGTGAATACCTGCAGTCCATGGCGTTCACAGTCTTCTCTCCCTTGTGCCCTCCCCTGGAGTTTCTCTTCATGTCCAAATCTTCCTCTTCTCAGAAGGGTACTGGTCATATTGGATTAGAGCCTAACTGAACTCATTCTAACTGAATTGCTTGTTTCCAAATACTGTCGCATTTTGAGGTACTAGGCTTAGGATTCAACACAAACATTTTATTTTTTTTTTAAAGATTTCATTATTATTGGAAAGCCAGATATACAGAGAGGAGAGACAGAGAGGAAGATCTTCCATCCGATGTTTCACTCCCCAAGTGAGCCGCAACGGGCTGGTACGCGCCAATCCGATGCCAGGAACCAGGAACCTCTGCCAGGTCTCCCACGCGGGTGCAGTGTCCCAAAGCTTTGGGCCGTCCTCAACTGCTTTCCCAGGCCACAAGCAGGGAGCTGGATGGGAAGTGGAGCTGCCGGGATTAGAACTGGCGCCCATATGGGATCCCGGGGCTTTCAAGGCGAGGACTTTAGCCGCTAGGCTATGCCGCCGGGCCCTCAACACAAACATTTTAAAGAGGATGCAGTTCAGCCCACAACCAAAGAGAAACACACAGCACCATCTTTTCTTAATGTCTCTTTTGGGGGCCTCCATTGTGGTTCAGCAGACTAAATTCTTGCTTGCCATGCTTGCATCCCACATCTGACTTCTGGTTCAGGGCCTGGCTCTTCTACTTCCAATCTAGCTTCCTGCTAATGCACCTGGGGAGACCATAGAGAATGGCACAAGTGCTTGAGACTCTGTCAACTTTTTTGGGAGGTCCGAATGGATCTCCTGGCTCCTGGCTTCAGCCTAACAAAGACCTGGCTGCTGGGGCCATGTGGGGAGTAAACTAGCCAATGGAAGATCTCTTTCTCTGTCTCTATCTCACTTTCGCATTGCGATTCTGCTTTCCAAATAAATAAATCTGTAAGAAATAGGGCCTGGCAGGAGAGCATGGCAGAATCCCACATGGGTGCCAATTCTAATCCTGGTGGCCCCACTTCCCATCCATCTCCCTGCTAGTGGCCTGGGAAGATGATCGAGAATGGCTCAAAGCTTCCACTTAAGAGACCCAGAAGTAGCTCCTGGCTCCTAGCTTTGGATTTGTTTTGCTCCAGCCATTGTGGCCTCTTAGGGAGTGAACAGAAGATCTTCCTGCCTCTCTTCCTCTCTGTTTATCTGACTTTCCAATAATGAATAAATGAATCTTAAAAAAAAAAAAGAAATATACGTTATCTACCTCTATGGTGAAGAGTTATTTGATCAGACCCCAATTCTACTTGGAAAAGATTTTTGCCCATTTTTTTTAATCCATGACCCTTAAGCCAACCAGCTGAAGGTTCTTTATTTTTATTGTATCAGGTGTGACAGTCCTTTCTTGGTCACTGAAATTTGTGAGTCCAACTCTTATTTCTAAAAGACATGGGCTCAAAGACTACTTTAAATTTCAAGTAGTCAATAGGTTTTAAATGTGAAGTCTTATTGCTTGGCAATACTTTTCTCTGAGAAATTTGTTGGATTTGTAATACTATATGAGGACATTTCAAAGCGCTCTTGAAAAATCAAAATGGAACAGTAAGTTTATTTTCTTACAATACTATTTTGAAATCCACGCATCATATTTATACATTTTCCATTAAGTGTTATGAAGACTTGTATTTGACTCTAATTGCAGTTCCGTATCCAAATTTCATACCAAAATTTCAGAATGTTGTTCTTTATCCTATTTTATTTCTCAACTTGTCATATCTTTTACCTCCTTGCTTCTCCTTTGACCATCTCTCTGTGTGTTCATGCAAATTCAAAAACGGTTCATAAGATTATCACCCCCCTATGGGCCCAGCGGCGTGGCCTAGCTGCTAAAGTCCTTGCCTTGAATGCCCCGGGATCCCATATGGGTGCCAGTTCTAATCCCGGCAGCTCCACTTCCCATCCAGCTCCCTGCTTGTGGCCTGGGAGAGCAGTCGAGGACGGCCCAAAGCTTTGGGACCCTGTACCCGCGTGGGAGACCCGGAAGAAGTTCCTGGTCCCGGCATCGGATTGGCGCGTACCGGCCTGTTGCTGCTCACTTGGGCAGTGAAACATCGGATGGAAGATCTTCCTCTCTGTCTCTCCTCCTCTCTGTATATCCGGCTTTCCAATAATAATAAAATCTTAAAAAAAAAAAAAGATTATCACCCCCCTCTATGTATTTCCTGGACAATATTCTCCGCTTGATTACAAGTGAAACCTTTGAGTATGATTAATGTCATATTGAGGTTAATTCACACATATAAGATGAAGGTATTTTCATAGATGTAATTATGGAGCCTAATCAGTTGACTAGAGTTGATCTGAGAAAATTTCCTAATAGAATCTTAGTTATCAGTGGAGTGCTGTTAAAACGGTCTACAAGTCAGACACTTGGAGCCGCAAAGAATGTCCTTGCTTGCTGACCTCAGAAGCAAGTTGTATAACAATAATAGCAAATGAGTTCTACCAATCCTGCCTAAGCTTGAGACAGCACTCCATGGATCACATGTAACTACAGTCCCAGCTGAGGTCTCTCCTGCAGCTTTGTTAGACTATGCCCGGAGTGTTGACTCATAGAAGCCAAGAGAAAATAGAGATTTTTCTTCATAGTAGTTTTGTTGAGTTATCATCTATATTTTGTATGTTTTCATCCAGTAAGTGTGGTATTTTGTTATATAGCAACAGGAAACCAATATACTCTTTCAGTAAAATGACAGCACTTTGATGTTTCTAAAACTGAAAAAGAAGACTCAAAGTTATTTTAATTTTTATCTCTCATCATTTCATCTAGTTAGTAACATTTTTTCAGACATCTGAACCTCAAGGTTTCCATTAGTACCATTTCTTTTTTAAAGGTTTTTTAAATTTATTTGTTTTTTTGGAAAGGCAAATTTACAGAGAGAAGAAACAGAGAAAAACATTTTTCCATCTGTTGGTTCGCTCTACAAGTGACCACAAAAGCCCAGCTGAACCGATCTGAAGACAGGAGCCAGGAGCGTCTTCCAGGCCTCCTATGTGGGTGAAGGTCTCAAGACTTTGGGCCATCCTTGACTGCTTTCCCAGTCCACAAGCAGAGGGCTGGATGGGAAATAGGGCACAAACCAGCAGCCATTTAGTATCCTAATACTTGCAAGGTGAGGATTTAGACTCTGAGCCATTGCACTGTGCCCAGTACCATTTCTTTTTGACTGGGTTATAGAAGAAATAATCTTTATTAACCCTGCAAAGTTCCATCTGTATTCGTAAACCTTGTATTTCCTTTCATTCTGGTTACAATTTTTTTCCTTAGCTATCTCACTCGTATAATTTATCACATATAGTGAATATATAAATATATGTAATATATCTTAGTGTATGATGTTTAAAAACTAATGTAGCTTTGAGTAACTACATATGTACTAAATGGGATACAGACATCCAGTCTGAGAAATAAGCCAATACATAGTCTTCAAGGTCCCACCTTATGCTGTCATTTTAATGGAATTATATGAAATTTATAAAGTTAAACTTAATGATTTATATAAATTAAATAACACATACAAATACAATATAATATACTTGTAACACAGAGCACATAATAGAAAATGATTTCAAGATAATTCAAGTAAAAAAATAATTTACATTATACCCTTGTTACAAATGATATTTAGCTCTACTAAGTGTCTTTACCATGCAGAGCTTGTAATTATCCAGATTGTCTTCTCTCACTAACATCCAGACAGTAGCATGGCCCCATACCAAATCATATTGAAGGGCTTTCAAAATTTCATGGAAAATTAAAATGATAAAATGATTTATAATGTGGATTTTAATTTTTCTTGCTCCAACATACACTCACAATTTAATTACACTTTTTCACGAGTGTTTCTAAGCATTCTCACACTGTTTATGGTAAGATGAAGTAACACTAATATAGCCAAGGGACAAATTATGCTTCAGGACAGCCAAATACAGCACACATTGAATTATTGTATAGATAAATTATAATCCAGGAGCCAGTATTCTAGTGCAGATTATGCCATTACCTACAAGATCGGCACCCCATGTGGGCACCATGTCAAGTGCCACTTCCCTTCTGGCTCTCTAGGAACACTACTGAGAAAACAATGGAACATCACCTAAGTTCTTGGACCTCTTCCACTTACGGGAGAGACCTGGGTGGGGTTACAGACTCCTGGCTGTGGCCTGGCCCAGTTCCAACTGCTGTGATCGTTTTATGAGTAAATCAAACTCTCTTTGTGCTTCTCTCTCTCTCTCTCTCTCTCTCTCTCTCTCTCCTAACTCTGCCACTCAAAAAATAAAAACAAACAAAAGATTAAAATTCAGCAAAGTGTAGGCTTACTAGCACCAGAATAATTCTATATTGTTTATATCCAAATATCTAAGTGTGTCATGGAAGGAGAAAAGTAAGTATAAAATGAAAAGAGGCAAATGTGTAAATACTGATCTGACGTGACAATGTTCTCATTAAATAAAATACAGCAATGCTTCTTATTATGTTCAGGTCATGTACATGGAACAAAAGCCCTAAAGCTTTCAGGTTATCTGTTTACTAACATCGAGATGAATAGGATTTGGTATTAAGCAAGGAGCATCATGCTATAAACAGGTATTGCACACAAAGGAAAAAAGACTGCATATAAATATATTAGCAGGAAAGGTATGACTTATTCATGTTTAAACTTCAAAACATGTATCTTAAAATGCAAGTAAAGGTACAAAATACTATTGCTTAAAATATGTATCACCACAAACTCACGTTACCCAAACAACTTCCACCAAAACTCAGTGATACAAATAAAATTATTTGTTAGTATTAAGTCATTAAAAGGCAACAAGACTATTGGAACCAGGAACAATTCAAGCTGTTTTTATCTATTTGCAGAAATCTCAACTTTTCATGAGTTTGCCCATACTGTAAGAACTTGCAACAATCACACTTATTACACAATAAAATGATTTCTTAGTGTGATTTGACAGCAAGTGCACAGTAAGTACTATTACGTGCAAATTTTAGGAAGTTTGAACAAAATATCTTTGGAATTGCATTACATTGTCATTTACCCAGAAGAGCCAAACAAAAGACTTACTTTTATTGATTTAGTTTCTTCCCAATTAAAAGAATCGTGATTATTATCCAGTTAGAAATTTATAGACAAAATTTTGAAAACCAGTATTTTAGAATATGCAAGAAATATTAGACAATTACAATTATGATAGAAAACCACAGAATTATAAACTACATTCTAAAACCTAAAATCAGAGGATATGCACTGGTCAGTTGATTGGCCTGCCAGTTAAGTCATCCGCATGCATTATAGAAGTGCCTAGTTCAAATCCAGGCTGGAAAAACCTTCCAGAACAGACCTAGGAAGGCATCAGATCATGGCCTCGGTGCTTGGCTCCCTGCTACCAACAAGGGAGAACCAGCTGGAGCTTTGATATGCTAGTTTTAGTTTGACCCAGCCCCAAATTTTGTGGGAACTTGAGTGGTAAGCCAGAGAATAGCAGTTTCTTTCTCTCTCCCTCTCACAGTCACGTTCTCCCTACCTTTCTCACTCACTCTCTTCCACTACTCCATCAAACAACTCAGTTAATAAACCTCTTAAAAAATAAAATCAATACTTTCTATTCCACCAACTTTTTGAGTCTTGTGGATTTCTGTGAATTTGCTATAGTGATGATGTCAAAGGAAGATTCTCAGATATATGATAGATGTGAGGACTGTGTGAGAGGTTTAATCATCCATTTTAATAGATCTCATCTCTAGTGACTTCTAAGCAAGAAGAAATTTGCAAATATAGTACTTGGTCTTCATTAAGAAGTTTTCCCAAGAAGTAACAGGCCAGAAATCTTTTTCTTGGTTCCTTTTTTATTTTAAGATTTATTAACTTTTATAGGAGAGTCAGATATACTGAGAGGAGGAGATACAGAGAGGAAGATCTTCCGTCCATTGATTCACTCCCCACATGGCTGCAGTAGCAGGAGCTGAGCTGGCCAGAAGCCCGGAGCCTCTTCAGGGTCTACCATGTGGGTGCAGGGTCCAAAGTCGTGGGCCGTCCTCAACTGCTTTCCCAGGCCACATGCAGGGAGCTGGATGGGAAGTGGGGCTGCCAGGATTAGAACCGGCACCCATATGGGATCCCAGTGTGTGCAAGGTGAGGACTTTAGCTACTAAGCTATCATGCTAGGCCCTTTTGGTTCTTTTTAATCATACAACAGTGATGAGTGCCAATCTATTGATTGATAGTAAAGAAAGTTGCCATAGTAACTACTGTCTGAATCTTTAAGTAAATTCAAATTTAACATGAGCATCTTTCTAAAATGCATTTACCGCATCACTGATGAGAAACTGAAATACATTCAAAACAGATGGCCATAGTTTGTTAATAACTATTATCCAAATTAAAGAGGTCATGATGTATTGAAGGGCCAAGTAGAAGCAGGTCTAGAAATCGAAAGAGTGTAACTGTATAGAATTATTACCTTAAGAACTATCTGGATGGTTGTGTAATATACTGTCAAAGTGCACCAAATTTAACTCTAATTCTTAAATTTATAGACATGTGCTGATACCCTAGGACATATATCATGGCATCATCTTAACCATGCAAATTTACAGATTATGTTCCATATTGACCTCTCTATAGCAGTCCACCGGGCAAGGAAATGGGTGTTTGGAGTGGAGGTGAAAATGCCTAAGAATGATTTTGTAACTTCTAGATCAACACCAATCCTACAGAACAGGCAACAAGCATACCAATTCACCCAACCTATGAGTTGTGTTCTTATTTTATGATTCACATTCTCTTCCTGTACAGCACTGTATATTACTGGTGTGAAAAATATTATCATTGGCATTGGCAGTCAACTCAGGTCCTTCTAGAATATTCTAATAACCTGGAACCCAAATTACTTCATTCTTCTCATTATTCTTCACTTCTCTCCTTTACTCATCTCTTTCTATTTCTCAACATGTGATGTGCTTTTTTTTATTGATGAAGGATTGTTTAGTACAAATAAACACTACTGAATCTCTTGAATGATGTATTCTCAGAGAAATTCAGACCAACATCATTTTAGGTTTTCATAAATATAATATCATTTATGTCAGAATGCTTTATATTCAAAACTTTTTACACTCAAACTATCATTCTACTGACCAAGCTGACGTTTTCTAACTTAATCTTATCACTTGCTCAAAACTGTAACTTAAATCTGAAGTAATAATAATCCATCCAACATTAACAAAAATCTGTTTTGTGGTATGTGGTATTTCTGATCAACATTTTTGTTCCCATCATCACCTACTGGACCCACGTTTATTCATTCAACCACATCAGTGTCTACTAGGTGCAGAATCCCTTATGAGACACCCTGGGAGAAGAAAAGACCAAGGCACTTGAACTTCAGCCTTTTTTCATCCATAGAGCTTCATGATGGCCTGCAACACATCTCTCAACTGTATTCAATTCCACAGACACAGATATTCAGTACCTGATAGTGTGTCATTTAATGTGAAGGAAGAAAAAAAAACTTATTTTCTGGTGCTTTAAAAGTTATACTTTTCCAGTAAAAAAAAAAAAATCTGTTAACTTGGCAAGTTTTAGATGCGAGTGGGACTTTTAAGAAGTGATGAACTGATGAGAATATGATAGATTCTTATAAGTGGAAGCTCCTGGCTCCTGGCTCTGCATAGGCTCAGCTTCGGCATTGCAACCACTTGAGGAGTGAACCAATGGATGGAAGATCTCTCTCTCTCTCTCTCTCTCTCTCTGTCTGTCTCTGTCTCTCCTCTCTGTAAATCTGCCTCTCTAAAAAATAAATTAGTTTTAGAAAAGGGGGAGGCTCAGTTATAAAATCTATGAATGCTAATGAATACAAACTTCACTAAAAGCGGGTGGAGATGAACTCTAAGGATGGAAAATAAATTTCTTTGTGCCTTCTCAGTTGCACTATAGTACTAATAAAAAACTGTCCCAAAGTCCTAAGAGGAAAAACACAAACCCAAATTTCTCTGCTCAAAACTTATCATCCAAACGCCAGCAAGGAAAAGATTTTTCAGAAAAACAGTCCTGGGATATCTACCCCAGAAACCCTGCAATTCTCAAGAATGTCCTCTCGCTAAATGAAAATGAAATTCATGAAAGTGGAAGGCTAAGAACAAAGCTTGTAATAAACAAACACACTGTGAAAGTTTGGGTAAATTAACTGTCCAAACACCAGTTTGCTAGGAAAAAATCATAAATAGGAAGTAACAATAATTAATATAAACCAATAAAGAAAAATACAGTCTTTATTCAACAAGTTATTTGATGATGGAAAATTTGAGGAGAAAACTTACATTATGATAAATGTCCTATTTTGTTAAAAAAAAAAAGACCACAAATGGTGATTATTTTCTGAACTTTCATGGAAAACAGAATGTTAAATTGTTAAAATTCTAATTGCAATCATTTGTATCTTTCCAAAAGGTTGAACAGTGTCATATTAATAAGCAAGCCCCAAACATTATGATAGTGGCTGACAAATCCAGGCTGACAGAAGTTCCATCAGTCATGCTGTCACCACAAGTTGAAATATCAGATTTTATTGTTAGATATGAACAGAGCATGAAGCAAGAGAAGAGGAGGGAGGCGGAGAAAGCATGTGAAACCATGCACTGGCTCACAAATGATGCAGTCCCTAAGTAATTGTTGCTGCTTCTGCTCACATGTCATGGGTCAAATCAAGTCGCATAGTCCTACCTATTTTACAAAGTGCAAGGGAGTGCAGTGCTGCCCATTACAAGAAGGGTACATTCTATGAATACTGTTGAAGTCCGCAGAAGACAAGATGCTGTGGTTTGAATGCAACCCCCTGGAAGTTCTTGTGTTGGAAATGTAAGCCTCAATGCTGAAGCTGCTTGTATTTGGAGGTGGGGCCTCTGGGAATTAATGGGGTCTTGAGCTCCATCTCAGCATGTGGTACCCTGCACCATATTGGGATGCCAAGAGGAGGAGACCCTCATCAGTTACCGAGCATTCCCATGTAAATTAAATAACTAATTAATTAACATTGATTTCTTTTTTTTATTGTTCTTTATACAGTTTAGTTGACCCTGGGGTCTCCATTCTCCCTCCCCCCAATTCTCTCCCCTTTTCTCTGTTCTTCCCTCCAGTTTCACAATGGGTGTCTTAGCCTCCAGAAGAGTGAGCTAAATCAACTTGCTTTGCTTATAAAATGCCCAGTCTGTGGTATGCAGTTACAACAACAGCAAACAGGCCAAGAAAATAGACTAGAAACTAAAAACAGAATTTCCAAACCTCTAGAAAACATGAATACTAATCTTTAAACCCTCTAGTCTACCAAAAGGCTAAGGAAAAAATTAAGGGACACAGCAATACTAAAATGTCAAATTTATGGACTGTTGCAAGAAATAACACCAAACATTTCAAGGGGCATATTAATGTGAATGAGAAATATAACCACAATAAAGTGCAGCAATATTCAGGCAGGTTAGAAAATAGTTAAATAAAAATCAGAGGAATGTTCTTGATGAGAAGTTCCAGATGAAATGTCATGAAAGTTGAAGCAGATTAATGGGGGAAAAATTGAAGTGTACAAAAATGGAAAAAGGAAGAGGAAGAAGAAGAAAGCAGTAGTAGTACAATTAATGTCAGGCAGAATTGATGAGGAAAAAATCCTGTAAGCTTCTATAAGCATTATGAATTTTAGTATATTGTACAATAGATACTTATATACCATAAAACAAAAATAATTCAACATAACTAAAAACTTGGTGACAGCCCAAGGACACACAAAGAGTACGAATGTAGAATATTTGAGTGTAGCAACAACATGCCCATGTGTGCCTATATGAATAAATGTGTGCAGATATATGTGTGTTACATATAATATTAATACTCGGGAAAATCTGTAGAGTTAACTAGATTTCTCTTACAAAGAGCAAAAGAAAAAGAGGGGAGAACAAAGATACTACTAAAGAAATCTCAATAACTTCCCATGCCCAGAGGAATCAACACTAGGAACAATGTTAAAAGTAGCACTGTGTTTTTGTGACATGTCTTAACTTCAATTCTGTCCATCAAAAAGATTGACATGCCAGCTTCATATAGATTTGCATATTCTCATTGTAACTTTTCCCTTTCTCTTTGGAAAGTGAAAGGCAATTTTATCCTCTATAAGAATTTATAAGTATTTGGTAAATTATTACTTTTACTTAGGGGAAACAATTGACAAGTCCATTAGCATTAATATGTAGATTTGCTTTCATTATGCTCTTAATCAAATCCGTTCACTATAGAAGGTACAGAATTTCAGGCCATCATCATCATCACCATATTATTGCCTACATTGTAATTTCTGCTTTAAGCATAAGTTTGCAGCTCAAGTTGTGTCTGAAATTAACTGACAAGGGCACAAAAACTAGAAGCACCTATGGATGAGACGAATGTTTGGAGCAGACGAACTGTACACATTACAGTACTGAAGTGTCTGACAACTGGAGGGCAGCTGCCTCATCCTCATCACAGCCCAGCTCACTGGAGTCACCTAGGAACCCAGCCCAGGCAGCTGCATCTTCAAGCACACCAGTGACATTCAAGAACACATTTTTAAAAAAAGGATTTGTTCATTTGACAGACAGGGTCAGTTAACATAGGGGAAAACAGTAGGGAGGGGGAAGAGAAAGGGTGGAGAAAGAAGTCCCTGATCTCATGGAACTGTTTCATGAAAACTGAACACTAAAAAACAAAACAAAACTGAAAGACAGGGTTAGAGAAATGGAGATAGAGGTAGAAAGAGAGAAGGAGAGGGAGAGAGGGAGAGAAAGAGATGAATCTTCTATCTTCTGGTTCGCTACAGATCCCTGCACCCACATGGGAAATCTGTAAGTCTAGGCTCCTGGCTTCGGTCTGACCCAGCCGCAGCTATCAAGTTGGGGAATCCATTCCTTCTCTTCCCTAGGGTCTTTGCTGAAGAATCACACTTGCTTCTACTAATAGGCAAGACTCAGGGGTAAAGCCATGGACTCCTTATACCCTGATTAGAGATGAAAGCAAGTACTTCATGGATTTCATCAGTATTTTCCAATGAAAAAACATTCCTCAGACATTAAAATGAAACTTTAAGAACAGTTTCCAGTTTTTGCCAATTTTCTACCCTGTCATAAAAACAAATTGTAAAACATTTGATTTTTTAAAATTATGAACATAGTATTTCAAATGTTTAAAAAATGTGATCTTATCTGGGCTTTGCATATTTGATGTGTAGCCCTAAATTCTCTTGGGATTTTTAAAATGTTTCATCCATTTATTTGCATTTATTTGGAAGGCAGAGACACAGAGACAGAGAGTGACAGATAACTTTTCTATCTACTGGTTTACCAGCCAAATGCCTACAATACCTTAGGCTGTTCCATGCCAAAGTCACAGGCAGGACTTAATCCAAGTTTTCCATATGATGGACAAGAACTCAAGCCCTTGAGTCATCACCTGCTTCCTCCAAAGGGCCGCCTTAGCAGGAAGCCTGAACTGGAAGGAGAGCTGGAGCTCAAGCCCAGTCACTATGATATGGGATGCATGTGGCTGAAGAAACAGCTCAACCACTGTACAAAAGGGCTAAATTCCTTAGGATTTAGAAAAATCAGATCATCATGTACTTCATTCTGTTAAATAGTTTGGATGTTTTCGGGTTGAATCCTTAGCAAGTTCTTTTCGCTGTAGGCAGGTGTCTTAATAGAAGGAAATGAGAAAATTTATCTCATTCATAATCTTTAATTTGTATCTGTAGGTTCCAGTTCAATTTTTTATGAGAATTCCTTATAACTGAACCAGAACTAAAATTGTGCTTTATGCACAGGGCTTATAGATGCGTCACAAAGAATTGTTAAATCCCTACTATCTCTTCCAAGCAATGACTGTGGAAAAAACTTATCATCAGAATTTTCAGTAGTAATGTGGAATTTTGTCACTGGTAAAAAGGTATATTTTGAGGAATAAATAACAAGTAGCTCCTATTGCTGGGATTGAACTACTGGTACCAACTTTAAATTGATTTTCTAGTGATAGCAAAGGATTTACATTACCTGCCCACACTCTCAGATTATAGCTTGCAATATATACAAATCAGTGTGATATGATAAGTCTATGATTCATGATCATGTGCTAAAAAGAGAACAATAGAGGAATTAAACTCATGGTTTGGGTCTCATTTTCAAAATATTAATTTTCTGACTAGCGATCACACACACACAGTTGACTACAAATGGACTGGATCTTCTCTTTGCCTCTAATCACATGGCAGGGTGAATTAGCACTGAATCATTCATAGTTGTTTTTTCCATTTCCAAAATTCTGCATGCCAAGACTCTCCAGTACTGGAAACTATTATCTACTTTCCAACACTCTAACTGAAGAGGTCTCCACACTACTTGACATTAATTAAGGAACAAGGAAAGCATTGGAAGCAGCAAACCAACATCACTGCCAAATCCCCAGTCCATTTTACAAACAGAGCAACATGAGTGAGCTCTTTCACCTTCCAGTCCATGTGGTTGTGCCTTGGATGGAGAAGCCAATGTGAATCTGTTTCCACTGATGCTTTGTCACTGAGACAAACACCGTAAGCAGAGACACTGTGGAAGCTGGGGTAGCATTCCCCCACCTTGGATGTGGGTTGGTTCCTAACTTTTCTTGGTACAAGTATCATTTTGTTGTAAATTAGTAACAACAGATTTCCCAACAGCTGAAGAAAAATCCAACTACATCTTCTTTGTCTTGTTTTGTTTTTAATGTCTTCAAATTTTAGGCTTTAGTTTGTGTCAAGGATTGATTTTACTTTAGATTACTTCTAAAATACAATGAGAACACAATGAGATCGTTTTTGTCGATCTTATTTTACTTCTTTTCAGTCGAGTGTTGAAAGTCGCTTATTCTGAAGCAGAAGCAGGGCTTCCCTGATGAGTACCTGATATTTTTTGACATTAAATGTCCAGGTTTTGTTCATTTTGTATACTTTTATAAACTCATACACAAACTCAGGCACATATGAACACTTCAAAGTTCATGCCAAAAAGAAATAATTAAAAGATTATTGTTTTTGGAAAAATAGTTAAATTCTTGCATACATTTTTGTAATACTCATTTTCATTAGTTTTTAGAAGACCCAACTTAAATGGTGGATTTTAAAACAATTTTAAACTGGAATAAACTTGTCTTAATTTCATTCTCCTCAAGTTTTTTGAAGCAGCCTCCTGATTGTGCATGATTTTGTTTTGCAGAAAGAACATTTGAAATCATATTTTTCTTTCTATTATGAAAATAACTGATTTTCATTTTCCCTTTATTTGGGGGCTGGCTTCCTATTAGACTGTACTAAATTCCATTGGCAGTCAATTCTACTGATACATTGTGTGTCAAAGGCTAAGTATTGATCCTTGCATGAATCAGTAATATTCACAGGAAAAAGAAACTTGAATGCATTTAATGGACAGATCACATTCTGCAGTTAGCTTATAAATTAATATCATTTGTCACAAAGAATAATGGCCAAGACAATGTGAATAACTCAGCAATAATGACATCTATTACTGAGAAAGCAGTCTTAGCCTCAGGACATACAGGTATAGATCAGTGGTGCCATCATTTTATCTAAAAGGCACCACACTTTTTTAGTTGACAATCTGTAAGTTTAACTGTAACTTAAGGATCAATCCTGCTTGTGTTGACACCTGCCATGTATGTGTATAGGACTCTTTTGTGTTTGTATTCAACCTGCAAAGTCAACTATCAGAAGTATTTGCCATCTCTGTTTGTGAAAAAGAAGTAATTCCTTAGGATTAAAATTTATTGTACCAGTCAGAGAAAAAGTTTCTGAAATGCAGAAAGTAGAACAAACTTGGAGTTTGTATCTTTGAGTTCATACAATTAGTCCAGAAACTGAATCTTAAATAACACAGGGCAATTTTTGTAAAGAGAAAAGACTATAAATCTGGGGTATCACGTTCATATAATTCTTTTAGAAACATTTGAGGAAATGTGAGAACCACTGTGAACCGAACAATAATCATAAAATTAGGAACAAAAGAATCAGAAGAAACAGAGGGGTTTTTTTCTCTTTCCCTTTTCTTTTTTTAGGATTCTAAATCACATACAAAACATTTGTTCTGCTCCAGCTCTTTGTGAACTAATTGGCTCTCCTGGAGGGATAGGTAATTGTACCTGACTACACAAGCTGTCCCGAAGCTCCCTTGGAAAGCTCCAGTAAGCTTCTAGTGTTAGCAGCCATCAAGGATTTCACAGGTCAGGCATCGGATCGATACAGCTAAAAGCAGCAGGGACTGTAATGTCGACAGCAGGTTTCAGAAAGCGCTGCAAGTGCCAGTTTGTTCCTCTTCATGCAGAAGCTCAAGACAGCTTAATTAACCCTTGGAAAATACAATTTATCCAGAGGCTCGGCAGGTCCCTACCAGGCCTTACTGGTGAACTGATAGGAGAGATACTATAGCTGGCAGCACTGAATTCCCATTTCCCCCTTTAATGCTGTTTCAGTTAGGATGCAAAGAAAACATGATTTTCAGTGGCTGTGTTCCTCCCGTCCTGAAGAGCACGTGAGAGAGGCAGCCTTAGAGGGGGGTTGTTAGAACTCACTTGCGACTTCTGCAGGAGATGGGCCGAGCATGAGCATTGATCATGCGAGTCCTGGGGTGAGGGATGTGTGTGTGTGTGTGTGTGTGTGTGTGTGTGTGTGTGTGTGTGTGATGGGGTGGGGGATGCAAAGGCATTATTCACTTTTTCACCAATGTGAATTCTTCATGCCTTCAGTGTAAAGAAATTCCCCTACTAATTGTGTAGTTTTCATGCCTGTTGCAGCACACAATCAAGAAAGTTTAGTCAGAGCTGAACATTTTTACAACCTCCAAATACTTGGTTTTGGAAGGTAAAATATCTGCCCCAGGTAACCATCACAAAGAGGTTAATTTGCTATTTTGCACTCAAACTCTCACCTCCACTGTGGCCCACAATGCCACGGGTCTTTTTCTCCTATTACAGTTCTTCCATCTAAGGCAAGCTGCTGAAGAGACGTAAATGAAGCTAATCAGAAACAGAAAATATGGAAAGTTAGTGGGGCTTGAGGAATTGTGGCCACATGAATGGTCTGATGCTTCCACTGAAATTTATTGTATCTAATTGTATTTGCACTCACATTCACATTAACTACATTTTAATTTGTATCATTTCAATTAATTCATATAAAAGTATGTGGCTGGATTCATATCTATGGTCATTAGAGTTCACAACATTCGGGTTCCACAACAGTGAACTCCCGCATGGATGCAGAGAGGATGGATGCTGGCTCCTCTCTGCTGGCTCATTTCCATTTATGATCAGAAGCAAAGCAGACTGAAGTGGAAGAAATAACATTAAATACAGATTAAATGTGCATAGGACGGTAGTATATTTTAAACTAGAATCTGATTATAATCTGTTTTCAAATAATTTACAAAAACAAATGTAATGCACACACGGTAGGAAAAAAATCGTATCAGATACTAGTCTTTCTCTCTCATCACTACCCTTTCTCCCTAAAGATGAAATCTATGATAGTTTCTGTGCTGGGCTGTTGGGAGCAGCATGCATCCATGCATGGCTGCTGAGAAGTTACCATGTGCTAGGTCTTGCTTCAGGTCCTGGTGATATGATGAAACCAACAGAAGAAACAAGGGTGGCTGTGTGGGAGGGTTTACTAAAAGACAGACTAGAATACACCTGTTATACTTGAGGGATTAATGACTGTAAGGAAACACTGCAGAAATCTGTGTAGTGTCATACTTCTGTCATTAATATAGCTTCTGTCATTAACATAGCTAGAGAAGGTCTCTCGAAAAAGTGCCATTGGAGAAAAATCTGAAAGAGTGCTTCGTTTTCCACACAGATGTGTGGAGAACCACAGACCAGAGTTAGTCTATGCAAAGGTTATATGGGTGGGCTGGTCAAAGAAAGGCAGGGAGGGTTTTGCAACCGAAGCAAAGTGAGCTCAGAGGACAGAGGCAGGACACATAGAGGCAGTCAAGGGGCAGATGACGTCACGTTTCCCAGGCCTCCTCACAGTTCACACAGTGAGGAAGAGATCTGAATGTTGGAGTTTTGTTTCCCATCTGATTCGTGATCTCTTCTCTGTCCTAGCCATGTGTTCTTCTGATTATTTCACAGATTATTACAATTCTGGATTAGCAGATGTATTCACTGGGCAGCTTGACTTTATCTCTGTGACACTGGACATATGTCCTTTCTAGTTGCATATTGTGAGGAGTGGGAAAGACACAGTCAGGAATTACACACAGGTACAGCTTAGGGTAATCATCACAAGGTGGAGTGACACTACAGAGGACCTCAGAGGTGTGCCAACCTGCTCCTGTCTTGAGATAAGGTAAGGAAGGTCCAGGTTGCTCAATGTTTCTGTTTGTCAGTTCAGATAAGTAAGCTGCTAGTGAAGTAAATAGTAATCGAGGTACTGGGATCCTCTATTTCAGTGGGTGCCAGGCTATCTTCTCAACCTTTTCTGATGCAGGCATTCACTCATCCTTTCCTTCAAGGCTCTGTCTGTATATATGAAGTTTAAAATTTCTCCAGCAGGACCCTGAGGAAGATGGAAAAGTTGAAACCCTAAGCCTTAAGTGTGTGTCTGATTGCCCTTGTTTGCTACAGAATATTTCCCTGGAGCAGCTGGTACACAAAAAGACAGTTGACATGTGCCAGTTTCACTGTCTAAGCCCCTGTTCTGTGAAATCTAACAAAATGGCTGAAGAACAACTGGGAGGGAAGCTGAGGCAATGTGGCTAAACCACACAGCACACGCTTACTAGCCAGGTGACAGCTTGCCACGGGGTTCTGGGCAAGTCAGTTAGCCAGGCTAAGCTTTGGGTCTTTTTATCTGCAAATTGGGAGTTTGAATAGATAATTTCAAAGTTTCTGCCAGCACTGGAGGTTTCAGATTCACCCTATCAAAGGACCAGCATCTCTGTGTCACAGCGTGTCCCTCAAAGCCACACACTATTCTTCTGCTGTGGAGATTTTCTGTGCGACTCGTGCAGCTGCCATTCAGAGCGTGACAGGCACTCCTAATTAGCACTTTATTAAAGCTCAGCTCGCGCATCTCTAGACTGTTTTTCCAAGACGACTTAAAAGAAGTCAGAATTTGTGTGTTATTCATTCCTTCTCAAAAGCACATTTCAGGATGTATTTAGGCAATAGTACTTTTCTAAAGCATAATTGTATCCTAATGTAAAAACTGCAATATATTTCTTTTTCCATTTGGCAGATCCTTAAATGACCTCATATTTTAGCACCATTATATAATACACAAAAGAGGATGCATCTTATGTGAACTTACACACATAAATAGGATTTTTAAAAAATTCTTAACACATTACCGTATGTTGAATGCTTTTTATGGAGTATGAAAGAACAGAAGACTAATATACTGACACAAGTTTGAGAATTTCTCAGCATTATCTGAGTTTCTGCAGCATCTACCCCATTCCTTCACACATTCAAATGTCACTCCTGTTAACAGTGTCCTCAAAGCATTTATATGCTGATTGCATTTGAACAAATTTTATATTATCTTTACAGCCAACAAATGATGATATTTGCAACATGAAAATGAAAAATGTCAGATTTATTGACTGATGTTGCATATTCCCATTACGGTTATTGCAGAGTTTTTATGATCAAACTGGAAATAGAATTAGTGGATACATCTGTTTGTGTAATGGCATTCTCCATATAATTTTAGTGCTCTTAGAACCATTTGAACTACCATGGTGCAATCTACAATAGCCACTCCCCTCTTTAGTTTTTACCTGGCTTCATTTTTTCCTTCTAAGCTTATTACTATTTGGAATTAGTCTGCAAATACAGAAATACATAATTATCAATACAACGTGATTTCTATGAAGATGGAAAACCATCGAGTCCCTGTATCTCCAGTATCTACCAAAATGTGTTGCACATACTTGCTGACTACATAAATTTTAGACCACTATTATATATCTAAGCATATATGTGCAAGATTGAGGCAGTATGACTAAATCCTATCACAGGTTTGTAGTATGTTATTTAACAGAAACTTTTGAAAGCTAATAATTATGTTAATATGTGCACAAGTACAAGATTACATAGTCTTCTTAAAGGGTCTGAAACCTTCCACAACTAAGAGTAAAACTTGGAAATATTTATTTGCCCAGTTTAGTTTTTACAACCCTGTAACACAGGGGAAGGGTATGAGTTTTGCCCAATAGTTAAGATGCCAAGTAGGGTACCCACATTTCACATCAGCATTCCTGGGCTCAATGCCTACTTTAAAATCCTGGTTCTATCTTGCTGATGTTAACAATGGCAAAGAAAGGAGTGTCCTGCAACCAAATTGTAAACCCAGATCAAGTTCCCAGAAAACTGTTTCAGCCCCAGCCCAGCCTCAACTGTTAGGAATATTTGCGGGGTGAACCAATTTGTGAAACTGGTTCATATTCTCTCTCTCTCTCTCTCTCTCTCTCTCTCTCTCAAGTTAATTAAAAATTTAACTGAGAAAACAGATACAATTGTTATTATAAAATATTCAAGAAAATGATCTATCATGGGAACAAGACTAGAAGGGAGCAGTGCGGAAATATTCTAACTAGAAATAGCAGAGTTGTCAATGTACCAGTCAGCAGTGTATGGAAACTAGCATAATTGTAGCACCAGAGAAGTTGGCCAAGGATGATTCCTCAAGTCTCACTTACCATACTCTTGGCTCTGATTCTGTACTTACAGAACAGTCTCCTGATTAGAAATTGATTTTTCAGGTTTCTCAATGGCTGAGTCTGTGTAGCAACTGCAAAAGTTTGTGGAAGTTGGAATATAAAACCAAGTTTATTTTGTGCTAAAAATATTTTGAAATCTGTGCACCTGAGGAAGCTTCAAAAACTTCATGAAAATGCATATTATAGAAAACCTATTGATATATTTGAAAAAATTATTACACTAAAACCAACCTGTATTTTAAGTCCACTTTTTAAAGAATTTCTTGAAGTACCATGTACCACCCTTACCCACTCTGAAGAGAGTAACAGTTATAATAAGCTCATATGGTCTATTTGATTTAGACAAGACCTTTGCTAGTTTAAGCTCAACCATGGGAGACTACCCTCCTCTTATCACATGACAACATTCACTTCATGAGACCCAAATGTTGAGGTACAAACCCTGGGCAGAAATGACCCAACGCAGGAACTCTGGCTGAATTGTGACTAGCAAGACCCTTCAGGTCATCTATGAATGAATCCCTTGACTTAATTAATGATAAGTCACACAGGTATTGAAACATTACATGGTACAACATAAATTTGTACAATTTTTAATCAATGTTTTTAAAAAACAAAAAGTTTTGGTCATCTTTCAGAAACTATTAAAATATTAAATGTATCTTATCAGTTAAAAATGACTAAAAAGATTTGTGTAATTAAGCTCTTACTGATGTTCACGGAATGACAATCAGTCAACCTGAGGTCAATGAAGATCTGGGTAGAATGACCATCTTTGTGATCATCAAGGGAGTTTGGAGGAAATCTTGCAGGTTAGAGGAGTTCTTTGGATGTTTATTGTTGGAATTTAGCAACTATATGGAGATTTACTTTCCTATGTATCCTAGTTGTAAAAAGTGATATCCTCTATGCTTCTGTTGATGCCTGTGGTATCACACAGCTTGTATTACTCTCTTTCATACATCAGAAAGCTAGCTCAACACCTTATGTGCATGGTTTTTAATAGTTAGTTTGTACTTAATAATCCTTAGACATGCAAAATCCTATTTTCCATTCACAGTCTTAACTTCTGAAGCTTTGTGATAAATCAAGAAAGAAAAAAATACATGCAAATATTAATAAAAATGTGATGAGAAGCAGTTGGCATAGTGGAGGAACTTGAGTCTGACTTGCATTCAGTTGATGACTCAATCACTGCTGTGGTTGGAGGCGTTAAACTAAGATCCTTCTTGAACTTGTTTATTATAGAATTTGCTGACACAGGAGATCTGAACCAGATAATTCAGATAATTTCAGCTGGGATAGCATTTGCACTATATTAAACAAATAAAAGCATTGATTCTGAACTATAATCAAAGGACCAGGACTTGGGATATTCAAAGTAAATATCCCTCAACCCATTATGTATAATACATACAAAATAGGTAGTGTTAAAACATAACTGAACATTTATAAGTTTCTGAATATAACTAAGAAATGCAAGCATCACATAAGTGAAAAAAATGTAATTACTTTTAGAAGAATGAGTCTTCACCTCTTGACTAATATATTAAAACTGCCGTTTAATTTTGCGTGCATTTGGAATTCTATATGAAGTACATTTTTAAAATATGTGGAATTGAAAATTCTCTTTTAATTTCATTTTTATATGAAATTTGAAGCCCTCTTGAATTACCCCTTTTATTGAAAGAAAAGCTTTTATTTTGAAATCAGCAAAATCATCGAGTGAGTTAAAGTACAAGGGAACCCATCTCCTGAATTTAAGTTATCAACACCTATGCAATTTCTAAATAAAGAATATATTTTACAATGGAAATTACAGGTGGATATCAAGAGGTTATCTCTTTGCGCATGTAACACCTATCTGAGGTGGTAATACTGACTTTCAAATAGCCAATATTGTTTTTTATGTGAGTGTTACCAAGAATCTAAGGGATTATTTTTTCAAAACTCATGCCTTTTTAGCATTGCTTGAATTCTGTAGCAATTACCTTTTTAAAAAGTAAGAATGCATCTAAGGATCTGAACAGTCAAGGTTTAAAGAGGAATTAGGAAAAATGCATCCATCCTGAATGTTCCCAATGAGAAGCTATGCACTTCTTCATTCAGTGTGAGTCAGAAAACACAAATTACAGGCTCAAAATGTAACAAAAAGAACACCTCACTATGTAAAACTTACTATGTAAAAGAATACCTTACTATGCACATGTAGATTCTGTCACACCAGAATGAATTATATACAAGAAATAAAATAATAAGCAAAGATTTAGCTGAGAAAATGAAAGAAAGTGTCCCAAAATAAAACTACAGTAGCCAAATCTCAGAGGCGCCAACAAAGGTCATTTAAAACTGTTGAGAAATTGAATTGTCAGTGTACAAAACAGACGTGAAGAAAACTCAAAGACTCCTTTTTACAGGTCGTGTGAAATAGACTTACATTAAGTGGTTTTTTTTTTAAGATTTATTCAGTTTATTACAAAGTCAGATATACAGAGAGGAGAGACAGAGAGGAAGATCTTCCGTCTGATGATTCACTCCCCAAGTGAGCCGCAACGGGCCGGTGCGCGCCGATCCGGAGCCAGGAACCAGGAACCTCTTCTGGGTCTCCCATGTGGATGCAGGGTCCCAAAGCCTTGGGCCGTCCTCGACTGCTTTCCCAGGCCACAAGCAGGGAGCTGGATGGGAAGTGGAGCTGCCGGGATTAGAACCGGCGCCCATATGGGATCCCGGGGCGTTTAAGGCGAGGACTTTAGCCGTTAGGCCACGCCACCGGGCCCACTTACATTAAATGTTTAACATTAGATGGGTAAATAACTGTGATAAATGTGTTTTAAGAAAAAGATAATGAAGGATAAAAATTGCAAAAACATTCATACTAACCAAGGCAGAAAATGAGAAAAGCAGGACGTATGAGGCATTGGCAACAAACAGAAAAGGCAGACACCGCTAGTCTTCCTCTCCTATTCGAGGAAGAAGAAAGTTATTTTCTCTAATTGCAAATAAATAGATACCTGGTTAAGACTGGCTTTAGAAATCAACAGTTAGAAATGTAAGTTCCTTTACCTGATTGCAGATCATGATAAATATGAATTTATTTTTCATTCACACTATTAATTTTAATAAATAACAGTTATTTGAAATAAGGAGGCAGAATTATTTAAATATCCTAATGTGTGAGATGGAGCACGGAATGGCAGTACCCACATGGCACAGAGGAGTCTGTGTTACACAGAGCAGCGCTAGGCAGGTTTCATGAGCCGCCTCTGCAAGAGGCTGCTGGTCAGCCCTGGGATCCCCCAGGAGGTGCGGCTCCCGAAAGGCTGCCTGTATCTGGTTAGGGAAAGTTCCAGGAGTGACGCTGCTGGCAAGAGCTGTAGCTCCAGAGCAGCAGCCAACTTCAGCATGGCCCTCTTCAGGATTTCCGGAGGATATCCACACTGGTGTCCATGCCCAGATTTTTCAATGGTCATAATGGCAACAGCAAGGGAACCCAGTGAGCCAGGGAGTGGGTCTGATGTGGTGGAAGTCGGACAGGGAGGATCTGTGCATGCTTGGTACTGTCCTCTGTGAATGCCTGTGAAAGGTCAGGCCTGATCTCTACTTCTTCCCTGATCCTGATAGGACTGAAAAAGGGTTTATGCTGCCTTCCTTCCTCTGCTGTGGTACCAGGTGTTCTCTGTAGGCTCCAATGGTCTGACGTGTCCTCCATATGCCTCTGGGTATGTCATCCACTGCTCTGTTAAAGCCACCGAGGAGGTCCAGTTTTTGACAGATGCCCTCCATTATCAGACCACAGGTCCTGCCACTCGCCCCATAGTTGGAGCTATGAGTCCAGCGGTTTGGTTGGTGGAGGGAGGCCACTCAAAGAAATTTCATTCAACATGATCTCAGACTTATTTCTTGTGTGTGAGCCCACCTGTACAGGTTTTAGTTTGTTCTGTCACCCACATCAGCCTACTTCCACACAGCCCCATTTCTTGCACAAATAAATGGGTGTTACAACCCACTCTAGCCTTACCTGCTACACAGTCAGCCCTCATGTACACCATCAGGAGCTGCAGTCCAGTAAAAGCGACTCCCAGTAACTCCCACTGGGCTGGCCCCCAGCCCTGGTTTCTGTGTCTACCAGTATGTGCGGTGGACTGGTCCAGTCTGTCCAACTTCCCATTTAGCTCTTGTATACATAATTGGGCCTTGAAGACTAACTCATCCCAGCCAACTCCACCCTCCAGCCTACACTCATGCCAGTGGGTACCACCACCTGCCCAGCCAGGCCTACCCCAAGTACTGGTTCTCTAGCTCTCCAGTGGGAGTTGCAGCCCATCAGATTTCTTTAAAAAAAAAGTGCATTCAGATCTTATATGCTACTTTCATGACAAAAATAAATAAGTAAAAAGAGTTCAACTTTACTTCAAAAATTTCAATAATGTACTTCACAAAGGAAATCAAGAGAAAGGAAATAATAAGTGGAAAAAATTGAAGGAAGGAAGGAAACAAAGAAGAAAGGAAGAAAAAGCTATGAAATGTAAAACAAGAAAATGGGGGAAATCACCTAAACACAAGACTGCTGGTGATTTCTGTTGTGGGGATCCAGGAGGCCCAGACAGCAGCTTAGATGCTGCGCATCCAGGGCTTTCCTGCCTGGGTTGGTTGCCACATGGTCCACCTGATAAGTTCAAACATGTTTTCTGTCTATATACTGAGGTCTTTCAGCTTTACCTTAGGAGATCCATCGACTCTTTGGTGTGGACATGGTTCAGTTTCAGTTTCCCTTTTGCTGATTTATTTTTTTCGCATAATCTGATATTCATCCTCTGGAGCTAAGGTGCAGAATCTTAGGCTTGTTTGAGTGTGAGTAGGAAAAAGGAAATGATCACAAGTGATAAATGATACATAAAACATATATGAAAATTATATTTGATGAAATGCAGAACTTTTATTAAAGTGTATATGTCTGTGTCTACATGTATGTAGTTACATCCAAATATGTTAATCATGTGAGACCATTGTATGTTTCTTAAAATGAGAATTTTTTAAATCAATATTCTCTGTAAAAATATTAAATATTGCATGACACAAAACTAGTATTGAAGCAAGTACAGCAAGTTCAAGCTGGAGTGCTAAGTGGAGTCCCTGGTACTCCAGCCTAGTTCATGGATTCTGGGAGTCCGCAAATGGTAGATGAAGAAGTTTGGTCTCTGTTACAGGGTGCGAGTAAGATCACACCAGACATGTCTAAGGCTTATTAAGGAGTCTTTATTAACCAAGCTTGCTGATAGTAAAGCACACTAGAAATAGTAAATCACAAGTCCATACGGCAATCCAATCTATCATAATCCAACAAAACATAATCCCAAAAGGAACAAATGGTCATTATCCTTAAGTCCATCTGTTAAGCTGAAGACCTATGTCCCAGCTTCCCCAACAATATAAGCTATCCTAAGAGACATGCAATGAATAACCTGGACACACTTACAAAGCTGCAGATATTCACTTTTCCTTGGCTTCTCTGCCCACATTCTACTACTGTTAGGCCTCAGCTCTCCTGGAACTCCTGATAGTACGCAAACCAGAAATAATATTGCTATATCCATTGTCCCATCTAAGCAGTACACAGGGACCATGCCCAGGGGATTGCGTGTCCTTGGTCAGCCAAGAGTCAAGGTGCCAGAGCAAAGGAAGCACCTGACCAGAATAGAGTGAGCCCCTGCTTCACGGCCCATTTAACGGAGCTTGTGAGGGGAGTGGTTACACAACCATGCAATATCATCCCCTCTCAGTTGATAGGTGAGTCACAGGTGGGCAGGAGCAAATACCTAGGTGGTAGGGGGAGTGGCTGAGGATGGAATTAACATTCCATTGCTATTAGGACCCACCTTCCGGACAGAGGGTGGGGGACACAGCCACATTTCATTTGCCCACTGTCAATGGGTGCTGGATATCACTGGCTGCACCCCATAACATTCCCCACTTCTAACACCTGAGTCAAATCATTGACTCAGTCACGTATAACAGCTTCCTTCATGCACATACACCCAGATGGATATCCAGGCTCCTTTTACAGCATGAACCAGTTCTGCCTTCTTTTCTCTGTGATTCTTTCAAGTAAATATTAAAAATATTTTGAAATCTTTAAAAAGAATTGTTAAAATATTAGCAAATATATTTAAAAATTTACTTAAGGAATTAGCTAATTTTTTCTCATAAAGTAAACATCTTGTTAAATTTTGTTATGGAATATCATAAATCTACCTAAACCCATCAGTAAAGTTTAACAATGTCAATTTATAATCAGTCTTCTTTTTTTCATTGTCACTGCTGGATAATATTAATACTAATCCCAGACATGTTATCAAATATTTGGTAATACTTTCAAATAACAAAACTTTTTTTTTCCTTTTTCCTTCTGTTAACTTTTTTCTTGCAGTTTATTTGTTAAACAATAGAGCTTTGCACTTTCTGGGCTCTGCATGATTGACTCTGGTATTATTTACAGGTTCCTCTATGCATGCGTTAATATGTACTGACATTGTGTAGTGTGCTTTATTCTACTGCACACCTGCCATAGTTGCAGAATAACATCACAAACAGTTGTTTCTTAGAAATACATTAGTTCTTTTAAATTAAGTTAGCCTCCAAGCTTTAATACACAAAGAAAATTCATTCAGTTTAACAAGGTTCTAAACTCTCGCAATAGTTCTTTGCAGTGATTATGCAAATTAATTATCCAAATGAATACAGAGGAAGATTCATTTGTCTAATTTTATTTTGTTCTTCACAGTCTTCTTTCTTTCATTTTGATTTGATGTTTTATGTTTATGTAAAATGTACCCATGATTACAAAGTCAAATCTCCAAAACAAAGTATATAAACTATTTATCTTAAATATTTGTGCTCTTCCTTACTTCTTCCTGCCCTATATATAACCATTCACAGTTTGCTCCAACTTGCTTTTCCTTTTCATTTTAAAAACATGCGTTGGGAATTATTCCATATGTGTATATAAAAATATTCCTCATTTATTTTTACAGCTCCACATTTCCATTGTGTGAATGTACAATAGTTCAATTCAGTCAATCCCCCATTGATGAGCATTTGAGTTCTTTCCAGTTTTTGCCACTGTAAATGGTGTCTAGTAAATAGCCATGTGCATATGTCTTTTCATATTTTTCCTGAGTGTCTCTGGGATAGATTCCTAGAAATGAGCTTTCTGGGTCAAAGGGTAAATGCTTATGCAGGCTTGTTAGATATTGCCAAATTTTCCTCCATGGAGGTTGTACCATTTTGTATTATCACCAGCAATATATAAGAGTGCCTATTTCCTCACAGCTTTGCCAACAGTTGTCAAATGTTTGGATTTTTGCCAGACTGAAAGGGGAGAAATAATAACTCAGTGTAATTTCAATTGGCATTTGTCCTGTTATGATTAAATCTGAACATCTTTTCATCATGTTTAGGGGCAAGCAAATGTAAGTGCAAGGTATATGAAAAGTATGATCCTCTATTAACAAGTAAATGCATCCATAATACATGTGACTAATGATTAATACAAAACAAATTGATTTATATTACAAATATATCAAATTCAGATGTGGTTAAGTGAAGCTAAAAAGAATTTGCCAACAGATTAAACAATATCCATTCTTTGGGATTATTTTTAGCTTTACAAATTTGAATTTCTATACTTCAAATTTTGTTCACATATTTACCTCTCTTACTGCCTAACCTTTCAATATAATGGAAGGAAACAAAATACAAAATAATAATTATCTGGCAGTACTGTGGAACAATGAAGTTCTCCTTCAGAGGGACAGTAGAATTTAGAATTTCTGGATGAGGTGATGAATCTATAACTGAAATTGCAAAAAAAAAAAAAAAAAAAGTACATACTGGTTCCATGTGCTGAGTTTAAGATAGTGCAACTTCCTGAGACACTTTCATTTTTTGAAAGATGTATGTCCAAAAACCACAGAAGAACCTCTGTGTTCAAAGGAGCTGGTGCCAATAGCTAGAAAAAAAAATTGGCTAAAAATGGTGTGGATGTGGGGAGAAAAAGATACCCCCCTTCGCTGTTAGTGGGAGTGTAGGCTAATACAATCACTATGGAAGTCAGTGTGGAGAGTGCTAAGAGAACTGAAAATTGATCTGTCATATGACCCTTCTATACCACTGCTAGGAATATATCCAAAGGAAATAAAAGCTACTTATGAGAAGGGGATCTGTAATCCTATATGTATAGCAGCACAATCTACAACAGAAAGACATGGAAACAACCCAGATGTCCATCAAAAGAGGATTGGATAAAGAAACTGTGGTACATCTATTCCATGGAATACCACTCAGCCATTAAAATGAATGAAATTCTACTATTTGCAACCAAATGGTCCCATCTAGAGACCACTATGTTCAGTGAAACAAGTCAAACCCAAAAGGACAAATATGTTATGTTCTCTCTGATATAAGCCAACCTTTGTGTAAAATACGAGATCAATAGACCTTTCAATGCTATTTTTGCTCCATCTCAGGGAGTTTGATATTTTTATTTCTATCTTCATTCATTCAAAAAAAAGTTTCTGTTTTTCTTGTTAATTTTCTCCATGATTCATGGGACACATGATAGCCTTGTATGCTTCAGGAAGCTCTTTGATTTTCTTTTCATTTCTTCAGAGACATATTGATTATTCAATAGCATGTTATTTAACTTTATGTTGTTGTAAATTTTCTGTTTTTCTCTCTGTTAATTTTGTTTTATGGCTTTCCACTTAAGGGAATGTGTATTAACTGTGTAGTAGAGACTCTGATACAGATGTGAAGATACAGTGCAGTGTGCATCTCTACTTCCAAATCAAATATGGACTCCTAATGAAATTGTTGAATGTGTCTTGACAATAAGATGCTGGACTCTTTGCCAATGTCCATGCCTACAATGTCAGGATACACTTAAATATCAAAATGATGGAATTATGACTGATTGTGAAGGACTATACTATTGTAATGACATGGGGGAGATTAGTGGGCAGGGGTGGGGAGAAATTAATGAGTTTGGGGAGAGGGAAAGGGATATCCGAGAGCCTATAGAACTGTAACATGGAATAATAAAAGAAAGAAATTATTTTTTAAATGTTCTTCAGGGAAGAAACCATTTTAATTCTGGGAGGGTTTATAAACATATGGAACATTTAAATACCTGAAAGTGTAAGAAGAGAAGGAAGAAAATAAGCAAAAGTGAACAATGACAAAGCATGAGGGTAGCAGATGGGGAGGTAAAATATATACTTGAAGATAATACATTCATGTGCAAAGGCTCAGAACAAGGAAATAATATTTGCTATAGGTTGAAAGAATACAGGATAAGATAGCAGCTACAAACTTTTTTCTCAAATGCTTTTAAAATTCTGAAATTTTTCATTAACATATAATACTTGTACATTTTTGTGAGTAACAGTTTGATATTTCAACATGGATAAACAGGATAAGCTAATCAAACCAGGAGCTCCTATGTGTTGTTTATTTTCTGTATCAGCTGCTATCTTCCAGTTTTCTATACGTGAACTTGTTAGTTCTATCTGATTATGTTTTGGTACTCACTCTCCATCCTCTGTTTATATCCTTCTCCCAACCTCATCCAATATTTTATAGTCACTATAGCAAATTTAGATCAGCTGTTTTTAAGAACTTACATATGTAAGAGAAAATATTTAACACCTCTCTATTTCTGACTTATGTTATTTAATAATTTGATCTCCAGTCCCATCAATTTTGTTGCAAATGTGAGAATTTCTTTCTCATTATAACTGAATAATTTCTAATTTTATATATAAAACATTTTTTTTTGATTTATCAATTGATCGCCATCTATGTCGGGGTCATATCTTGCTTACTGTGAATAGAGTGCAATAAATGTGGTTGTCCAGGCATCAGTTCCACATGCTGGCTTCAGTTAATTTGGATTTGTATGCAGAAGTGGGCTAGCTGAGTTCTCTTATAGGGTCTCCACATTGCTTTCCTCAATGAAGGTTTCCTCACCAACATTTGTTATTTTTTTTCTCATTTTGATAATAGCCATTGAAACAGGAATGAGATCATTCTTGCTGGTGGTTTTGACTTGTACTTCCCTTAAGGCTGGTAACATTGAGGATCTTTCATGTATTTTTATTTTTTCTGCCCATTCCTTAACTGCATTGAACTTTTTGTTCCGGTACTTTTGAATTCATTTACTTTACTTTTAAAATCCTTTACTTTAAGTATTCATTACCCTGTTTCTAGTGGGTTACCTACTTTCAAGTACTTTTTATGATTATTCTTTTATTATTATTTACTTTTCTTTGGAAAACTTCTTTAAGCACCTTTTGTAAGTGTGATCTAGTAGGCTTGGATCCCTTCAGCTTTTGGAAGTCCTAGTTTTCTCCTGTACTTGTAAAAGTTAATTTCTTTGGTAAGATATTCCTGAATGGCAGTGACTTTTTTCTTTTTTTAGTATTTGGAATGTACCCTAATATTACCTCCTGAGCTTTAAGATTTCTATTAAGTAATCTCTTATGAATCTAATGTGAGTTTCCTTTAAAGGTGTCTGATCTTTTCTCAGGTAAACTTTGGAATCCTCTCTTTGTGCTCTGTTTTTAAGATTTAATCATGATGCTTCACAGTGTGAGTTGTTTCAGATCAAGACTATTTAGAGTTCTGTGGGCCTCCTGGAGTTGGATGTTTTTATCTTTTTCTGGACCTGTATATTCTTTTTCCATACCAGGAAGTCAGCAGCAACCTCAGAAACCTCTACAACTAATTTTATGGTGCCCCAACGGTTTCTGAGGCTGTCTTCACTCTTGTATAATTTTTCTGATGTGGAAGGTACATGAGAATTTGTGAGTATCTCAAAAGACATGTGTTCTCCAAGTATAGATATTCTTTCTTTTCTTTGACCTAGTCTCTTGTTAAACCATTTCTTATTTCAGCTTTTCATTTTTCAAGATTTCTGTTTGATCATTATTGGCGATTGCTATCTCTTTGCTGAATTTTTCATTGGTAAGGCATTGCTTTCTTGATTAAAAGGAAAACTATCAGCATTGTCTTATATCACTTTGAAAATCCTAACGTTGTATCTGAAGTCTTGGTCCTTGATGTCTGCCCACAGTTAGTGGGGAATGGCAGAGGAGATGAATGGATGCTTGGCTTCCCAGACTGACACTAAGCTTTCTGAGTCTCCTAGTTATAAAGCCCTAACAGAGTAAGTCCAAAGATGAAAGGAGTGACGCATTCATCTATTCTTCCAGGATGTAGGTCTCTGCTTGATGCCAGTGCAAATCGACACTTCATTTGTAACCACTGATCTTACAGAGAAGAAGCCTATGGGCTCTGGTGCTTGGTCTCACAGCAATAGGCCAACCATCAGCTTCAAGAAAAGCACTCAATTCCATTTCTGCCATCTTTTGGATGACTGTGGCGAAAGTGGATATCCTTAGCTTATTCCAATTGTAATGGAAATGCTTTCAACTTTCCTTTTTGAATTCCTTTACTTTGAATATTCATTATCTTGTTTCTAGTGGGTTGCATACTTTCAAGTGTGTTTTATGATTCTACATATTATTATTATTAACAGTAATAATAATAATAATTTCTCTTGGTAGAACTTTTTAAAGCACTTTTTGTAAGTGTGATCTAGTAGGTTTGGATTCCTACAGCTTTGCTTGTTTTGGAAGTCTGAATTTTCTCCTGAACTTGTAAAAGATAATTTCTTCGGTAAAATATTCCTGAATGGCAATGATTTTTTTTTTAGTATTTGGAATGTGCTGTTATATTACCTCCTGACTGTAAGATTTCTGTTGGTGGGATATTGGCTGTGGAAAGTGATATGCTTATATTCTATTCTAAGTACAATGAAGATCTATGTAAAAGTTTTGTATTTTTTGTATCTATTTATAATCAGACTCTCTTTTGTAAAGAAAATGGAACCAAGAGGGAATGACAGAGCTTTAGCTATGAAGAAATATTCCATACTTTTCACTCAGAATTTATCAGATCAAGTAATATAATAGATGTAATCAATAATTAACATTTGATTTTAGCATCTGAACATTAACAGTTTTAAACCCAACTAACAGAAGAAACATCTATGGGACAGTTGTCTTAGTATATGAACTATTTTTCATATACTAAAGTTATAGGATTACTATGAATGTAGGACTGACAGTATTTCCACCTCTTTATTATTTTGTGTTCTGGTATTTCTTGTTATACCTGTAAAGTTCAGTGTCAGTGAAAGTCTGGAAAGGAAAGTGTATATACTGCTGCACAAAATATGTTAGTCAATCAAAAATGGCAAAATAATCACATTTATAGCTATAATCTTAATAACAAAAGTTTGGAGATATAAACATATTGGTACAGTTATATTAACATTAAAACTGGCTAGAAAACAGCTGAGATAACAATGAGGAGATACTTCTCTCATCAAAATTAAGCAGACAATATTCCAATGAAGACAGAATCATCAGTTCAAGTATGATAACATTGAGGGAGATGTATATATGTATTAGGAAATGGAGAGATGAACAGAAACCAAAACAAGATCACTAGGGCTGCCATATGATTTCTGTATCATTGATTTAGTAAGCTAGGAGCTGGCAACCTTTTTACTATAAACTGCCAGATAGTATGTATTATGTAGACATTGTCATCCATATTGTCTCTATTGCAATTATTCATTTCTGCTCTAGAAATAAAGCAGCTGTGAACAAAATTATATTATGTGATCTAAATATATTTTTGGAGATTGACAGTCATTAATAGTTAATTATTCCACGTAATAGTTGAAATGTGGGAAGGATTGTGCAATCTACTTTTTTAAAATGTGAAAAGTAATAGCAGCCTTAAAATGTTTCATATTTGGGGCCATCATTGTGATGTGCCTACAATACCAGAATCCTATGTGAGGGTTGGTTTGAGTCCTAGCTTTTGCCCTTCTTATCCAGTTACTCCACTTCTTGTGTACCTGGGAAAACATTTGAAAATGACACAAGTACTTGGGCTCCTGCACTCACATGGAAGAACCAGATGAAGCTGCTGGCTCCTGAGCTTGGCCTGGCCTTGCCCCTGCTCTTGTGGCCTTTTGGGAGTGAATAGGTAGAGAAATCTTTCTCTCTCTCAAACTCTGTCTTTCAAATAAATAAAAATGAATCTGAATTTTTTGTAGTTTCTTAAAAATATTATAAAAAGAATAACATGCTAAAACTACCACAAGAGAACAAACAAGAATCTCTATAGTATATTCATGTATGACTCTATATATGAATGTCAGTAAGCAATCTTCCAAAATGAAAATGAAACACTAGGAAAATACTTTAAGAATATCAGGAGGAAAATACTTAGTGACCAAGTAGGTAATTCTAGAATGCAAGAGTGAGAAATATATCAATATGATTTAACTCTGAGAATAAAAACCATGCAATTCCCTTGTTCAGTGCTGAAAACATTAGATCAATAGCTACCTCTTCAAATTTTTAAAAGTTTGATCACAGTTCCTTACTAAACCATAAAAGGAAAAATCCTTGCTTAACATAATAAAGACATCTAGTTCAACTTAATAAACCTCACAATGACGCAATGAATTAAATCCTTTTAATATTTAAGGGAAAAAACAGATGGCTCAGGACATTGTGTGGTGATGTCCTTGAAGTTCCCATGAATCTAATTACTTTGCGAACAATTAGATACATATTTTGATAAGAAGAATGTAATTTTTAAAGTGCACATTACTATTTATCCAAAAGAAATCTACAAAACAAGTCAAAACATATCATGAAGTTAAAATATATTAAGTAGTGATGCATGTTTGATATACTGCTGTTTAATTCTCTGGATATTTGAAATATATTATAAAAACTTATTTCTGGGTTCAAAATGGGTAGCCCAACAGATAAAGTCCTCACCTTGAATGCACCAGGATCCTATGTGAATGTTGGTTCTAATCCCAATAACCCTGCTTCCCATCCAGCTCCCTGCTTGTGGCATGGGAAAGCAGTCGAGGACAGCCCAAATCCATGAGACCCTGAACACATGTGGGAGACCCAGAAGAAGCTCCAGACTCCTGGCTTCAGATCAGCTCAGCTCTGGCTGTTGGAGCCACTTCGGGAGTCAATCAGTAGACAGAAGATCTTTCTCTCTGTCTCTCCTCCTCTCTGTATATCTGATTTCCCATAAAAACAAAATACATTTTTTAAAAACACTTTATTTCTGGAGTTGATAAATAAACAATAGATAAATAGAAATTGGTTAAAACTGACTCCAACAAGAGGAAAGTACTTAAAAAAGAAATCAGTCCACATAGGTCCTAATATATTATATTATACAAAATGAAACTATTTTTATACTTGCAATTATGAAAAAGATAAGAAAATTTAATTAGAAATTATATTCTTTGGAAAAGGAATATTCAGGCCATGAAAACAGAGCAGTTTCTAGGCTATTTTTCCCAGAATAGCTTAGATTAATTTATCAAATAAAACTGAACATATTTAAGATACACACAATGGTGCTTTAATGCATGTATATATTGTAAAATAATTACCAAAATCAAGTTAATGAATATATGCCTCACTTCCTGTAGTCACCTTGTATGTATTTTTAAAATGTTTAACAGAATTCTGCATTGAATTCAAGTGGGCTTAGAGAGGTCTTTTTGTTTTCAGAAACGTGGTTTAATTTTAACCCCTGATTTTAGTTTATTTATTAATTATGAAACCAATACGATTATTTATTTTTATCTTAGATGGCTTTTAGTATTATATTGTAGCTTTTAAGAAATTACTCCATTTTTTTCTAAGTTATCAGATTTTTGTGTAATAGTTGTTCATAGTATTAATGTATTTTTTTTTTAAGCATTGTTGGTCATTTTGTTGGAAAGAGAGACCGAGCAAGACAGTTCTTCCATCCATTGGTTCACCTTCCAAATGCCCACTCCAGTGAGGCCTGGGACAGGTTCATCCCAAGATCTGCACATGTAGTCCCGGGAGGCAGGGATCTGGGCACTGGGGCCATCCCCTGCTGCTGACGAAGTGCATGAGAGCAGGAAGCTGTGACTGGGAGCAAAGCCAGGGCTTGAATCTAGGACCTGTGACATGGGACAAAGTCATCCCAAGGGATATCTTCTTAACTGCTGTTCAAAACACCTGCTCCAAAAAAGGAACATTAAATGGAATAAAAGATAATTTATTACATTACTACTATTTTGTGTCTCATGATTGAGACTCAATAAATAACTTCCCAGCAGAAAATGAATGTGTAAAATTATTAAATACATTCTCAGGCACTAAAATATTTTCAGCATTGCAGTAAATTTGATTATTTCAATCACTTGCTATAATGTTAAATATTTTTGAAAATACCAACTATATTTGGATGCACAAATAACATTATAGAAAAAAAGTGTTTCTAGAACCAAAAAGGAGAAGGTGTAAGGTCAATATGAAAAATCACCTTATAATTAGAAGCAATGAACAACTGCAAATTACAATAGTATCATTTAAAATATTTAAATGTGGCATGTACATGGTGGCTAACAGGTTAGGGACATCCCATTAAGGCGCCAGTTTCCTGACCCAGCTGCTCCATCTCTGACCCATCTCGCTCTTATGGCATGGGAAAGCAGCAGAGGATGGCACCTGCTTGGGAGACAAGAAAAGAAAGAATTTGCTCCATGTTCCTGGTTCCGGATTGGTTCAGATCTCCAGCTGTTTTGGCAGCTTGCAGAGTGAGCCAGCGGATGGACAGTCTCTACCTCTCTCTGTCTCACCTTCTCTCTGTAAATCTACCTTACAAATACAAATAAATAAATCTTTAAAAAAATATTTAGATGTAAAACTATTGAAATATTTACAAAGCTTATAGGTATAAATTATAAATGATAAATGTACAGTGGAATGAAAGTACACCAAAATAAATGTGAAAATAGACCACACTTAGGCTCTAGAAGAATCAATAGAGTGAAGATTTAGTATTCTTCAATTATCCACTCCTTCAAACTTACAGATCTGGTATAGACTCTGTGGGTTCAGTAAATTTCAAAGTCCCTGGAGAATTTCTTTATGAAGTCCAAAACTGTTGATTTAAAACATATGGAAAATCAAAGAATTAAATAATTTTGAAAAATAAAAACAACACTGGAGTTTTTATGCTACCTTGTATCAAAACTGTAAAGCTATATATGAAAATAAAAGAACTACAAGCATAGACATACTGATTTGTGACAATTGGTCTTGAAAAAAAATCACAACAATCAGTCTACAGAGAAAATATAAATCCCCTGAAAATGATATAGGAAAACTGAATATCCACATGCAAAAAAAATTGTGATCTTCTTGTCCTAACTCACATATGCAAAAATGAGCTCCACATGGATGGCAGACTTAAATGCAAGACTTCAAGCTATAAATTCTCCATAGAGAACAAGTGAAATACCATAACTACAAACTACAAAAGTTAATAAGTTGGACTCTATCAAAATTGAGAATGTCTTCCCTTTGAAAGCTTTTTAAAATGATGCAAACATAAACCATGAGCCAAGAAAAAATATATGCAAATGATGGATCTGATAAAGAATCTATATCCGCAATATATACATATATAGAGAGCTTTTAACACTCAGTAGAACAAACACTCCGAAAAAAATGAAGCTTCGAACAAATGTTTCATCGAAGAAAATATACAGATGGCAAGTAGGCACATGAAAAAAAATTCAAGATCATTAGTATCTGGGGAAATGCAAATTAAAATTTGAAATATTATTACAGACATATTAGAATGAATGACTTATGGAAACCTAAATTACCAGTCACTTGTGAGGAAGCAAGAAAAGCTAGGATTCCCTCAGCACATTGTTCGCAAGAGTGTGACCTCTTTAAGAGGTGTTAAAAGTTTCTTATAAGATCGAGCAAACTTCTATGATATGACCAACCAATCTAATTCAACCCAAAATATTTAAGTGCAATGACAATGTAAGTTCACATGTAAATTAAAATGCAAATTTTTACAGTATATTACACATAATTACTAAAACCTGGGGCAATTTATATGTTCCTCCACTGGGCAAAGCTAAAGCACAACTCCGTGCAATGACTCCAGGTATTGGCTTGGCATAACCCTGGATGTTGTGGGTATCTCTGAATGAACCAACAGATCACCTTCCCCCTGCCACCACTCCCTGAGTTTCAATTAAATAACATCAACACAATGATTTAAAAGTTAAGTATTGTTTAATAAAAAGAAGCAACTTCCGCTACATGCAATGATATGAAGGCATCTCAGATACATGCTGATGAATGAATGATGTTGTACTCAAAATGCTACACATATTGAATGACTGTATTTGGAATTTTGGGAGATCAGTTGTTATTGTGAGATGAGGTTAGAGTGAAGAGTTGGTTACAGATAGAACATAGGAAATATTTGGGAGTGATGAACATGTTTTATATCTTGATTGTAGTGATTGTGCTTGCAGTTCTGTAGTTGTCTGTCAAAACTTTCAGGTTTGTATACCAGTGAGGGTGAATCTGATCATAATTATTAATTAAAACAAAAATACTTACGCCTTTTTCATTTGATCCTATTCAAGCTCTGTATTTTCTTTTCTGTTACCCATTCAGCATTTTCAGAGTGTTTATACTAAAGGTTTCTTTTATTATCATTTTAATTCTTGAGATATTTCATTTTCACCAATGGTTCAAATCTTATCCTCCTGACTATATAGTTCACCCTTTCAGTGTGGTTGGTGTGAATTTGCATCTCTCTTGGTTACCTTTAGGTGTCAACCTAATTGAACTTGAAGACACATAGAGTGTGCAACACTGTTTGGGGTGTCTATCTGAAAATTTTCCAAAAGCAATCAGTATTTGAGTCAGCAGAACTAATAGAAGATCCCTCAGCAATATTGACAGGCATTTCACATCAGTTGAGGCTGCCTTGTTGGTTGCAGCAGTTCTTAACATACAACTAACTCACAACTCTGACACCATTAATTTTGTTCACACAAAAAATAAAATGAAAATTTGTTCATTGTCAGAACACCTTGAAAAATAAATATTTGCCTTGATTTCAGATATTTTACAATTTTTGTTTGAGCAGTAGTAGATGAATGCTGCTATTCACTGACTCACTCTGCAAATGCCCACAACATCTGAGGCAGGGCCAGGCTGATGGTAGGAACCTGCTCTCAATGAAACCCCCTCTTATGGGGTCCACATTAGCTTGAAAATGGATTCAGGAGCACAGTTAGGTGTTGAACTCAAGATCCTAAGACATGGGCTTCTTAATGGGTCATTTAACTACCAGGCCAAATGTCCACCCAGACATTTTATGTTTATTCTATAACCTTAATTTTCTACTAAATATACATTTTAGTAAAAATTTTGTTACTGATTTCATAACCACAGAATCAATAGATTCAATGATTTGATCAGTTAAGTTAGAGTTTAAGAAAATGTAACAGCCAAGTTAAAATGTATAAAGTACTCATGTAATAAATTCATTCTCCTTGGTTTCAGCTTAGTCAACTTGTAAATAAAACCAACCAATGTCATTTAAAACAATGTTTATCTCCTGTTTTGAGAAAAGTATATCTGAGATGAATAATGAAACTTTCAAAGGACAGATATATTAATAATACTGTATAATAGATCACTAGATTTAGCACATCTAACTGGAAAATCTTGAAATGAGAAGTTTAAAGTTCAAGGAGGTCTGAAATCTAACAAGCTTAATCAAAGGAAAAGATGTGAAATGCTCACCAAAAAGGAGTCTGCAAAGCCACACACACAGAAAGACAGCCAGTGTTGGAAAAAGAATGGCAACTTTTTCCTATTAAGAAAAAATAAAAATAGGTCACTTTGTTGACCTTGGCCATCCTCTGGCATAGTCATGTCACAGTCTTAACACAGAGCGTAACATAAATGGCCAAAGGCTCTCAACATGTGAGAATAATTTCTAAAAAGGGGGTAGGAAATCAATTCATACTAATTTTAACTCCCTCTTGTTTCTGCAAAGGTTCATCTTGATTTCTTGGTGAACTTTAACACTCCTGGTCTCCTTGACACAGCTCAGGTTTCATACAGTTCCCCTTGGACTACAAAAGAGATCACTGGACCATAGACAGTGCATCAGATAAACATGACCTGGCTTGTACTAAAAATGAGTATGTTATTCTAAGCTGAACGAAAAGAATTATATGGGGTAAATATAGTCCAGATGATAGGCAGAAATACATTATGGTTTGCCTTTTAGAATTGCACAGCAACTTTTTATTCTCACCATCAAAAACATCCTTGGAAAACAGTTTTGTTCTCAAAGAAACTCTCACTCCAGTATTGTCAAATGTTACACAAGACCTCACACTTTATATACCCAATCACTCAATGTCAAAGAACTTATTATATTTACATTTTTGTTCATTTTTAGTAAACTATCATGAAGATGAGATATTTAAATATATCTTAATTTCAATGAGGCTCCACCATTTTCAAAACACATTAATAGCTGTAATCACAGGAAAAGACACATAAATATGCTACTCTCATTGTTCCCATTATAATATTCACATATGTACAAGAATATGCACATACCAACTTGAACAAAAGTAGAGAACAGAGACTGTATGTTTAATCTACATAGAGTTAAAAAGATTTTGTGAATTTGTTCACTCTCCAATAATGATGAAAGGGGTGGAAAAAATACTTGCATATCTGCAAGTTTACCTTGCAGGTTCCTGGGGAAGAGATGTGACCAAAAAGAAATGGGGGGACAGTGTTCTCTTGGACAAATGACAAATTTTACTTCCAAAGGTACATACAATTTTACACCCTTAGTAAAACAATAGTTTAGACACAAATCAGAATATGATCATGCCTGGGAGCAGAGAGTTGAAGGAAACTAACAGGTCAAAGCATTATTGAAATAGGGAATAGTTAAGGAATCTTGTCTGACCGAGCACAGATATCCGCCTATCATTAAGGAGAGCAAGAAAGCACATCCAAGGACTCACTGGGGGCAAGAGCACACTGTGGGGGAGAGGCCCTCCTCCTCTTTCCTGGAACCTCTTCTCAACAGGATCCCACAGGTCTCTGCTGTCCCAGCTATCCTGTTGGATGTATTCTGACAGATACCACAAAGTAATTCCATGAAACAGAAAGTTCAGGATCACTTCAGTCATCATTAGTGGAGTAAATGTTTAGCCTAGTTGCTAAGACACAAGTTACAATGTGCCATGTCTTACATGAAACTACAGACATTCATTTCCCAGGACTGGTCCCTGTTTCCGGCTTCCTAATAATGCCAGCTCTGGGAGGCAGCAGAAACAACTCCGGTAGTTGGGTTTCTGCCACCCAGGAGGGGAAGCTGGGCTGAGTTCCTGGTCCCAGATTCAGTCTTGGCTCAAGTTCATCTCTTTCAGGCATTTTGGAGAGTGAACCAGCAGCTGGAAGTTCTATATATCTGTTTTTCTTTCCCTGTATCTCTGTCACTCAAATAATTACAAATTTAAAAATACAACTTTGGACTACCTCCTGTGCTGTTTCTCACATGAACACATGTGGTCTACATGTACTACTATGTATTCCCACAAACATTCAACGGTAAGAAGCAAACCACACAAATTCACCAAATTGCAGCTGCAGTGCTCCCACTTTCAGTGTCTGTTTGATTATCCCTTTTGACACTATCAAATTTATATTCATTATAGTTTTACATTTTGACTGTGATGGTGTTTACATGACCACCAAACTCACAAGCCAAATTCACCCAAGCATATATATATATATATATATTTTTAAAGGTGTATTTTAGTCTCCATACACTAAAATGTCAAAAATAAGGGCTAAAAATATGCAGTATGGGCTGTGGGAAATGGAGGTATGATGGTTGAGAATTTGGACCTATTTACCCAGGGAGAAGCATTAGGCATAAGCACCAAGACAGATGAATACTGGCAGTCAAAGCAAGTCCATGGGAAAGGGGCACTGATTACCCAATAACATTTAGCAAACTAGATTCCAAAGAATTGCCAAAGATATATGTAAGTGAAGAGTTCTTTACAAAGTTCATTTCACAAATACTGATTTTAAAAAAGTAACAGCCTCATTAATGCAAGTCCTCTCTGTGTATTAGAGAATAATACAATATCTAGGAGGGAATTACATCTTCCCAAGTTCTTTGACCCTGAACACTTATGGAATACTCTGAATACCAGGGTCTTAATTAGACCCATCAGAATAGAGGTCCTGAAACTAAAATTAGGAGAAAAGGCTCACACTAAATAATTACCTGCTGGGCAACCTGTGCAAGAGACCATATGTACTGACTTACACACAGGGACAGATCAAGGTGCATATTTTCCAAGGGCTAAGATACACAGCTAAGTAGAATAAAGACATAGCCATACACCTCTGTAGCTGTTTCTGTGTTTTAGATACGCAGAAAAAGTTATACATATGTTATGTACATATATATGTATATATTGTGAAAGTCTATAAAAGTATTGAAACATAAGGGAAGACATCATTCCCTGAAAACCTGCAAGGAAAGCATAGTGCTAAAACTACTTCCCACACAAATATGAGCATGTAAACCATTTATCCAGTACACCAAAAACAACTGAAGAGCTGACTGAGGGAAGAATCAGAAAACAATATTATGCAAGTGTAACTAACAAGAAAGTGAGGCTGACTAACAAATAAGCAATGCAAGAAAGCATGAGATAAAAAATACAAATAAATAATCACAGAGGGTAAACCAAAATTGACATTGCAGAAAAGCAAAGTGGTATCAAGGATAGAAACCTCCAAATAGCTGTTCAGTGAGCCATAACAAAGAGGTAAGTTTGTGTTGTACTGCCAGACAACTGCAAATACTTTGGCATACCTTGCAAATTCATACGATCTGGTCCTAGCCTAACCTTCTGAATCTTTTTCACTACCTCAACTCCTGTGCTGGAAACATCCCACACCTTAGCCTTAGGTAATTATTCGCAAATCCCTGACAATGATGCTATTCTTTTATTATCCAAATTGGAGATGAAAATGCCAGTTCAAATTTCACTTCTTCCAATTAGTTTTATGATCTCACACAAATTATTTAACCTTTCTATGCCTTGGGCACTTCGTCTGTAAAATAGGGATTGTTTTATAGGCATTCTTCCCCTTCGTTTTCTATATTTTGTCTTTTCCTTTCCAAATACTAGGTTCTGTCCTTTCTTCAAATCACAAAAAAATGTTTGCTTCAGCAAGCCTCTCCCTAGTTTGGACATTCTACAAGCAAATTATTTTAAAAAACAAATTCTACATTTCAAAGCTTGTTTTATCTCCCAGCATCTGGATGAATGGTACTTTTCTAAGCACAAAACAAGCTTTGAAAATACATGAGTAAATTAGAAATTTAATGGAAAATAGCTGCATAATCCTAAATTTGATTTTAAGAAAGGTATTATACTAGTTAAGTAATAGTTACCATCTATCTGAAAGTTTTAGAAAAATTTCAACCACAGAGCAGCATGTTTTCAAGCAGAAGCTGATAATCTTGCTATTGTCAGTAATTAGTTGGTTTCACTGAAAGTTATGCGAGAAATCCAGACTTCCATTCCAACTCTTACAGCATGTAAACCTCTGGTTATTTACAGAGATGATATTTTTAGAGCAAATGAAATTGGCATCAAAGAATAGGTTGACCTGAACTGTCAGGGAAGAAGGAAATTTTCTGTTGTAGAACATGGAACATGTAGCAATGTATAAAGAGTTCTGTTTTCTTATAGAAAAGGGCAAATAAGTCAGTTGAGTACAAGATGTAATGACAATTCGACAAGCTGCTAACCAACTTCAGTATTGTTTTTCCATGATTATGTTACACATTGACTGCCTGAGGTAGTTAATTTTGTAATGTCATGTTCACTCCTGCCAGACCACCTGCCATCTATTTCATTTCTGTCACTTAATCTTAAATAAGGCTCACCTCAGTGTTCTAGTATATAAAATGGGTACATTGAAAGTAATGATTCTATAGATCAACTTAGAACCATGACAAAGAAAATTGCAGTGTTCAATAAATATTGCCATCTAATGAACATCAAACGACAATCCTCAGGCCTGGTGTGGTAGCCTAGCAGATAAAGTCCTCACCTTGCACACACTGAGATCCCATATGGGCATGGGTTCATGTCCTGGCGGCCCTGATTCCCATCCAGCTCCCTGATTGTGGCCTGGGAAGCAGTCGAGGTTGGCCCAAAGCCTTTGGACCCTGCACATGCGTGGAAGACCTAAAAGAGGCTCCTGGCTCCTGACTTTGGATCAGCTCAGCCCTGGCTGTTGCGGCCGCTTGGGGAGTGAATCAGTGGACAGAAGATCATCTTCTCTGTCTCTCCTTCTCTCTGTATATCTGACTTTCCAATAAATATAAAATATATATTAAAAAATCCTCAAGAAGGTTAGATACATGCCTTTGAACATTTAGCAACATTACATTCAGACTTTTCAAAGCCAAAATTACAGTGGCCCTGTACCACTTTAAAACTGGGGCCGGCAGTACAACACAAACATAAGGTATGCTGGTATCTAGCATCATAAAACTGAAGAGGAGACTTATCCCTCAGAGGACATTTCATTCAACCCTCTTGGTGGTATTCCAACTTTCCAAGGACAGGTACCTGGGAATGAGGTTGTTCTAGGAGTTGGGTAGCTCTTGAAAGCAACAGAAGTCCAGAAAAAGTGTCACGTCCTTAGTCAAGCTGGGAAACAAAACTGTAGCAGTAACACCTTAAAACTTCCCAGAACTTCTTTCTAAATTACATTTCACAAAGACTTTGTTGCCTTGAACTAGATTCATTCGAAGAAGCAACTGAAATATTAATCTGGTCTGTGATTTGGAAAATGTTTCTCAATAAAAATATTCAAAAGCCCTCTCTGCTCCTTAGGTTTCAGATGGATTAAGATTTAAGCCTGACATGAATTGAAACTCTCTCTGGGGAAGCTTCTCTTTAGGGAGCTCAGATCACAGAGTTCATCCCTCTGGCACTCTCAGCTCTTTGATTCTTGTCAGGGAGGCCTGCCGCCAGAGCGCGATGTGTCACAACGTGAGCGTGTCTCCCATGTTGCCTAATGAAAAGCTAGCCTGGAGATGGGGGCAGGTTGGAGGGTAAATTTCAAAGAGGGGAAAGGTCAGTTCTTGGTCAAAGTATGAAGAGCTTTTGGAAGAAAGAAAAGTTGGAAAATAAAGCATTAACATAAATTACTGAAAACAGCCTTTCAAGTGCTAGAGAAAGAGATGAAGCAAGGCCGCCATGACAAAGGCTTCTCCTTCAGAGGACGGATTCATCTTTGTCTTCCTCTTTATTACTTTAGAAAATTATCAGAAACGTCCACTGATGATTCTCCTTGACTTTCTTGAAAAAAAAAAACTTTATGGTCACTGAAATTATGAAAGACTTCAACTTCTAAATGACACAGATGACAAGGTCATGCATGGTTAGCTTTCTGGTAAGAGAGTAAAATTTGTAACTTTCCCATGAAAATCTCTCTTAGTAATTGAATGTAGAATGTTTCCATTGGTGTAACATTATAGCACAAAGCACATCACTTCAGAGATAGCAAGCTCAGTCAGTGCCAGTAACCTGGCAAATGTCATCATCTGTAAATGAACTGGACAGTTATTTCCAAACTAAGTTGTTAGAAGGGCCTGAAATATCTGCTGTCTGTCCAGTTAAAAGGAATAAAAGAGGAGGCTGGTCTGCATTTCCCCCCTCCTGACCCACCAGGACAAATGATGTGCAAAAAACCTGAACTACTAAGGTCCACAAACAAAACCTCAGAGAAGCAGAAGGAATATGACCAGGCAAGGAGGTAGTTACAGTGATTCCCAGACATTTTGGTTTCTGTGCCCTTTTATACTCCTTAAAACTCAGAAAGACCTTGAAGATCACTATTCATACAGATGATATCTTACAATATTTTCTGGTTTTGCCCTTAAGTGTGGATAAATCATATATGCATTTATTAAATCATTTAAAACAAGTTAACAGTAGGAGAACCATTTGGTGAGGTGGCTACCATGTCACGTGTGATACCTACCTGAATGCCAGCAGAACTGCTAGGGTTCTGGTCCCAGCTCCACTCTACATTCTAGTTTCCTGCAAAGCACGTCCTAGGAGCTAATATGTGATGGCTGGAGAACCTGGGCCCCTGCCACCCAAAGGGGAGACCAAGATGGAGCTCCTAGATCTTGCTTTCTGGCTTCAGCCCAGAACAGCTCTAGCTGTGGCAAGCATTTGAGGAGTGCATGTGAAGAGATTTCTGTCTATCCTTCCTTTCCAATGAAATAAGAAAGTAAGTAAGTAAATAAATAGTAAGACACTAATAATAAACTTATGATATTTTCCAAAAACAAACTAGCGAGTGAAGGAATGACATTATTTTACACTTTCGCAAATTGCTTTTAATATTTGGCTGAATAAAGACAGCAAAACTGTATCTGCTTATATATTCCATCTGTTGTGATATCTTACTTTGGAGTAAAAAAATCAAGAAAATCTGATCTCACACAATGTAATAAGAATTATTTGAATATTGTCCATCACATTTGAGTATTCTCTGGTGACTATGCCACACATGCTCATAGAACAAGTGGTAATTTCTGTAAGGTTAGTTGCAATATATTAACAAATATCCCATACTCTGTTATATTGAAACCCATGGGTCAATATCAGATGTTGAATGAATCTTTCACACATATTCAGTTTGCATCATTTCATGATGCAAAGTTTTCTTTACAAAATGCATTTTAGAAACTACGTGGATTAATCTCAACATCCATCTTAGTAGAAAAATACTTTATTGAGAAGCTGCCAAACTCATAGTAGAGAATACAACTTTCCAAAAAAATATAATTTTTCTTGAAAGAGTAAATTTCATCATTGGCAATATATACTGTGAGTTGTTTCCCTTGAAGTGATGGTTTCACTTCATTTATTATCAAGAAAATATTGCCAAATATACAACTCTACATAAGCATCGTTTGCCAGTCATTCTTTCAAGTAAAACTGATGTGCCATTATAAAAAGTATCTAGTTCAGCCCATTTTTAAAAAATAATCACATAGATGTGTTTGCCAGAGACAGTTACTGTGGTTCAGAGAGCAGCATAACTGCTTCGTGACTCCTTCCTATCCTGTTGTGCAGTATATTAAAAATTTGTACTTAATGTTCAAGACATAGACAAAGTTGTATGTTTAACTTTTTATTAGGGTACGATAAAATATTCACAACAAATAGGAATAAAAAAGTTAATTTTAGTGTAATTTTTGAAATCCACTCATAATACATATTTCTGTGGTCATTTTTGGAAGACCTCCTTGTATCTATGATTTCTAAAAGTTTTGAAACAAAATAATCTTATCCTTACATCCATTTTTCCATGATCTTTTTAAAGTACCTTCATATATGAAACAAGCTGTCTTCTTCCTTTTTTCTTTGCTTTTCTGTCTCCTCTCCTTATCTTTCATCTTCCTCCTCCTCCTTTTCTGCTTCCTATTCTTCTTCCTCTTCTTCTTCCTCTAAACCCTCTCTTACTCCTCCTCCCACTACTTCTCTTCCTCCTCCTTCTCTTCAGCTGTGAGTCGGTTTGATGCTACTGCCTAAAATCATTTTTTAAGAAAATATTTTTTAGAAGATTTATTTCTTTGAAAGACAGAGTTATGATCTTCCATCCACTGATTCACCCCTCAAATGGTCACAGTGTCAAACAACAGCTGAGAGCCCAGAGCTTCCTCTGGGTCTCCCACATGGGTGCGGGAGCCCAAACATCTAGGTCATTTTTGTCTGCTTCGCCAGGTGTCTCAGCAGGGAGCTGTATCAGAAGTAGAGCAGCTGGGCTCAAACTGATGCCCATATGGGATGCCAGCATTACAGGCAATAGCCTAATACTTTAGTACTACAACATCAGCCCTATCAAAAGGTTTTTACTACATAAAGCCCTTGAAAGAATCCTGTAGACATTCAACATTCTTGGTTGAAGCTTGACAAAGTAGAACAAATAAGGCTAAAACCAGAGAAGTAGGTACTGTGAGGATCTATTACAGTATAGGACCAACCTCTTACCAGAGCTCTTAACCAATCTATGTTGATAGTGATGAACTAGAATGGCAACTTTGGAACTAAGGATGCTGGCCACACCCTTAAGAAAGTCAAACATGGCTGTCAACTTTTTTTAAACTTCTGTCTTGAGTAGAAGGCCAGAGAACTGGTTACATCCAAAGATACAACAAGATTTTTTTCAAAACGTTTTCAGCCAAAAATGTAATAGCAAGTGTCTTGACTCTAGAAATAATGTCTTCCAAAAAAAAAAAAAAAGAGAGAGAGAGAGACTGTAAGCCACATAGAGAGAAGGGGAGAAGACAGTAAAGCCATCAAGATGCCTAATGGTGCACTTATCTCAACAACGAAAGTAAGATGAATCTAGGTTCAAAGAAGCCAGTTTTCTTGGATGTTACTGAGTCAATAGATGATGCTCTAATACAGTAATTCAGAATTAGGATATGAATTATATAACAGAGAACTTTAATACTCAAAATGTTTACTTTCTATAAAGCATAGACATATACTGATCAGAACATAAAACATAATCAAGAGGGATGCTAAGATCTGAGAATCAAGGAGGGGCCAGGTCGGCCCACAATATCAGCCAGTTTACACTGGGGTCAGAACTGGAGGTTGGCTGGACAGCACCTATCAGCAGGAGCTGGAACTGGGGACAGGCTGGACCAAGCCAGGCTGAAGCACCCACTGGTGGATGCCGAGGTGAGGTGAGCCATATCAGTCTGTTGACAGTGGGTACTGGGTCTGTGAGTACTAGAGCCAGAGGTCTGGTGGGGCCCAGCTCCTAGGGCCTGTGTGCTTGGTTGAGTGCTGGGTCTGTGAACCTCAGGGAACGGGTGCTCTGGCAGGCCCCAGGCTTCTGGCCCAGGTACTTGGGTCCATCTGCTCTGGATGCCAGGTTTGTGAGCCCTGGAGGCAGGGATGCAGCAAGGCCCAGGTTGCAGGGCCCAGTCCATTTGGCCCACCTGTGGCGTGGGTGCTGCAGTTGTGAGCACCAGGGGTGGAGGGTTCAGTGGGGCCCAGCTCTCCTGGCTCAGGTCCTTGGACCCACCTGTGAGAACTGGTCCTCCTCAGTGGAAAAGACAGAGTAAGAGATGGTAGGTCCTGATGCATATGGAGGTTATGGCAGCCCACTGGGCCCTTCAGAAGACATCTGTTACCATAGCAGAGGAAGAGAAACAGAACAAACCCTACAACTACCCCAGCCAAATAATGACATCAAATATCTGGGCAAATGGAGACTCTAAGGTTGACTGTGTTAGCCAATGGACATTGGAAGGGTTTCCTCATCCATGGCCCAGTAAGATCAACAACATTTCAGAGCTATCACAACCGTCTGGGCAGAACCCTCAGAGCACGCACCACATCGGGACCATGGGTTGACCGTTCCCTATCCACAGGTGCTAGGTCGGTTGGGAGGCTTCTCCCTTTATTACCTCCTCCTGCCAAAACAGGAAGACACAGAAAATTCAGAAACAATGATCACACCCACTTTTCCCTAACATTAGATACTTCCCACCCTGAGCAACTATGTAAATGTCATCTAAAATAATTTTTGAAAAATGGATGCTGAGTAAAATACACTGGCTACGTATCAACATTAAAAAAACTGAAAGAAGTAGCAAATAGAAGACACAAATAATTAAAATATGCAGGGTTGATGAAGGGAGACATTGCTTTTTATTAAAATCCCTTCTTTGCTGTTTAATTTTTCATATTTCATGCATGTATCACTATGATGAAAAATGATATTAAAATATGAGAAGCATGTTTCCATCCTCCTGGCAACAAGAAATATTTAAAAATCGCACTGTCACTTGCTTTAAATCTACATTTAAGCACCTGATGTTCAATAAAAATAAATTCCATAAAGTATGAGTAAACATTTCTTTGTTGGGGTAACAATCTTTTTTTTTTAAGATTTATTTTATTTTTTTATTGGAAAGGCATATATACAGAGAGAAGGAGAGACAGAGAGAATGATCTGCTGGTTCACTTCCCAAGGGGCTACAATGGCCAGAGTTGAACTGATCCGAAGCCAGAACTGGTGCACAAATGGGAAACCAGAAAATGCAAGGTGAGGATTTAGCCAATAGGCTATTGCTCAGGGCCCTTAAGTAGCTACTTGTTATGCACATCCTATTTCAGGGTGCCTGTTTTGAATCCTAGTTCCTTTGCTTTTTTTAATATAAATTTTATTTTTTATAATGATTACATGGTGGATCAAGGTGGAAAAGATTGAGGTTTAGGGAAAATGGGACTTACACATTGCTTCCAAATTTGATATTTCTTCTTGTTGTTTCTGGGGGAAGGGAAGAGATGAAGGGGGAAACCACTCATGACTTTCCACATCCCAGTACCCAGGGATGAGGAGCCATCATCTCCTATCAACCCAGAGTGTCAATGTGTACATTTTCTGAAAGTTCTGTCCAAGTGGTTTGGATAGTTCTGAAATGCTGCCAATTTCACTGATGCAAGGATGATGTCACCCTCCTCATGTCCGTTGGCTCCATTCACCAAAATTTTTTGTTGTCATCATTTGGGGTAGTTGTCCAGTTAGCTCTGTTCTTCTGCTATAGCACCAAATGAGTTGCCATATTCTTTGCAACAGAGCCTGTGTCTACTGCTCTGCCTTTTTCATTAAGTAGAACATGTTCTTGCAGGAGAATCCAAGGACCCAGGCCAGGTATCCCAAGTATTGCTAGATCCCCCACCTCTGGAGCTCATGAACCCCAAGTAGGCGGGCCCCAAGACTGGGACCAGGCAGCCTGAGCCCCATCAGATCCCCCGCCCATAGGGTTCACGAAACTGACACCCACCCATCCCAGGTCCTGGGATCTGGGTCAGGTGACCCAAGCCCCACCAATTCCCCTGTCCCTGAGGCTCAGAAACAAGGACCCCACCACACAGGTGTACCTCTGGACCTGGCCAAGCTACCTGAGCCCTGTCAGATCCCTGATTCCTGGGACTCGTGAACCCGGCCCCCACTGGGCCCAGACTGGCATAACTTTCCTCACCTCAGCATTTGCACTCTTATAGCACAGCCTGGCCTAGTCTAATCTGCCCCCTGTTCCAGCTCCTACTGCTGGGTGCTGCAGCCTATCACAGCCCAGTCTGATTTCTATACAGTCCTAATGTGAACTGGCTGGTGTTGCGACCAGATCTGGCTCCGCCTGCCCCCTGCCCTGGTTCTCAGATCTACTAGTGGAGTTATGTGCTGGCCCAGACTGGTCTATCCCCAGACCTGACTCACATGTATGCTGGCAGGTACTGTAACTTTGTGTTGTCTGGGCTGCTTCTTGCCTTACTTCTTGCACTCTCCTGCAGGGTTTATATCCCGATGAAGGAGTCTCCCAAGCTCCTCCATCAAGTCTCCTCCCAGTGGCAGTTGTTCTACACAGCAGTGGATGGATCATTGGCCTGGGTTGACTTTATCTGCTTCCTGCCCTGGCAAGAACAGTGGCCTTGCTCAACAAGCCACACCCACTCAAGTTCTTATTGTTTGTGGTTGTAGCCCAGCCCTACCTGGTCCGTGCCCACAGTTTCCATGTAGTTCAGTGGAAGTCAAGACCTTGTCTGACCTGTTCTACACCCAACCTGGCTCTCATGAGTACCAGTGGGGGTTGGAGTCTAGTTTAATCTGATGCTACACAGTCCCAGTGCACACCACCACCGGTGCAGGCTGTAGCCATATCCAGCCAAGCCTGCTGCCCCAAATCCTACTCTCGTCCTCACCAGTGGGAACCCCAACCCAGCTGGGGCACCCATTTATCTCCCCAGCAAGGCCTGATCCTATCTGCAATTCTTGGGCGAGCCAGCAGATTGCAGTTCCACAGGGGTGAACCCACATTTCCCCCACAGATTCTGTTATCAGATCCACTTCTCTCACTCTTGTTCTCCCCTCCAAACCAAATTGGTATCAGTCCCCCACTTACATACACATGTCAGGGACTTATCTATTGAAGTCCCTCAGCTGTGATTCTTAACCTGGGCATAAAGCCGCAGGTCACCTCTCACTGCCACCTGTGAGATCCTGCCATTCCCATGTAACTCATGACCCTTCAAACCATGAGGGTGCACAGCTGGGCCCCGTCTCTTCGGGGGAAGCCACGTGGCCTGGCTACAGGCACCTATTTGGGTCAAAAAAAATAATAACTTCTATGATGGAGTGATCCCAGAACCCTGCTGAGCATCCTTCCCCACTAGGCAGCCAGTGTGCTCAGTTGTGAGTACCTGCACCAGTTGGAAAAGCCTCCAAGCAGGGGGTCCTGAAGGCCCACTGCGAGCCTCCGTCCCCCAAGGCAGCCACATGGTCTGCTACAGGCACACATGCGGGTCAAAAAAACTAATCCAGGTTTGTTTTAATTTGCAAAGTTCTCCGAAATAGATTCGAAATAAATGAATTAACTTAAATTTTAAGTTTTGAGTTAATTTGTAGTTTTAATTTTTTACTTACTGTTACAGAAAAAGCAATGAAAATAGCCTAAAACATGTAACTCATGTCTTTAAAAAGTAATCAGTGCTTTTGAACAGAAAGTTTCTTCTACCAAAATTAAAGGTTAGGCATGTGTGGAATAGCTCAGTTGACTAGTCTGCCACCTGCATCCAGCATCCCATATGGGTTCCTGTTTGTGTCCCAGTTGCTCCACTTACCATCCAGTGCGCTGCTTGTGGCCTTGGAAAACAGTGGGGGATAGTGCAAAGTCTTGAGACATTGCACCCTATGTAGGAGACTCCGAAGGGGATTCTGGCTTCTGGCTTTGGATTGGTCAGCTCCAGCCATTGATGGTCATTTGGGGAGTGAAGCAGAGGATAGAAAATCTTTCTCTCTGTCTCTCCTTTTCTAGGTACAAATAGAAAAATTAAAAAAAAAAAAAAGGTTATTTGGCCCAATACAATAGCCTAGTAGCTGAGGTCCTTGCCTTGCCTTGCATGCACCAGGATTCCATATGGACACAGGTCCATGTCTTGGCTGCTCTACTTCCCTTCCAGCTCCCTGCTTGTGGCCTGGGAAAGCAGTCGAGGACGGCCCAAAACCTTGGGACCCTGCACCCATATGTGAGACCCAGAAGAAGCTCCTGAAGTTTTATTGTATGTTGATCTTTGGGCACCCACAAAAAATAACTTTAAGTGGCACAATTAACTATCCTTTCAGTTCTTCAAATCACCCTTGAGAATAGAAGACCTGCAATACTTACTAGAATATATGTTTTGAAGACAGCTTTACTTGTACAGTACAGTTAATCACAGATATTGTTGATAGCAAGAAATGAGTCCATGAGCAAATCTCCCAAATAACATGGATGCCTGTGCTAAAAATTGTTTATATGTAGGACTAATTCATTTTGAAGGTACATGAAGTCACTATAAGAAAACAGCTATCAAAATGCTGAATCTACTTGCAATTCTTGCTTCAAAATCTAGAATTCTTTTTCAAAGTTTTGTTTATTTTATTAGAAAGCTGGATTTACAGAGAGAAGGAGAGGCAGAGAGGAAGATCTTCCACCTTCTGGTTAACTCCTCAAGCAGTCGCAATGGCCAGAGCTGAGCCAGTCTCAAGCCAGCAGCCAGGGAGCTTCCTCCAGGTCCCTTGTTCGGGTGCAGGGACCCAAGGCTTTGAGCCATCCTCTACTGCTTTCCCAGGTCAGAAGCAGGGAGCTCAATGGGATGTGGAGCAGCCGGGATAGGAACTGGTGCCCACATGGGATCCTGGTGCATGCCAGGTAAGAACCCTAGTGACTAGAAACTGCGCTGGGCCTAAAATCTACAATTCTTAAAACTGTATATAGAATCCTTGGGTCATTTGGAAAATGGCCTGATATGGGAGGTTTTAAATTTACAGGCTATTTGATGAAGCACCTCAACCTCTTCTTTTTTTTTTTTTTAAAGATTTATTTGCTTTAAAGGCAGAATCACACACACACACACACACACACACACACACACAAACACACACACACGGATCACTTTCCGAATGGAGCCAAGAGCCCAGAACTCCATCCTGGTCTTTCATATGGGTGGCCAGGACCCAACCACTTGGGCCAACTTCCATCATTTTAAGTGGAGCACCTGGACTCTCATTTATGTGGAACGCTGGCACACTGAGTGGAAGCTTAACTCACTACACTGCAACAGAGGCCCATGAATATCTCCATCTCAAATCAGCTTCTTGTAATGTAACCATCTTGGTGGAGCATTTTGGATTTTCCATGTCAAATGAATTTGTATTTCATAGTATGCAATGTTATGCTTTTGTATGCTTTAAATAGTGAAATGGTCCTCACTTGTTTCTAGTTATTTCTTTCCTATTTACTTATGCTTAGAAATATGCTGTAAGATTTGTAAATAGTGTGTTACTACATATCAGAAAAAATGTGTGTTTTCTACATGTATGCACAAAACATACCTCTAGTAGAAACAGGAGGAAGAAGGCGTTGTATGCTGAGCCATAGTGAATCATTAGAATTGAATAGCTTTATGTTTGTACACTTACGTTTACAACAGCCTAATCAACAGCAAAGATAGGAAGTTAATAAATCAAAGCTTTGATTATCTTTAATCAAATAGGTGTGTTTTCAATGCTATCAAATTTATATAAAAATATTAAAGTCTGAAAGGATATTACTGGAGAGCTAATTGTAATTTAAAGTACCAACTAAATCTTACATTGCATATTAAAATGAGGAGTTGTATCAAACATCTCCAGAAAGACATCAAAATTGCTTCTCATATTTAGCATAATTTTATCAGCGCATCGAGGTTGCTTAAGTCATATATACTAAAACATTTCATTGTGAAGTGTAAACTATTCAAATCAGAGTTCTCCAAGGATCTTATGACATCCTAAATGAATGTGTATTAAAACTGTTTTAAACCACATTATTTCTACCTAAGAAAGCAAATTTAATTCACTCGCTTTTTTTCTGATTCATTCAATTACTTATTCATCATCCAACCTATGAATATTTAGTGAGCTGCCTGCTCTTGTACTACCATAGAGGGCAGGGACATAAAGCATATGGCAGTGATACTGGGTGATGGCTGCATTCAGTTATTTACCAGAGAGGCCCCTCACAGGAACAAAGAAGGTTAATTACTCAAAGTTCCTCAATAATGTTACTTGTAAAGTCACTGGTTCAAAAAAAAAAAAAAGGTTGCCTACATTAAGGCTTCATCGCATTGTGAATGAACTGGCAAGTGAAAAACTCTAGAATTACATTTACATTAAGGAAAATTAGGTAAACTGTCTTCTTAACTTTATATTCATTTAATGGACTCCCATTCTTCATCTTTTTCTTCGGGTTTAGGCATTCTTAAAAGACATTATAACAGAATCATTTTAATAAGAGGACCATCAAACAGAAAATGAATGAATTATTCTCAGTTTAGGATTTCACTATTTACTTATTTATTTATTTTTGCCTTAGGCTTGGGGACATTAAGGCCATGTCATAAATCCTGGTCACTCATTTTCTAAAGAGCAAAAATGAGAGTTTATTAGCATCTCAGTGGTTGCCTCAATAATGACAAAACAGTTGCTCATTACTGCTCATTAGTTTCATATTAGATTCATTTGCAATAGCAATATATCTTCTATTCATACTCGATTGGAAAACAACAGATATGATTTGACACCTGCTGTACAATAGAATTCATTAGATAGCAATAATCCAAATAGAAATTCAAATGCTGAACTTCTATTTGCTTCTATGATGATTCTGCATAAAAAAATGCTCTAAAACCATCTAAGCTAGGATAAGATAAATATGCACAGCAGATGATCAAGGTTTTCAAATATGGAGTTCTCTATTTTCCTATCTAGAATAATATTCTAAATACATAATTTAATATTATGCTGAATTGCATAATTTCCAAAATAACTGAATGTTTTCTACCAAACTGAAATAAAATATCAAAGTACAGAAGCATACTGAATAAGCAAAAGAAGTCCACAATTTTTTGAACTATAAGGTAAACTAAATTATTTCTCAAACATTTCATATTTCTTTCATATGTTTATGACTTAATCCATGGGGAAGAATCTGATTTCAAAGTGTACCTAATCACTCTTTCTGATATTCAATTATGTTTGTTTACTTGAACTCCTTGTGGCTATTGCCACATGTCACTAAATATAATAAAAGGAGAAACTTTGAACTATTATTCTTTGGTTTTGATTCATGTCACCTTCATCACCCAAATACAGCACACAAATTCAAAATGAAATGACTATTTTTGCCTTGCTAGAGGTTTTAGAAGCAAAAACTAACATCCTTTGTTTCAAGTAAGAGAGCCAATTGTTAACCTTCTGCTACATTTCCATAGAAAATAATGAAAAACCACCTTAATCAGTCCCTAAAATATATAAGCCATCAGAGATCTTATTTTGTTCTATTCTGCAACCATGTTTTGGTATCTACACTATTCCAGGGGCTTTGAAATAATAATTCATACTGTTTGCAAGTAGAATGTATCTATACTATATCAGTTTCATCAGATTAAAAATATTGTAAACTCTCCGATACAGTGAAATTTCTACCATATTGCACAGGCCTAGAATAAGGTGGCAACCCAGTAAATATTTGTTGAAAGAATTAATGAAGTTGTGAGAAGTTTTTAAATTAGTGTTTCATTTGTGTAGGGACGGGAAATGGAGAGCGTACTTATTTTGATAATATGGAAAAATCTCAAAGCAAAAGATGCAGCAATTGCAATGGAAGAGTTCTTGTTTTTGTCGGATGGTTATACCTTTGTCAAGGCTCTGAAGGGTGAGAAGAATCTGAATATATAGAAGGGGGGATGCAAATGTCTGAAGCTCTGGAAAAGAACTGCTGTTCATTCAGGGGCAGCAATGAGAGTAGGAAATTGTAATGGTATCCTCAATAGGTATTTTCCAGTACACTTAAAATTTGCTGTAAAGATATTTTCCATGTTCACTACTACTTTTCAGACTGCAGAACGATGCTGTCAACACTGTTGAAGCAGGTTTCATGTTAACATCATAAAACATCCTCTTTTCAGGAAGCTTGTAGAAAGAACGCCCGATAGAATCATGACATTTCCTCGCACAGAAAGTGAGCTCGTGCCACTCTACACAGTGATGTTGGTGATCACCTGTGTCACATTGTATACAGTGAGCTAATGATCACACTATTACTTTCTACTGGAATTCAGATAAAGGAACTCAAATTCCAACAGGCATATTTTCCAAAAATAAAATTTCCATCCCTAAGATTTTTTTCTTAACCAATAAATGTAGAAAACAAGCTCTAGAATCATGACAACCTTGAGTAAACGTGACATTTTGTAAGAGATAATATAGTTGCTTTGTAATAAAAAGCAGGTTACAAAAGAGCTTCCTTCTCAAGGACAAAATCTAAGCAAAAATTCAATTTTATGATGACAAAATACTGACCAATACAGTTGCAAAAATTGAAAAACAATTGAGTGACTACTGCAATTCATTCATTGGGGATTTACTGCAACTAAATTAAAAGTATTGCTCAATATCTTTTTCCTCATTTATAAAATATGCCACCAGACTAATTTCTCTTTTAATTCGTGAATATTTGTCAAAATTCTCTCTTATCTTTCACAATAGCAATTAATGTGTAAAATCTTAACTTTTCAGGTTTAGAAAATAAAGATGTAGATGATCAGTTATTTTTTGATTTCACATGAACACCAGATAACTTTTAGCATAACTTTATTACATGAAATATTTGAGACATGCTTAAACTATGCAATTATCTATTAGCTGAACTGTAAGTTAAACTGGATGGCCTCTATGTTTCTGTCAATTCCAGTTTGAAATGGTATATCACATGTTCAAACTCAATTGTTGTGGCAATGTCCTTTTCTTGTCATCAAGTGCCATCACCATTGTGTTTTGTGGCCTAGGATTTCAGCTATGCATCTAATCCAGGATTAATTAAAGCAATTGGAAGTTGTATGCTTTTTTACAAAAAATTAATGACAAACCAACTTGTTCACTTGGGGAAGGTTTTGTTACTGAGGTGATTTTATACATTGGATTGTTGGTGTTGCTTATATTTATGCATTTAAAACACCTCCACAGCATTCTTGAATCCAGACTCCATCTGGCACAAAGAGCTCCAAGGACTAACGTCTATTTATGTTTTACCCAAAATCCATTGCTTAATAGTTAGTGTTCCTCACTTCTTCCCATTCATTCTTAGTCTCTGTGTCCTTCCTTTTGATAAACACACACACACACTACAAAACATACGTACACTTCTTGAACCATCGCGTGTCTATGATATTTAAATAAATCGGTTCAGGTTCTGGAACCAGGATACAGTTTAACGGGTTAGGCCAGGTCTATAATGCCAGCATCAGTACTTCCCACCGAGCTTTCTGTTGTACTTTGTAAAGCAGCAGAACTGGGCCAAGTATTGGATCCCTGATTTCACATGAAAGATTGGACAAAGTCCCAGCCCGGGCTGGTGTGGTTATTTGGGGAGAAAAACAGTGGACAAATCTCTCTTACTCTCTCTCTCCCTTGCTTCCCACTTCCTCCCTTCTTCCTCTCCCCTTCCTTTCCCTCTCATTTCAAATAAGCAAAGAAATGTTTTAAAGAAAAGGAGTATTCCAGTTCTAGTCAAACTGGTTCTTGAAACCATAAAACAATTAAATAACTGCATTACCTAAAGAAATGATATGATCATATGACTTGTATGATTAAAAGAAATTACTGAGTGATTAAAGGAAAAAATGACTTAATTTATTTATTCAAAATTTTTTAATGAATCACTGATCAGAAACTTTTCGTCAGAATGGCAATCAGCTATTTCTTTTTCTTAAGATTGATTTTATTTATTTGAAAGTTAAGTTACAGAAAGGGAAAGACAGAGAGAGATCTTCCATCAACTGATTCACTTCCTGAAAGGGCACAGTGGCTGGGGCTTGGCCATACCCAAGCCGAGGGCCAGGAGTTTCATACAGAGCTATCGTGTGCTGCTTTCCCAGGAGCATTAGCAGGGAACTGGATAAGAAGCAGAGCAGCCACAATTAGCTGTTTCTTTTTTTTTTTTTCAAGTTTTATTTATTTTTCTTGAAAAGGCAGCTCCACAGAGAGAAGGAGATACAGAGAGAAAGGTTTTCTGTCTGTTGGTTCACTTACCTAAATGGCTGTAAAGGCAAAAGCTGAGCCAATCTGAAGCCAGGAGCATCTTGCAGGTCTCTCATGCATGCGCAGAGTCCCAAGGCTTTCGCCCATCCCCTATAGGTTTCCCAGCTGGACGGGAGGTGGAGCAGCCAGGAAACAAATCAGCACTCACATGAATGGGATCCCGGCAGATGAAGGTGAAGATTTACCCACTAGGCTATGGTGTCAGGCCCTCACAATCAATTATTTGTAATGTGCAATAATACTGCCTATGAAACAAATCAAAACATCATTCTAAAATAGTGGTACTGCTTGAAATTAAAAAGTTTGAACCTGAATTTCAAAAACAATCATTGCTATGTATAATTTGTTTTAGATTTTGTTGCCAAAAGGAGCATTCTATTGCTCTAATATTCTTCGGTAATAGTTGATTTACTTTGTTTTTGTCTACTGCCAAAGAAAATTAATACTCAGATATAGACTTCTATAACTTTTTATATGCGTTATTATCTAGTCTGAATTTAAAAGAATACTTACATAAAATGTCTTTAAAGGCTTTATGTAGGTCTGTCATTGAATTGGGTACTTGGGACAAATGTTGCATTATGAAGCATCAGGAATTCTCAAACACATATTTAGCTTAGCAGTCAGGAATCCCTTGTCTCATTTTGAGTGCCTGGGTTCAATACCTGGCTCTGGTTCCTGACTCTGAATTCTTGCGAATGCTGGCTCCAACCACATGTCGAGAGTCCCTGGCTCCCGGCCTTGGCCCATCCAGCCACTTGCAAGTAGTTGCAGAGTGAATCAGCAAATGATCTCTCTCTCTCTTTCTCTCTCTCTCACTCACTCACTCACTCTTTCTTTCTCTCTTTCTCCCTTCCTCCCTCCCTCTCTTTTTTCTATTTCCATTTCCCCTCCCTCCCTCTCAAATAAATAGAAGGATAAAATAACAGTTGTGAGGCTGATCAGACATTGTTGGGATATGCTAGTTCTTTAAAGAGCACTGTGGTTTTCAGCCATGCTCAGACAGTGGTTCTTTGTGTAGTCACTGTTTCAGCGATGTGCCAGCTTACAGGAAGAAAGGCTGTTCCTTTAGGAGGGAGCAACACCAGTGACCCACACGACTTCCTGGAGGTGTGTTTTCTGAGAAACTTATCGAAATTTCTAGTGACTCTACTAAGATAATGTAATTTTGTTTGATTTTGTAAGGCATGCAAGTTATCCCCCTATGTGGACATCAGATTTTCAACAAAGTTTTGATTGTGGGCAAAAAAAAAGTCTATTTTCTCTAATTTCACACTTTCAATGTAAAAAATCATAAATATTCAGGTGTTCATATTAACATAATAAAGCAAAAGTCTACAATTTCAATCATCATCTAGAAAATATAGATCAAGTACTATTCAATATATCATATTCTGCTTGATATAAGTAACCAGGTTAGTCTGTAGGATTTTGGATATAGAAACTGTTTTCTTAGGAAATCATCTTACATGATGACCTGAGAGAGACAGTTCATGATATTAAAACTTCCAATAAAAGATAGTATTTCTAAATGTAAATGCATTGAATAACCTCACAACTCATAAATCAATATACTTAAATTTCAAAGGGAAAAAGACAAACCCACAACACATGGCCACTTTATATGGCCACAGGGCTCTAAATAATAGAATGGGAATATTAAACCCATGAAGTAAGAGGTTTTAACAATACAAGTGAGAAACTTTGGTTTCAATATTCTGAATTTAAACACAGAACATACTTTTATGTTAACATTTTAAAATGACTAAAAGCAATATCAAATTTCAAGTAAATTATACATGATATATTCTCTAATCACAGTTCATCTCAGGTGAAAATCAATTACCAAAGCAAAACTAAAAAGAAACTAAAAAATTATTTTTGGTTTTGATCATTTTGAGGATTTTTTTTTATTTGAAAGGCAAAATTACAGAAAAAGGAGAGTTAGATAAAGGCTTCCCTACACTGGTTCACTCCCCACAAGTGGCCATGACAGGCAGAGCTGGGCAGGTCAGAAGCCAACAGCCAGGAGTTTTGTCCAGGTGTCACACGTAGGTGCAGGAGCCCAAGCTCTTGGGCTGTTTCTGTTACTTTTCCAGGTATATTAGCTAGGAGTGGGATCAGAAGTGGAGCAGCTGGGACTCGAACCTGCATTCATATGGGATGCTGGCACCACACACAAAGATTTAAAATATACTATGTCACCACTCCAGCTCTGGCGATTTTTTTTTAATTAGAAATTGTATTATTGTCAAATAAGTTCTAAATAACACACATGAGTCAAAGATCAAAATACTTACAATGGAATAAAACACAGCATATCAAAATGTAAGAACATATAATAGAAACAGATAAGAAGGGATGGCAAAGAGAAAGAAGGAAGCAAAAAGGAAGAAGGGGTGAGGGAAAGCTGGAAGGAGGGAAGGCAGGGAAGGAGAGGAGGGATTAAATCAATGATCTAAGCATCCGTCTTGAATAATTAATACAGAAAAGAAACAGCAGCTCTTTTTACTCCCAAAAGTAGAAGGAATGAAATAATAAAATAATAAAGGTAAAAGCAGAAATTAATAGAAGAGAAAGAAAGGATGTTACAGTTTAAAAAAAAGGTTAGGAAATGGTTAACATATAATTGAGTGGAGTGGTTAAATCTCATAAGGAGGGAAAGGGATTGTGAGCCTGTTTGTGCTGCTGAAATGGATACTTGACGTTTTCTCACAGTAGTGATGCCTGGAACTTTTAAGAGCAGGTCCTCAGCAGGTCCTCTTGTCTAGTGAGGGCTGCTGTGTTTCCATGCAGCACCTTGAGGCTGCAGAAGCTGTGTCCTTACAACGTCGAAGGGAGAAGCGTAATACATTCTACTTCTCTTCCTAGAATCCATTATTAAGGGAGAAGAGGAGCTCTCACCATCAATTCCTGCTTAGAGGCCCTGCTTCTTAGTACAATCAGTACAACCCCTGGATTTGGGGTGGGAGTGGAAGATGTGTTGAACCCAAAGCAGGAGATGTCACCAAACAACTGCCCATTTCGTGACTTATAAGTTCTGAGTAAGTTGTAATGGATGGATGATGCCCAGTTTTGATTACTCATTAACTCTAGGCTTAATGTGAACTTAAACGTTCTCAAGTTATTTTAATCCATTTTTAACTTTTTTCACAAAAAATGAATTGCTAATAGTTGTACTAGTTTCAACCATTTCTTACTAGATAATCATTCTGGCCTTTTCTTTTAAATGTCTAGAGAGTCCAATGTATCATCCTTGTTTTACGCTGTTCTGTGTATCAGTACTATCCTACGCTTCTCACACTGGAGTCCATCAACGAGATGACTGGAGCTAACAGCTTTGTTTGAGGTTTGCAATACCAAAGTACACTGACCATATGTGGGAAATATCCAAGATACAACACCTAAAGTTACTAATGATTCAATACCTACAACAAGAAGCAGCATAGATGTAATATTTCTTTCAAGACATCCTAAATTCATCAGCCAGAGTTTTCAGAAACAATCTCTTTGTACAACATGAGAGTAATTTGGGTTATTGGGTTACAATAACACTCTCAACGATGGCTGTGGAAACATCTTTCTTACAGAAGTCATTTCAGTCATGCAATACTTCGGTCTCATACTTAATTACACAAGTGGGATATGTTTGTGTTACCATATCCTATTGGGCCATTCAAAAATTGTAACTGATTTACAATAAGCAATCTAGAGAGTGTATATTCTGCTAAAAAGTTTTTTTTGAATATTCATGCCCCTGTATCTTTCTGCTGACAAATGTCACCAGTAAACCTGTAAGAAGAGCTGGCTAAGTGATCAGTATCTCTGAGTAGGTAAGAAACGAGTCACATGGGTGGGTATGTTACTGCGATGGGTTAAGCCACCACTTTTGACGCTGTTGTCCTGCAAAGAAATGACCAGTTCCAGTTCCAGCTGTACTGTTTCTCACCCAACTCCCTGCTAATGCACCTTGGAAGGCAATGAAACATGTCCCAAGTCTTGGGGTTCCTTCCCACCACGTAGGAGACCTGGAGGGGGTTTCCTATTCCTGCTTTGGTCGGGCCAACCTGTTGTGGCCATTTCAGGGAGAGAACCAGCAGATGGCGATCCCTTCTCTGCTCCTCTTCTCTCTCTGTTGGTCTGCCTTCCAAACAGATCTTCACCAAATTCCCCGGTGGCTGACCCCCAAGGTGCCCTACTTTCTGCTCACGTAAAAACCTTTCTCTAAAAAAAGATAAACTATGCCTGACTTGTCCTACACTGCAGGAAATGTCCACTTATTTACTAAAAACTGTATATGTACAGCATCATGAAACAAAGAAGTTTAGAAATCATGAATTAATAGATTTTTAAAACTTCTTTCAGTATTTTTATTAAGAGCAAAACTTTATGCCTTCTGTAGCCATTGTTTCTGAAACTTACAGCAATATGAGTTGTTTCTAGTGCAGCAACTGCTTTTAAATTGCCCAAAGATTTTGAAAACCTTAATTGAATGTTTCCTCATATAGTTTCTTAAGACGTGATCCTAGAGTTATTGGTAAGTATAACTGAAAAGAATAACATCCAAGGATATGTAGATTTAAGGAAAAATGCTTGTATAGCTGTGCTTATTTAATTATGGCATTCCCTTTCAAACTCCTATCAATTATGTCACTTTTTGCAAAAATTTGGCTAGTGAAATCCTTCATTCCTTGTCAGTCAGTTGTTGTTGCAAGATAATCAGAATGTGGTATAGTTTGACATCTTTAACAAGTGGTTTAAAAATTTTTAAAAAATGTCTCACTTCAAAGGTTGGTAACAGGCTTAGAAAAAAATTTATTTCTGGGGCCAGCATTATGGCATAGTGAATTAAACTCCCACCTGCAATGATGGCGTCCCAAAGGGCACTGGTTCAAGTCCCAGCTGTTGCACTGCGGATCTCTTTGCTCATGTTTGGGGAAAAGCAGCAAAAAATTGCCTAGTGTTCGGGCCGCTGTACCAAGCAGATTATGTGGGTGAAGTTATTAGATTTGGCATGGGCCAGCCCCAGCTATTACAGCCATTTGGGGAGCAGATTGAAGATTCTCTCTCTTTTTTTCAGACTCTGCCTTAAAAAAAAAAAAGAATGAAAATTTTGCTTTCAAGTGTTTATAATGTACAGATATGTGGATTTTTATCAAAAACACAAAATATACCATGATGGGACTATATGTGATGGATATTCAGATTCATTTTCAAAGCCTTTTTCCCTATCATGAGTTTCTCTTGAAAAATTAATATTTTCTCATTCATTGATAATAATTCACTGTATCATGAAAAATCAGATTAAGGTATTTATATTCTCTAGAATATGTATCAACTTGCAATCCTCTGATAGTCATTTGCCTTGACAGAATATCTGCAAACCAAAATCCCACATTCAAGCTGAACAACTCTCGTAAATAGCTAACTACTGTAAAGGACTTCCATGGTCATTTCTCATGCCATGTACTTAGAAGAATGTGATTTAGGACAATTGGTGAATTATTTAAATGTTTAGGACATGAACATATTGCTGTGACTTGCAGATAAAACCAGAGGATAGAAGATTATCTGTTATTATCTGTCTGTTTCCCTTCCTGTCAAATATTTTCAAATAACTGAAAGTAGAAGATGCTCATTACTGGTGCCACAAAGAATAACCTGATCTTGTGTGGTGCTTACATGGAGTGCCACCCATGACCATGTGATCTGTAAACAAAGGGATGCCAGCAGTGTGATCTGTGCAGTAAATATTAGTAAGGATCAGTTTATTTCTTATGTACAATTTTGGAATAATATAACTAATAGATCCAGAATGTCTCCCAACACTTCATTTGACCACTGGGTTTTCATTCATGATGTGCTGTTCTAGATCTGACAAGCATGTTTTCTTTAATTCCACTCATTTCATTTCTTACAATCTTAGTTCTGAACTATACTGATCTTTTTATATGTCACTCAACATGTCAGACCCATTTATACAACCCAGATTTTGTTGAAATTATAAAAGGTACAACATAGGGCCTGGCATGTTAACCTAGCAGCTAAAGTCCTCACCTTGCATAAACCAGGATCCCATATGGGCATCAGTTCTGATCCTGGCAGACCCACTTCCTATCCAGCTCCCTGCTTGTGGCCTGGGATGGCAGTCAAGGATGACCCAAGTCCTTGAGACCCTGCACCCACATGGGAGACCCAGACTCCTGGCTCCTGGTTTTGGATCAGCTCAGCTCCCGATGCTGCAGCCACTTGGGGAGTGAATCATGGACAGCAGATCTTCCTCTGTCTCTCTTCCTCTCTGTATATCTGATTATCCAATAAAAATAAATAAACAAATTTTTAGAAGTTACAGCATACATATTTACAAAAATTTTTACTTCCTAAACCAATACTAAAGCAGTATTTATACTTAGATTGTTATATAAAACAATATTTCCCATTTATTTCTTATGTTGGTTAATTTTCTCCTGATTATTCATATTTTAATGAGAAATAATATGTCTAGTCTACAGATTGTGAATTGTCAGTCTGAACGTAATTGTAATACACACAATGTGACTGTCAAGCTTCCTTCCTAATATCTGCTGGATGCTGTTAAATGCTGCTGTCACACTTGAAAGTGGAGAACCTCAGGTTTATACAGACTATCCCCAGATTTTCACTTCCAGCAAAAATTTGAAGTTAGCGCTGAAAAGGGATTGCTTTATTCGTTTCCACTATCTGGCTCTTTTGCAGTGCTGCTGTGATTTTGCATATTAATTTTTTTAAGAACTTGGAATTTTAGATGAGATCACTTGGGTTTAAGTCCCTGTTCCATTCCCTCTTGGAGGTTTAACCTTAAACAAATCCCTTAATTTGTCACTGCCTTAGTTAATACTTGTTTAAAATAGATACCAAATCTATTTCACAGGGCTTTTGTAACTCTATGACAGATGAGTGTGAGGTCTTAGTAATTTGTGCGTGGATCTATTTTGCACTAAAAATGCTAGATGAAATTAAAATTTCTATAGTCTGGCAACTATGTTTTTTTTTTTCCTTACGTATTGCTTATTTGCTTTCTGGAGATAAATTTGTCCCATTTGTCCCTTTTCCCTCTTGCTTACTTACTTGCTGTGATTTTAGCTGCTTGGTAGATTAGAACAATTTTGTGTACTGGTCAATGTGGTTTGCTCCACCAGGCGGGGGGGGGGGGTAATTGCCAATCTTTTGGGTGGAAGCACAGCTTTGCATTTCTGATACAGCAATAAAGAATAGAGGTGTGCCTTGCCTCCCTTCTGTCTGCTATCTGCATGTCCACACTGCAGCTTCAGGACCCAGTCATCAGCAGCTATTCCATGTGTCCCTCCCACCTCATGCTGCCCTGCCTGTCTTCTAACAAAGTGTGCCAATTGGTTAATGACTGCTTCCATATCCCATCTCAACTGGATGAGTAATATCTCTACTGGGGCACCAAATGTTCTCTGTGTATTCATATAAAAGAGTGACTGGGCCAGAAAAGGCCCTAACATAAATATGCTTAATAAATTGATCATCTAACTTCTTACTGCAATTATGACTCTGCAAGGATTTCTATCTTTTTAGAAACATCAGAGAGGAATGCCAAAAGGCACAGCTTGCTGATCATCACAGATTGGAGGTCAGTTGCACTGTTTTTAGAGCCAATCACCTGAACTTTTACCAATGTGTATCAATTTAAATATATGTCACAGTCCAAGCCTTTTTTGGGGCGGGGGGTAATGTCAGAGAAGACAGCTGAAGTCACTGCATTTGCTTTAAGAGCAGCAAGCTTCATTCAAATCACAACTACCCTAAGGCATGGGCAAAACTTGGCAATATTGTTAAGACAGGGAGGAAACACTTGATTAGTTGCAGACTCTACTCTGCGTATATCACTCAATGAAATTAGTTTTAGTTTGTAATATTAATGACATTCCTTTTATGGATTTCCATTGATGCTTTTCTGTTCTGAAGGTCTACCTCTACTCATGATTATTGCAATGGCTAGTCAGAAAATACTCCAGCAAAAGATGCTGGAATTTCTATTAGTAATGATTTATGAACAGTGATTTCATCATATGAAACCAGGGAAGAAGTACAAAAAGTGTTCCTGGAATGCTGTTGCTCTTAATGAAGTTTTTTCCTTATTTTTCCATTAATAGTACTTAAATTAAGATGATGATATGTACTGATAATGTTTGTTGCTCCTGGCATTTCAGTTTTTGGACTTTGTTAGTATATGAAGTAAATTCAATTCAGTTGAGTAAGATAAAATTGTTGTAGGTAAAACTGAGGGATTCTTACTGTGTTCTTATAGATCTAAGGTTGTCACTAGCTTTTATGCAAAAACTATTACATGACAAAAACTCACTCTGCAGAAAACAATTCTTGGGTCTGTTGTTTTTCAATAATGCTCTGAAGTTATCATCAATTAGGTGGTCAACAATGCAAATTTTGCAACAGTGCAAAAACATTCAGGCATAAGACACTACAGGCATAAGGACTGATTGCACAAGACTGAATTCATTTGAGACACCAGTTGCAAGATCCCAGATCCTAGGCTACAAACACTTTTTTCAACTTGGCTGAAAAATCAGAATTTGTCACAACCTACATGGCCCTTCTTCCCAGGTTTCATAGTTCATCAAGATACTTTCAGCTATCAGTTTACAGTAAAGCCTGCTACTGAGAATGGCCAAGTGGATGAGATGCAGAAGAGGCATATCATCCTGCAACCTGGAAGCACACCCCTCTCAGCACTTCCAGATCAGGGACAAAGCTGTTTCTCCCTTAACTGTCCCCCTACCTTATTGTTCCATACATAGTTTTAGAGGTTTTCTTCCTTAAGCACTGTTGGCTAAATTATTGGCTGTGGCAATTGAATTCCATTTCCAGTCTACTTCTCCCCAAATTTTAAGAGAGAAAGAAAATACAGGCTAAAATCTCTGCCCTTAAAATCACAAACATAGTCAGCTCTTATCTTGTAACAATCCAGGAGCCCCATCTAGATTTAAATTATTGGTCCAATGTAGGCATAAAAATAGGGACGTTATAAGTATCAGAAGACACTGTAGTCATTTGAAATTCGAAAAGTTTTAGGAGATCTGTTCCAGGACCAAGGACAAAGATGAAAGAAATTGTTTTAAAATTTCTGTTAAAATTTGCTTCTGTTCAAATTTGTTGAGATCACACGTAAAAGTATCCTAATATTACTTTGGCTGGTATTTTCTAATTACTGTATAATATTTTGGGAATGCAAATTTTATTTGAATGTCAATTACAGTTAAGCATGTGCCGTTTGTTTTTCTTGCTCAGGTTTTGTAATTTGATGGGATGTTTTTATTATAGTTTAATAAATGTTTGCTTTATTTAAAAAATATGTTTAGTCGCATGAAATATTTTATTAGCTTATGTCAAACAATAAAACATTTAAACCTGAAAAAATAAATAAATAAAATTTCTGTTATATTTATTTTACTTTAAACAGCCAACAAGGAAGAGAGTCAGACAGAGATTGTTACATCTACCAATTCACTCTCCAAATATTTGCAATACCCAGAGCTGGGCCAGGCTGAGCCCAGATCCCAAACCTCCATCTGGGTCTCCCGTGTGGGTGGCAGGACCCAAACACCTGAGCTATCACCTGATGGCTCTCAGAATGCCATTTAACAGATGGCTGGAATTGGGAGTAGAGCTGGTACCCAAACCCAGAATTTTAATTTAGGCACTCCAAGTATCATTTTAATACTATGCCAATTCCCATACCACTAGATTTCTCCTTACATTATAATGGGTAAATAATATTTACTCACCAAAGACATTTTTAATATTATATCTGTGTAAGACTAGATACATTACTTTTAGGAAGTTTTTCAATGAAAAGCACAGAATTTGAAACTATTTTAAAGTATCAGAAATTTGATTCAATGTAAAAACACCTAAAATTTCAAAACATATTAAGTTTTGTAAGTCAAATCTAAGTAGAATTAGGTTTATAAAGAATAATCCTTCAAATGAGAGAAAAAATTAAATTTTAGATACATTATATTTTTCTTATACTTTTCATTCCAATTTTATGTGAATAAAATTAAACCGAAAGCTATTAGAATCTCTGTTCTTCAAATGTCAAAATATTTGAGTTGTGAGATATGAATAAGGACAGAGTATAGAATGATCTTTATTAGCCAAAATTGGATCATCACCAACATATAACCTGTATGCATTTGCAGAGACAATTCTGTAACTTTAGTTCGCATTAATTTGTGGCTAGGAAAGCAGCCAGGGCTGGATCCCCACCTCTCAATAACATATTTACATATTCTAATTGTTAACCTACTATGTAAATCTGAAAGCAGTAAGTCAAATTGCTCCTCATAGTAACCTTGAAATGAGTTTTAATCTAAACATTTAATCTAAACATTCTGAATATTTAATTCCCTTTCTGTATTTTTAAAACAATAAGTAGTAGCTGATAAAGACTTTTATAAATACAGAGTACCTTGCTGAGAATAAACATTAATATTCATATTCATTTTATATTTGTGAAATTTCCTCAATTTACTCCAATTTATCCTATATTATTCATTAATACTTTTATAACATTTTAGGAGACACTAGAAAATCACCTGGACAATAATGACATAACAATGTTTCAACTTTCTCCTTTCACACAGTGGGGATCTCATAGCAGCAATTTTCTCTCTCTTTTCTTTGTTATCTATTTGTTTGAAAGTAAGAATGACAGAGAAAGAGAGATGGCTGTAGATTTTGCCTTTGCTGATCCACTCCTCAAATGCCCACAATAGTGAGGGTTGAATCAGGCTACAAACAGCCACCTAGAGCTCCGTCCAGCTCTCTCCCATGGATGGCAGGGGCTCAAGAACTGGAGCCACCATCAAGACCTTTCCAGCCCAGGAGCAGTAGGCTAGATTGAGAGTAGCTGTACTTGAACTGGGTGCAGGCATTCCAGACTGAGACTTATTCTATGTGCTACAATGTCCACCCACATAGCAACTATTCTTCACTGAGATAATTTTATTGCTAATTGGTTCATTTTTGCCAATTTTTAAACTGGTATGTATATTAAGAATTATGGGATAACCATTATAATAAAATTTGTCTCTAGCCTTAAATTTTTTTTGTTTTTTAATTTGAAAGAGTTACAGAGAGGGAGAGGCAGAGAGAGAGAAAAAGAAATCTTCCATCTCCTGTTTCCCTCCCCAACTGGTCCCAATGGTCACAGCTGGACTGGTGCAAAATTGAGAGCCAGAACTTTCCTCCAGATATTCCACATGAGTCCAGGGGTCCAAGGATTTGGGCTATCCTCCATGTTTTCCCAGGCCAGAGAGCTACATCAGAAATGGAGCAATAAGCCACTCAAGAAATGGGCACGGGAAATGGGCAAACACTTCACAAAGGAACAAACCCAAATGGCAAATAAACATATGAAAAAATGCTCAAGTTCCCTGGCAATAAGGGAAATCCAAATTAAAACATCAATGAGGTACCACCTGACGCCAGTAAGACTGGCCCACATGAATAAAAGCACCAACAACACTTGTTGGCGAGGTTGCGGGGAAAAGGGATCCCTACTCCACTGCTGGTGGGGCTGCAGGCTGGTACAGCCTCTATGGAAATCAGTATGGAGAATATTCAAACAACTCAAATTCAACATACCGTATGATCCAGCAATAGCACTCCTAGGAATATATCCAGAACACTTGTTTTATGAGAAACCAACATGCACTCCTATGCTCATAGCAGCACAATCAGTAATTGCAAAAACATGGAAGCAACCAAAATGCCCATCAACAGAGGATTGGATAAGAAAGCTATGGTTCATCTACTCCATGGAATACTACTCAGCTATTAAAAAAACAAAATGCAGTTCTTTGTGGCCAAATGGGCCAAACTGGAAACCATAATGCTAAGGGAAATGAGCCAATCCCAAAAGGTTAAATACCACATGTTTGCCTTAATTTAAGATGATCTGATGTTATGTATAACATGTTATGTTTTGAATGTTATATGTTGTGTATAAACTAAAATTGAAGTATAGGTGAGGTGGTCACAGAAGGTGGCTGGGAACTTGCATTTACTTTTAACATATTGGTTACTCATTACTATGTCAATTAATTCCATAATGATGTAAATTTTTGCTGATGGTATGTTGGAGCTTTCAATTGACTGGGATAATACTCTGCTAGCTCTGTCTTCAGACCAGAGAGGGTATACCTAAGAAGCCGTTGAACTTGACTGGACAATAAGATGCTGGACTCTATGTTTGGTATATGCTTGCAATGGGGGAATCTCAACTGAACTTGAGCTGTGGTTATGCAACAAGGTGGAGGAATTCACCATGGTGGGAGGGTTTGGGGAGGGGTGGGGAGAACCCAAGTATCTATGTAACTGTGTCACATAATGCAATGTAATTAATGAAGTTAAATAATAAATAATTTTTAAAAAGAAAAGAAATTAAAGTGATGGAAGCTTAAAAAAAAAAAAGAAATGGAGCAGCCAGGACTCAAATGGATGCCAGCACCACAGATGGAGGATTAGCCTGATATGCTACCAGGTTAGCCCCACATCCTCTCTCTCTCTCTTTCTTTCTCGCTCTCTCTTAATATTAATTTATTTTTACTGAAAAAGCAGATTTACAGAGAGAAAAACAGACAGAGAGGAAGATCTTCCATCTGGTGGTTCACTCCTCAAACAGCTCCAACGACCCAAGTGGAGCCCATCTGCAGCCAGGGACCAGGATCTTCCTCCAGGTCTCCCACAAGAGTTCTGAGGCTTAAGGTGTTGAACCATTCTCCACTGCATGCCCAGGTCATAAGCAGCTATGTGGATTGGAAGTGGAGCAGCTGGAACTCAAACCAATGTCCATATGGGATTCCAATGTTATAGATAACAGGCTTAGCTTGCTATGCCACTGTGTGTCATCCCCAAATATAAACCCTAAGTCCGTCATTGTGGGCATGGACGATAGCAGAGAGTCCAGCATCCCACTGTCCAGACACATCCAACAGTTTCACTGGGAGTCCTACCTCAATCCAGAAGTAAAGATGCACACTGCACCTTATCCTCACATCTGGACATGACAGTCTCTACTACACAATCAGTATAAATCATTTATGGAAATAATTTATACATTCTCTGAGAATTATATGCTTTTAGTTTATTAGTTATTTGTATCTAAATTTAATGTTCTTTTAAAATTTCTAAGTTACTGAATATTTGTAGATTCCATGTTTTCTAGACGCTCCTGTAGAATATGAATTAGAATTTTCTGAAAATTTGCTTCTGATTCTTATAACAAACCTACTTTTACTTCCCCTCGGAGGATGTTTGAGTCATCCCCTCATAGTGATTCTCCTGCCTGGAATAACTATACGTTTCCATTTGTTGGTTGATTTTTCTGTTTAAAGCGTCCAACATCCTGTTCAGTGAGGGAGATGTGGAATCAGCCAGAAGCTATGTTCACACCTCTGCCAGGGATGCTATTGCTGGACATTCTGTAACTATTACCATTGCTGCCCTCTGCTGCCTGCCCCAAGAGACTCAGTTCTCTGCTTCTGTTTAGGGAGGGACTATGATTTGGAGAGGAGGTTCCACATTTATTTCCTTATTTCACACACTGTATTCATCAAAAGGAACTAATCACACATTAGATGAAAGAACTTGCATTTGATCGCTTGTACACTAGATTTTTGTAAGGACAATACTTTCAAGTTGAGATTTTTTTTATGAACTTCCTGCTCAACAAGGTTAATGATTCATTTTTTTTCATTCTTTTCTGCCACTTGCGCTTCTTCAGTATTTTGATTCTTAGCAAAAAGAGTGTTGACTACACGTAGTCACATTACATCTTCATAGGAAGTTCTTATTTTTCTGTTTCATGAAACATCCTTATTTTCCCAATGTTGTGATAGTAATATACAATAAGCCCAAATTTAAAGTGTTTGATCAAATATGTAGTAAATCTACTTGTGAAAAGAAGTTGATTATCTTACTTCTTGCTAATGACAGTAAGGCCACTGTTTTGGATGTGGTGTTCTTGTGAAACAAATAAATAAACCATATCACATGAATTTTTAAGTTGCTACCCCAAAATTGTACAAAATATCTGTGATACATAATATAAGATATAGAGGCAATCATTATGGAAAAGAAGGCAACCTCATATGAATTTTAGAAAATATAGTGTAAGAAACAAGAGTTCTAAAACCGTTAAATTGAATCCGGTTCTCATATAGCAGCAAGCATTTTATATGGTCTACCTTACCATGTAAATACTAAAATATCTCCTTTGTGTGAATTATGTGTATGTTTCCCCACTTTGTGCCAAAGGATTTTTACATTATTATGTTCCTAAAAATTGTATTTCAAAGTTTTCATTCATAAGTATAATGTAATATAGTAACATTAATTGACACTTTTTTCAAGGTATAACATTTCTGCAGAAATTCTACCAGCCAATCTAAGCATATATGTGATTCTTCTAATTCCTCAGACTTAGAATACTGATGGTCTATGTGGATCTAAACCTAGCTGCTGGTTATTTACAGCAGAAATGAGGATTGGCTAAAAACCAGTCCTTGTAAACCCCCTGGCTATGATCTGGACACAGTTACTCTCCATTCTGCAGGTGTGTAATCCTTTTTACTTGGATTACTTTATGTGCCCCAGGCCCTCAGCACTTCCAAGTCCCCACTGTAACTTCATCCAAATAACCTCTATGCATGCATTGGTTATGTCTCCCTGTCTCTAAAAAATTTCCTGTATCACAAAGCTAGGTTTATATTGCTTGTCTATCCTCATTCAGTATCTTCCTACAATATTTCAAAATTTTAATTTTTGTTTTCTTATTTGTAAAGCAAAGAACAAAGTAGGGAAAGAGAAACCACCTCTTCTCCTTCTGGCTCACTCCATAAATAGCTGCAGCAGTTGACACTGAGGCCGGCCCAGGGTGGGAGCCAGGTTCTCAATCCAGATCACCCCAAGTAGGTGGCAGGAACTCAGGGACATGGAATATCATATGCTGCCTCCCAGCGCAGGCACCAGAAGGAAGCTGCAAGTAGGAGCCGAGTTGCAGGCAAAGCCAGGCACACTGACGTGGCATGCAGGCACTCCTAGCACTTACAGGACTCCTAGTACTTACAATACTTTTACATTTTTGTCTTTGAAGTTCCTTCGCAACTATACTCACAGCAGGCAAGAAACAGATTTTGATCAATTTCTAGCTAGAATACTAGTTATACCATCAGCTCTCAAAAATTATTTGTGGAAGTAAGTACTAAATGCTAAAACTGCTAAATATTTAAAGAATAAATTTAAACACTGCAATTTCAGGATTGGAAACAATAAGAAATTCAATATGTTCATCAATAAGAACAACTAATATATGAAGTATCAGGGTAGGACCTGCTCTAAAACTAAGCATTAAGTATCTCTGTTTTTAATAAATTTGTACATAACATAAATGTAAACATTATGTAATGTTGACAGCAGTTAAAATTTAGTGATGACTTATATTCAAAGCAAGTTTTGATATCAAGTATAGAGCAGTAAGATAATTAACCAGAAAATTGGAATGTGTGCTGGGAATAAAAGTATAATTCGATTTAATTTAATTCAGCTTAGATTGTTTAACTGCTATGGAAAGAGAACCAGAATCCCTGTGAGTTCAGCATCATGCAGCCTTCCAAACCACCTGGTTATAGCAGTGACCCCATCTTTAAACAGGTGCCTTGCAGTCTTGGTATCACATCAAAAATCACTTGCGTGATTTTGTTTGCAAAGCTGATTTTCTGGTTAGGACCAGTACACTTCATTAGATGTCTAACAATTCTCTTATTGCTCAGAGGGACATGAAAATAAATACTATTTCAACGAGCAGAAATTAACTTTATTATATAAAATTCTAGCTATCGAGAGGTAAAATGTATAGAAAAACTATACACTTCCAATTTCTCAAACAATTCATAGCTTTTGGAAGGTGAAAACAAATGAATTTGCAAAACAAAGTACCTGGCCATTAAGCTTGGATTCAAAGGGAACATCAAAAATAAATGAAAATAAGTACCAAACAAAATGATGTAACTAAAAATAAACATTAAACCATATAGGAGATCTTCATGGAGAAAACACAAAAGGATATTTATGGACATTGTTTGAAACAGTAAAAAAAAAGAATGTTAAATAGGTGCAATCAACAAATATTTGGTCAGATAAAGCATGGTGCTTCCATTTGATCAAATACTGCCTATTTAATAAAAGAAAACTGAGCTGATACTGTTCAATTGCTAAGCTATACTAAGGTGTAAAGTAAGGTTCTATTTGTGTAAAAGCTGAAAAATAAATGTCTTATCTATGGATATATATTATATATTGCACATGTGTGTCTGTTACAGGCTTAAATATGGATATAAAATCTGAAGAGGTTTGTGAGAAACAATGATTTCTCTAGGCTCTAGAGTTTGGAGTAAGACATACTTTCCATTACATAACTTTTTGTACAATGAACTTTGTTATGTGTATGTGTTATCATCTAAATTTTTTAATAATAAAGTGAATCTCTGAAGTAATTCTGATACTCAAAATTGAAAGCCTTTGGTGTAGCATAAAGCAATTCAAACTTCATAAAGAACTAGATAGCAAGGACTTCGACTTTTTTGTGCCATGGACCCATTCGATAGTCTGGGAAAATCTTTCCACCCATTCTTCATAAGATACTGGTTTTAAAACTGTTAAGATAAAACATACAAGGTTACCAAGGAAATAAAATCTGCATAAATTAGTTTAAAACATTGTATCTAGAAATGGGACTATGAGCAGTCTGACTTCTGCAATCGTGATAATATAGATGATATTTTGAGGTTTGCAATAACTCTGCTGTAATAGGAGGCTCTTCCATTTATTTGGTTAGAAAAATCACAAATAATGGGAATACCATGTGAGTAACTAGAGACTCCAAAGTAAGAACTCTTTCTAAATTCCCGGGGCTCAAGGAGCTTCACATTCAAAATTTTAAAATTGAATGCAGACCTGTGCCATAGGGAGTTGCAGATGAGTAGCTGAAACATTACGTTAGGATTTTTCTTCATTCCAATTTACAAATATGCTTGAAATGCTCCAATGCTCGACAGATACTATTACGACATCAGAAATGATGCACTTCAGTAGCAGAATGATGAACTTATGACTGTTTTTGAAGGACTATGCTATTTTAATAGTATAGGGGAAATCAGTGCGGGGAGGGGACTTGAGGAAGGGAACAGGGAAAGTCCCAGAGTCCATGGAACTGTATCATAAAATTTAAAAAAATATATATGATGATACAGTTTGAGTTTATACTCATGTTATACATAACCCATATTTGTAATTATGCATGTACATGTTGTTAACATTGATTCTGACCTTTTTAGAAAAATGAGCAAGTAAAGCTCTCTTTTTTCTTCACCTTTCCCCCATATTAGTGGATTACACCTTTGGGATTTTTTTTCCTTTTCTGTGCAGTGCTCAACCAATAGCATTCTTCTCCACATGATCACAACTGGCTACTGAAATCTACACGTCTTCACTTGAGTTTGTCTAACACTGCCTTTTAAATCCTGGAAGCTATGATTGCAAGAAATTGCACTAGTTTCAATGCCTCTGGTTTTTAAACAACCATTGCTTCTGCCTTTTGTCTCAACTACCAAAACCATTAATACTTTGAACCCTTTTTTAAGTTACAAAATGTCTACTTGAAACCTTAATCAGTCAGAACGTTGGTAAATTATACCTTCATGCTATCCATATTGAGTACCCATTATTCCCAGACATAGCACATTAACTGACTCATTAGCTATTTCAAACCATATGGACTCGGGTTTGGGTGGGTCATTCTGATAATATCCTGAGGTGAGTTTCCTAATTATCGCAATTACGTGATCTCAATCATGAGGCCAGGCTTGCAGAATAGTGTCAGTCCCTTCCGAATGGGTGTCAGTGCACCCCGACAATGACTGAGATGAGCAACATGCTCTTTGGTTGTTAGAACTCCCTTGACACCCAAAAAAGTAATTACTTGAAAAGTTCTGAGAAACCAAAAACCAGTGTGAGATTTGAATAAGCATGGAATGCTCTGTTGCTACACAGCCAAGAATTGATTGGCCAGAGTTAAAGTGGGAAGACTCACTGTCTTAGTATTGATGCTATTTAGATATTACATCTCTAGTGTACGTTTTGTGTGAAAGTCTAAGCAACAAGGCAAAAATTGGTAAGTGTGGAGACGGTATACGAAAAGAGCATGTGAAAAATCGTTTTGTCCATAAGAAATTCTGTGATGATACACAGAACAAGTGTGAAAGGTGAGATGCTCACATGCCAGAGGGTAGTAGGCAAGTGTTTCAGTGTGGGAAATCATGTACAACCTAAAAGATGCTACTCCAACCCAAAGCGTACAGTTGGGCCATTGGGCTTGTTCCCTTTATTTCACAGCATCACCACCACCCAACTTAAAACATTTTTAAATTCCCTAAACTCAAACTCTGTACCCTTAAACAAAAACTCCTCATTTCCCTTCCTCCCAGGCCCTGGCAACTGACATTCTTCGTTCTGTCTCTATCATTTTGGCTACTCTAGGTATCTCATGTATGTTGAAGAATACAGTATTTGAATTCTCGGGACTGTGTCATTTATCATAATGTGCTTGGGATCATCTATGTCGTAGTATGTGACAGAGTTCTCTCCATTGTTGAAGACTGAAAAGCATTACATTACATGTTTACCCATCCAACTGTAGATAGTCGTGTGACTTCCTTCCTGGCTTGTGAGTTAATTTGTTATGAACATGGGTGTGAAAATATTTGTCTAAGTCTCTGTCTTCAATCCTGAAAGGTTATTTTGAAACTACGAAATAGTAAGCATTCATTTTCAAAGTCTTGCCTCTCTCCAGAAGTTGATAACTGCAAATTAAAATAAAATACTGTGATTAAAGAGGTCATCAATTAGAAAGGGAAGCAAAATATTTCTGGCTGCTGCTTCAGGTATCAGCAATGATAAGCACTAGAAGTCAAAAATTTCTGTTTCTGGGCCTCTAATGTATTTGCAGAAGAACCATAACCATCTAGAATTGCTAAGGTGGATCAGCAGGGTGGCACCCAAATACCATTACAAAATCAGTTTGAAAGCATTGGAAGGGATTCTCAGGCTCAGGTTGGTACAACCATAGACAGTGTGGAAATTTATCAGAAAGAAGAAATAAGTTTGTAATCTTACAGCTGAACTAGAGATGAATGGTAAGAAATATTTATGGCTGTCAGGGAAACTCTAGATACAGAAAGAGCAAAGAGCCGCTTGTGAAATACACTTGTATTTAGGATGGAATTAGTTGACAGGAATGGGTTCTAGATTTGTGACACACTCTTCGTACCTCTGAATATTGGAGCTTCAGTGACAAATACTCCCAATTTAGAAGCAGAAATGACAGGCTTAGAAAATAGGATATCAAGAAAAATGTGGGGCCTGGTGCAGCGGCCTAGCAGGTAAAATCCTCACCTTGCAAGAGCTGGGATCCCGTATGAGCACCGGTTCTAATCCTGGAGGCCCCGCTTGCAAGTCACTTGGGGAGTGAATCATCAGATGGAAGATCTGTTTCTCCTTCTCTCTGTATATTTGTCTTTGCAATAAAAGTTAATGAATCTTTAAAAAGAAGAATTAAATGAAGTTTTGGTTTTTTGATTTTTTTAAAATAAGAGCAATTTATCATAAAGCATTTGATAACAGGATAGCTGGTCATGGGAACCTCAATGCTGCAGATTCCTACTGCTCAACAGCTGGTGCATTAAAAAGAAACTATGTTTCCCTTGATTATGTGATAGCTAATACACAGAGTGCAAAAAATGTATTGTACATGAAATTGACATCCTGGGATTTGTTTATTGTTTACAGCTTTGTCTATATCCCTGAGGAATGGTAAAATTTTTTTCTAACTTACTATGTGTTGTTCTTTTTAAAGATTTATTTATTTTTATACACAATTTCTGTCACCAATAAAAAAGGATTTATTTATATTTACATGAAAGTCAGAGTTACAGAGAGAGAGGGTGTGACAGATAGAGGCAGTTCTTCCATTCACTGGTTCATTCCCCAAGCGGCCACTGCAGCCAGAGCTGAGCCTGTCCAAAGCTGGGAACCAGGAGCTTCTTCTGGTTCTCCTACATGAATATCAAGGCTTTGGGCCTTCCTCCACTGTTTCCCCAGGATATATTGAAGCCAGGACATATACAAGGAACTGGGTTGGAAGTAGAGCAGCCAGGAATCAAACCAGGTACACCCCCCATACCTAGGCAGAAGATTAATTTGCTATGCCATCACACCAGCCCCTATGTGTTGATATTTTTACCTAAATGGAGTATCAAGCTTGTGATTGCAAAATGTGTCGAAAATATGCCATTGTAAAAATTAGAGAAGGGCCTGGGACAGTAGCCTAGCAGCTAAAGTCCTTGGCTTGCATGCGCTGGAATCCCACATGGGTGCTGCTACATGTCCCAGCAGGCCCTGCTTCCCATCCAGCTCCCTGCTTGTGACCTGAGAAAGCAGTGAGGATGGCACAGAGCCTTAGGGCCCTGTACCCACTTGGGAGACCTGGAAGAGCTCCTGGCTCCTGGCCTTGGATCAGCTCATCTCTGGCTGTTGTGGCCACTTGGGGAGTGGATCAGCAGACAGAAAATCTTCCTCTCTCTCTCTCTTCCTCTCTGTACATCTGACTTTTCAATAAAAATATAGAAATATTTTTCTTTTAATTAGAGGAAGAAAGAAACAAGGATGAGGATAGGTGGGGAAATCGAAGAGCAGGGATGGCAGGGTAGTAGATATCACTGTTCTAAATCTGTACTGTGAAATCTGCGAGATTTGTTCACTTTGTATTTTAAAACAAGAAAAAACAAAAGAAGAAACTCTAAACTTTTATTTTTAGTGAGAGTGACAATCACAGTTTTCCTGTTTTTATTTTACAATGGTTTTGTCTTTTTAAAATTGGGTCAGTCCAACATTGTGCCTAATGGAAGGTGTTAATTTAATTGGTTATTAGAAAAACAATTTAATGAGAAGGATCGATCATTTTTGGAGCACAGATCCAAAGGCATAAGAAAAAGCCTTAACAGAAACTAAATGTAACTGGGGGTGATGGGCATTGCAGTCGCCCAGGTGAATAGCTGGTAGGATAGAGACTAGAGGGTTAAGTGTGCCCACGGCACCTCGATGGACTCTGTAGTTGAGCAAGCCTTGTACTTGACTCTATGGCTCATGGACAGTGTAAGCAAAGCGCGGAGGAACACAGCTTCTGCAGTTGCACTCACTAACTGCAAATTCTGTCACTTCTGCTTCCAAACTGCAGACCTCAGGCTAATAAGTAAATTCCCCTGAGTCTCAAGTTCATTAACAGTAAAACAAAGAAAATGAGGGGGGCAAACCACATGTTAAATTTTTTTTGTAGCCATTAACTGAGTGAATATCTTTCAAGCGACTAGAACAGGGCCTTGCACATATTAACAGCTCAATAATTGGTAAGCAGTTGCTGTATCATTGAATCAATGGTTTCCTTCTTCAACTTGACTTTTTAAAGACTAAATCAATTTTATCCAAATTGAACAACCTGACAATAGCAAAGAATCATAGCCTAGTTTTCCGCTTGTTATTAAAACTTTTGTTATATTTTAACCATTTCTAAGTCAAATATCTTTGCATCAAAGATTTATTTTTTTTTTAATTTGGAAGGTAGATTTATAGAAAGAAAGATAGACGGGGAGAGAAACATCTTCCATCTGCTGGTTCACTCCCAAGATGGCTACAACAGCCAGAACTGAGCCAGGAGCCAGGAGCTTCCTCAGGTCTTTCACACATGGGCACAGTGTCCTAAGGACTTGGGCCATCCTTTACTGCTCTCCCAGGCTGTACGTAGGATGCTGAGTTGCAAGTGGAGCAGCTGGGACACAAACTAGTGCCCCTATGGGATATCAGTGCTGCAGGTGGGGGATTACCCGGTCAAGCCATGGCACTGGCCCCATAAGTTAAATCCTTCTCTTTAAAAAATGATTTATGTTATTTTCATGGGAAAGTCAGAAATATAGAAGAGGAGAGAGACAGAAATATCTTCCATCCGCTAAATCAACTCCCCAAGTGACCACAATGGCCAGGGCTGTGCTGATCCAAAGCCAGGAGCCAGGCGCCTCTTCCACGCCTCCCACATGGATGCAGGGTCCCAAGGCTTTGGGCCATCCTGGACTGCTTTCCCATGGCACAAGCAGGGAACTGAATGAGAAGCAAAGCCACCAGGACATGAACCAGCACCCATGTGGGATCCGGGCACATGCAAAGCGAGGACTTCAGCTGCTAGCTTTTATATACCTTTATGTGTGTTGCTCAGAGCTATTCCATAATTTTTTTCATTCAAAGTTCATGGCTTATTGTCTAACTCAGAGCTCATAGACAGCCAAAAACTATGGCCTGAATGCAGTGAATCTTCAAGTGAAATTAAAGATGCCCTTCTCTTTTGAACAGTGTTCTTAATGTGAATCAAGGTGGATTCAGTTTAACAGAAAAAGGATGCCAGTTGGGTGGCTTTTATAAAAAAGGCAAGCTTGGGCCTGGCGGCATGGCCTAGTGGCTAAAGTCCTCGCCTTGAACGTGCTGGGATCCCATATGAGCGCCAGTTCTAATCCCAGCAGCTCCACTTCCCATCCAGCTCCCTGCTTGTGGCCTGGGAAAGCAGTCGAGGACGGCCCAATGCCTTGGGACCCTGCACCCGCATGGGAGACCCGGAAGAGGTTCCAGGTTCCCGGCATCGGATTGGCTCAGATCCAGCCATTGCGGCTCACTTGGGGAGTGAATCATCAGACGGAAGATCTTCCTCTCTGTCTCTCCTCCTCTGTGTATATCTGGCTGTAATAAAATGAATAAATCTTTAAAAAAATAAAAATAAAAAAGGCAAGCTTCTGCTACAAACATTCAAAACCTTTTGCCTGACCTTTGCAGGTCACTGGTTCCCCTATTAGACTTTCCAAGTCGTGCTTCCTTTATCTAACTATCTAACTTTTGCACCACATACTTATTTCCTTTTCATCTAATTTATAAGGTGTACAAAGCATTCGTCAGTTTGTAATGGTCCCTATGATTTCAGTATAGATGACTACTTCCCACGCATGAAATAGTATTCTATAAAACTATGTGTAAATGAAATAAAGCGTGAGTGCTGGGGGATTTTAATACTATTTCAAATCTTCTCTCTCTAAATGTGCTCTGTCTCACTTGTTCCATTATGCCATGGAGATGTATGGAGTGAAAATTGCTTAGTATATTTTCCCTTCTGACTGAATAAGGGAAAAGCTTTGACTTGCTGAGCTTACAGGCATTCCTGTCACCCATGAGCAAGTGTTGCCAGTGAGAATATTGAGGTGCACATGCACACGTGTGTGTGTGTGTGTGTGTGTGTGTGCACGCACACAAGATGGGAAGAAGGAAGCGCAGCATCTGGTTTCTGAAGTTAATGTTACTAGCATGAAATGTCCTTTGTATTTAGACATGGAACGTTAATATGACTCCGGAAAGACCCATCACAACTCTTTCTAGAAAAGCACAACCATGAAAAATAAGCAGGTCTCTAAATTATTTTGATTCCATAGATGAAACTTATTAGTATTGGTATGTGTTGCATTTTAGAAAAAAGAGCATGGTTCTGTTTCATTTTTATGCTGCTTTGGCATTAATGGAATAATGGTTTCATAACATCATTTTTCTTACAGGGTGATATCAAAAGGTAAATCTGCCTTTGTTGACTGCTGAAGGAATATACATCTACTATTTTATTAGATTTTTGCTAGCTTATAGCAGTAACTTTAGACTTTGACTTAAATAAAATTATGGTGTTACCTTTTGTGAAAATTAAAATTGATCTATTTTTAATAAAAGATTATTTATTTACTTGAAAATGTAACAAAAAGAGAGAGAGAATCTTTCTCTCCCCAAATGTCTATAATGGCCTAGGACTATACCAGGCCAAAGCCAGGAGCTTGCAACTTCATATGGACCTCTTAAATGGATGGCAGAGGTCCAGCTACTTGAGCCATTGTCTGCTGCCTTGACAGGCACAACAACAGGAAACTGTGTCAGTAGTGGAGCAGTCAGTGCTGAAACCGCTGCTTATATGTGATGCCAGCGTTGCAGTTAGCAGCTTAATGTGGTGCACCACAACTCTGGCCACACTCCTCTTTTTAACTTTTTTGCCTTTTTAATGTCCAGGTATCTCCAATCTATCATAATCCAAATATTAAAGGCATTACAATTCTTGGATGCTCAGTGACTATAGGATGAGAAAAATCTCATTCGATTCCAATGAGACCCCAGACCAACTACCTCTCCATCCAACGTAATGCAAGTGTCTGCAGGTATTCAGATTTTATCTGGGAAAAGGTATCAAGGGAGAGTAGCAGTTGTAGGTCCTCCAAAATAAATGAATATATATCCAAAAGAATCTTTTAAACAACAGGATTGGATTTCTCATACTTGACAAACATGATTTTGTTTCAGTGGCCTGTTTCTGGGACCCATGGAGAATAGGTGGTGAAAATGGTTGGAAGGAGTTTGGTGCATTGGCTAACCGTCTGTGGAAACAGAAACTGCAAAATTTGAAAATAGCCAATTATAAAGTTAGTCAACTATAAAAATTTAAGTCACTTTCGTATACTCTGAGTCAATGTATTTCAATATAGGCCCCAATACAGACAGAAGTATTGACAGAACTTGTTTACTGGTGTTTCCAACTAGAAAAATTACACTGATTCCTTTTGCAAGATTTGTAGCGGTATGAATAGCCAATATGAGAGGATGACCAATGAATATATAGTCGGAAGGGCAGGGGAGTCTGTATTCAGAATATAAATGTGTTTGTATTTTCATGAATATGGCTAATTTAAAAAAATCATAAATAGAAAAATTAGATATGGCTAAATTATATACTTTTTGTAAAATGTGGCCAACACTGTCATATTCATTTATCTGGTAGAGGGACTTTCAAGTGAAGAATTGCTTAGTAAGAAAGTGAACTATGTCTTATTAAATAGGGCTTTACAATCCTATAATCTAGGCCTTTAATCTAGACAGAAAATGTCTGAATACTGCACCTGCACTCACCAGCTATTTTTAGGATTCAGAGCAGAAGACACTGTTTTATCTTGGGACTTTTATTGATCTTGATTTAATGCTTTGTACTCCAGGGCTCCCAGAAAGTGGTGACACTCAAGTTACAACAAGTAACATCATTTCTGGGTGTTATCCATGGTTCCTATTTATTGCAGCTCTACATCAAGGGTTAGGAATATTAAGAAGAGAAGCAGTTTCTTTTGAAGAGTAAGCCAATAGAATAGTTTTTGGGTTCTTGAAACTCTTGATAGTTATATTAAAACACTTAACAATGTGATCTCTCTAGAAAATACCCTTAGACATTCTGGAAGGTGAAAGACCTAATTGCAGTTCAGTCATCCCATAATTCTAAAAAGGCCAGCTGAGACGTTCATTAGAAAACTTCCTTGAAAATCATAAAGAGCTCTATAGAAACTAATTAGCTGCTTCCTATTTCTATTACAAATGAAATAGAGATTTTTTAAAATATTCTCCAGAGATGTAGAGATAAATACACTTTGAATCTTCTCTCTTCTTCCACCACTCTTCTCTGCCTTGAACTGATCTCCCATTTTCTCCCACTGATGTTGCTTAGCTGAAGCCATGTTATATTGAATCCATTAGATAGAAACAAAGTTTGATTTTTCATTTAAAAAAGGTAAAAGTAGAAAGCAAACAAAACGAAATCACCACCCAACTATAATATTAAAAGGAAAAGCTAAATACTCTTTCTAGACCAAAAGATGACTACCATAGCATTATGATTCTGGTGGGGATTGAGTGTGTTTTTCCAAGAGTTATGCTTTGAAAGTTTTGTCACTATTATGTCAATGGGGGAGGGGGTTGGCCTTTGTGAGATGGGACCTAATGGTTAATGTTCAGGTCGCTGGAGACCTGCCTTTGGAAAGGATTAAGGGAACTGCAGTGGGACCCCTGAGATTTCACAAGTGACTTTTTGTCCAGTGGTTGAACCAGCTTTGACCTTTCAGCCTCCAAAATGTGAACTAAACAAATCAGTTTTCTTCATAAGAGCCTTGCTCTGATACTTTGTTACCATAATAGAAATCGAACAAACAGAAATGATCTGCCAGATTGTTTCCTGTTTTCTTTTCTTAGTCACATTTTTCTTTTTTTTAAAGATTTATTCATTTATTTTTCATTGGAAAGTCAAATATACAGAGAATAGGAAAGACAGAGTAGAAAATCATCCATCCGATGATTCACTCCCAAAGTAGCCACAACAGCCAGAACTGAGCCAATCCGAACCCAGAACCCAGGAGCCTGGAGCCTCTTCCAAGTCTCCCACAAGGGTGCAGGATCCCAAGAATTTGGTTCGTCCTCAACTACTTTCCCAGGCCGCATGCAGGGAGCTGGATGGGAAGTGGTGCTGCCGGGATTAGAACTGGCATCTGGAGGAGATCTCAGTGCTTGCAAGGCGAGGGCTTTAACCATTAGGCTACCACACTGGGCCCTGCTCTGTTAATCTTTGACTCATCTGACTTTTCCTTCAATATTTAGAAGACACAGTCCTACTGTTTGAAACAGTACTGTCTGAATTATAAAAGAATCATTTCACATTATACTTAATCCCATTGGGATTCCATATTTTCTTGGATTTTTATTTGTGTGTGGTCCAGTCTGCTGGAAGAACTTTTCAGAAATCTGTTATCAAATGTTTTCCAATGACATTTTCATTTTGTTTATCATCTAAGTGGTCTCATGAATGATGCTTCTCTTGCCCTGCAATAATTAAAACAGTTGCTACATATTAGGCTATCTACAGCCTCCTTTATCTCTTATCATTTTGATACTGATATCAAGGTTCTGCATAACAATATATGTACAGAGCTATTGGTGCTTGTTTACCTCAGGCCTCAAAGTTTAATCCTCTTCTAAAAATATTGCTATCACCTCAAGCTTTGGCATGGGCAAAAAAAAAAAAACTTATTTTCTTGTTTGGCAAGATTATTTTTAAAATCTAATAGGATTTGGAGAAAAGCAAATATACTAGTGTGAAATTTACTGAACCATTAGGTACTTCTGTGATCAAAGCTTGATATATTGAAAGGTTGAATTCCTCCCCAAAGTCAGGAGAGGAACTCTAAAATAGGAGTTGTATGGGAACCTGCCAGTGCTGGTTCTTTTATACACAAGGTAGAGGTCTCTCTCTCTCGATCTCTCGATCTCTCTCTCTCTCTTTCTCCCTGGCTTCTCTCCGAGGAATACAGACTTAACCAATCAAGACACCAGAATAATGACCCATCAGCTCGTGAAGGTTACTAATTGTGTCTTCATCTGCTTTTATTCATTCTTGCCCCAACCCTAGCAATCCCAGAACAACCCTCCAATATGCCGTGGGAATCATGGAGTCAGGGGTTACAGGAGCTGTGTTCAGTAGCAATGTATAGTTCTAGTCACTTACATCTGAGTTTTGGAGGGATATAAGATTCTTCTCTTTGGTGGACTTTTCAAGAGCAGCACAACGATCACATTACAGCTGAGGATTTTCCAGCCCTCTGCGCCGCAGCTCTTGCCTGCATGTTTGTTCCAGCCTTTCCACTTTGGCAAGTTTGTTGACTGCAGCCACTTTCTAGGTTGTTGCTGCTGCTCCTCTCTGCTGGTTGTATTAACGGCTCCTTTCTTCAGGGTTATTGTTGCTCTCTTATGTTGGGTTCTCTCACTCTTGTCTATGAAGAGTGAGCCAAGCTTTCCAGAAGCTAAGAGGGCCTATCTCAAAGGATGGGTGCCTTGGAGAGCCACCTGCCTTGCACTACAAGTTCAAGACTGCCTTGCTCAGACCGTTGTGAATTTCTAAAGCAGGAAGTTCTTCCTGATTGGTCAAGCTGTATGTCAATGAGACATGCTACATGAACCAATCAGAGAACTGAGTTCTCAATCAGATTTGTTCAGCAGACTCAGCACCTGAAGATTAGGGTGTGTGTATTTCCTCTTCTTTCTCCCCTCGGTTCTTCTGGAGAGTTATGTCACGTGTCCTCTTCTCTTTTCTGTTCTGTTCTGTTCTTTTTTCTCCCTCCCTCGTTTTCTTTGTTTCTTTGTTTCTGTCTCTCTTTTTCACTTGCAGTATTTTTCTATTCTTTCTAGAGTTCCCTGGAATAGGTACCACACAGGAAGTACATGCTGTGAACAAGCCAAGACACCGTTATCATTCTAGATCTTTGACTTAAAACACAAGAGGTTTTCAAAGATACAAATGACTCCAGCACCCAGACTGAGTCACCTCACCAGCCTCAAAGGGTCAAACCATCTTCATTGTGCCCTTTACAAGCTTCTGACCCACAGAATGTATAACCATAACAGCTGTTGCTTTATGAAACTAAGCTTGGGATGGTTTTCATCCAGAAATGGTAGCTGTCATTCTTCATAATGAAAAAAAAAAATGGCCCATGTATGCACTCTCCATGTAGACCAAGCAGAAGCAGAACAAGCAAATGACATTCCAAAGAAATAACTCCAAAAGGAGCACCAAGAGATGTGGTGTCCTGGAAATCAAGAAGAGTTGAGATTAGAAGTGATACATTTTCGTGATAAGAAGAGTAAAAGTATAGCATCAACCTCCTCCCTTCCCTTAGAATGATTGATTTCTGGAGGGGCAGGGCAAAAATGCATTGAAATCAAGAGGTGCGCTAAACTTTTGTTTTGTTTTGAAATGAAGTTTGAAATCCTGATGTAGAGTTAGACTATTGCTACTTGCCATTGCTTTCCATCAGCTGCAACACCCATAGTTCATGTGCAATCCAAATGATAGCTGGCCTTCCCAATTTCTTAATATTTTGGTAAAAATGTACTCAAAATATCTTCCTAAAATTCCTCACGATTCCAGGGGTCTATATTTCCAGGGCTGGCTTGGCGTTATTATTTCTTCACATGGTGTCTCTGATTTCAGTCCTATCGTTGCTCGGTTGAAGAACATGAACTCTTGAGTTTGCTCACTCACACATGCAAACTGAGAAAATGCAAGGAAGGTAAAAGTGTGATATGAAACCAAACAACCTACAGTGGAATAGCAGACCTTATCCATCCAGGTTCTACCCCACAATCAATATCCAACATGACCCTTTCCCCTCTGAAATGTCTTGCTTCCTGCCATCTTTCTAGTTGATTGTGCTCCCCCCTCCTACCACTTTGTTGCCTCCTTTTTCACTCTTGGAAAACTTTAGAAAGTTCAATTTGTTTCTTATTTCAACAGAGAAATTTTCCTTGCAAAAGTGTATTCAGCAAATAAAATTCCCTCCCATTGGAGTTACCCTGGTGATGAACAGATTGAAAAGAAACCAGACTCTTATTATTGATTTATATTCAATGATTTTCCCTTGGTTTTTAGTTGCTCCACTCCTGAGGTTTTCCTGATATGTTGTCTTCACTCATTTCAGCTATAACAAAATACTATAGACTGAGTGGCTTTTTAAATGGCAGAAATATATTTCTCTGACATTAAGTTCCAGATGCTGGTGAGAAATCCCTTCTTCCACTACTGTGTGCTTCTGTGGTGAGAGAAGGGAGAGAGCTTCCTGCAGTTTCTTTAGTAGGAGTACTGACCCAATCCAGGAAGGATTGACATTCATGACCTTAGGTCCCAAAGTTCAAATCCTGCAGGACAATTCAGGTGGCCTTGGGTTGACCCACTTCTCCCAAGCATTTCTCAACTGTAGTTCTCAAGAATAACTCTAGAATGTGCTGGGATGGTAACATCTTGAGATGAGCAAGAGCTGTTTTTAATAGTCTAGTCTTCTAGACTATTCTCTAGTATTCTTCTAGACTAGTCTCAGTCTTTTCTCCCCAAGAATAAAATGTGTTTCAATGCTTTGGCCCAGCACATCTTGTTACTCTGGGGAATGAAGCCTTGGACTGACTGTTTTCTGGAGTCCTTGAGCCGCAGTGAGATCTGGGCATGCACAATTTTGGTTCCATAAACCTAGCTAGTCTCATAAACCTTGGGATAACTGGCACACCCCGTCTGTTGTCCCATACTGCCTCTGTGTAGTAAGTCCACTTCAAGTAATTTCGTATGCATGTGAATGTCTGTCTTACCAAACACAGATAAGCTGGTAACTAGTGAATACAAAATCTGCTTCACAAACATCATTACACCGTATGTTCACATGTGAATTTGAGGGGTACACAAACATTCAATCTATAGCATATGTGTTCTGACATTTACATATTTGAAAATATTTATTTTTGCTTTCATGCGAAAGGATTACCTGAGTCTGTTTAGAATTCTCAGTACCATGATTTTGTTTACATCACTGAACTTGACATTCCCTTCCTTATCTAGTATCATAGATAAGAATCTTTAAGGCATATCTAATTTTGCAGATAAATAAGTTTTGTCCTGATATATTATGGATGAGTTTAATATCTATCCCTTCTTTAGGATTCTAAAAGAATTTTGGAAATCTGTTTTCTAATGAATTTTCCTTTTTCAGATGTAAAAAAAATTAGGTTATTTTTATCTAGTTTATAATTTAGAATGATGTTATTTATCTATTTTATTGCTTTGAAAGATATTATATTCTAGAAGACTTTGTAGTAGTCAGAATAACATCCCCCACCCCAATGTCCATATTCTAATTTCTGAAACCTATGTGGTGTTTTTTGTCTGTTTTTGTTTGTTTGCTTGCTTGTTTTACTTTACAAAGCAGATAGTATTATTTCAGATGTGATTATGTTAAGGATTTTGCGTTGGAAAGATTATTCTGGATTTATCTGAGTACCCTCAATATAATCAAGAGGTGTTTTTAAAACATTATAAATTAATTGAAAGGTAGAGAGAAAGAAAAAAAACAGTGGCAGAGAGACTGGGGGAAATCTACCTTCCATGGTTTTCATGCTAAATGTTTGCCAATAGCTGGGGAAAGGCCAACCTGAAGTCAGAAGCCAGGAATTCAATCTGGGCTTTCCCCAAGGGTACTTAGCTCTCGTTTGCCATCTCCCAAGAAACGCATTAGCAGAAAGCTGAAATAAGAAATGCAGCTAGGACTGAAATCCAGACATTCCCAGCTGTAACACAGACACCACAAGCAACATCCAAGGAAGAAGGAGGATCCCAAGCAACATCCAGGGAGCAGGTAAATGGGGCCAAGAAATTCAAGGAGCTTCTAGAATGCCAAAAAATCAAGGTAATGGACTCTCCTCTAGAGCCTCTACAAGCATTTCTTACATGTAGGTTTTAGCATTTCTATCCTGTAGAACTTTAAGAGACTGAATTTATACTACTTTGAATTTCCCATAATCTTGCTTACAGGTTGACATTAATTCCTCCTCTTAAAGGTACTTTGTGTTGGTTTCTGTCCATTTGACTTCACCTGTTCCATTATATCCATTTATCTTACCCTCAGACATTGGTAGTTTTTGTTTTTTAACCTCTCACATTAAGGCTGTACTAAAGAAAGGCTGAAACCCAGTTGCAGATATTTCCTTTGACTTCATTTTATTCATCCAAAGTATGTTTTGATCAAATGTACACTAGTCACTTCTGTAAGCACTTGGTAGTTCCCTCTTGGCATTGGAAACGAGCTCAGTGCTCACTGAATGGAGCAAATATTTTGGTCAGTATAATTCTGCTCCAGAAGATGTTATGGGTGAGTTTCACAGTTAGCACTAATAAGTACAATGTCAAGGGTGTATTACCAATTGGTCACAATTTTACCTACTGAATTATGGGTATAATTCTCTTCGGAAAGATGTCTGACATCAACACTCTTTTCCTACTTTAACATCAGTCTTCCTGCCCCACATTTAACAGATAGGCCTGTAAGGTTCTTGCATATGGCAAATGGTCATTCTTGTTGGCCCTCAATGCAAAAATTGCTTCTTTTTCCTCGTCGAGCATATCATACTGGATATAGTAATAGAAATGTGAGAGAAAAAACATAAAAATGTGTACTTATCAATACATTACCCAGATGTTTTCATTGATTTCTTCACCAAACTATGATTCTATAATTCTCCGTCAAGTCTATTGCTTATTAGCTTATTTTTGTTACGTGTAGGAATTGCATTCCAGGAAATTAGGAGTGTCTGTATAGAATGAACAATCCTGTAATAGACTGTTCAGATAGTTTCATGACTTTGGTGGCATTTACATTTCATAGTTGATTGAATTCCCTCGTGAAATGGATCAGCACTGTCATGAATGCTTCACACTGTTGATTCGCTCCAATTTATTGGCTTCTGAATGAATGTTCCTCACCCCTGTGAAATCAATTCAGCATTGCCAAGCTCACTTCTAGGGAGTGGGATTTTTGTAGCTTTCTTCTGCATCACATAAAGGAAGAGAAGGAGAAAGCTCCATGAGGTATGAAAGAATGCTAGAATTGTTCAAGTTTTGGAAAGAATTTGAGTGGCATCAGATAAAATCCAACCATATGTGTGAAAAATGTTAAAGAACAAACTGGTTTATATCCACATACAATATGAGTTTACTGTGTGAAAGAGTCGTCAAAATCAAGATGCTGCTTTAATCTTAATTACTGGAGGATGATCTTGGATGGAATAACTTCCATAAGTACTTAAAGTTGATATTCATTAGAACTTAACAAGAGGGCCTGGCGTGATAGCCTAGTGGTTAAAGTTCTTGCATTGAATGTGCCGGGATCCCATAAGGGCACCAGTTCTAATCCCGGCAGCTATGCTTCCTGTCCAGCTCCCTGCTTGTGACCTGGGAAAGCAGTCAAGGTCGGCCCAAAGCCTTGGGACCCTGTTACCCATGTGGGAGACCAGAAGAAACTCCTAGCTTCTGGCTTCAGATTGGCTCAGATCCAGCCATTGCGGCTCACTTGTCTCTCCTCCTCTCTGTATATCTGACTTTCCAATAAAAATAAATAAATCTTAAAAAAAAAAAAAAGGACTTAACAAGATTGGCCTATAAATCTTCCCGAAAACAGCCTCAAATGAGGGTGTTTTTCTTCTTATATATCTGAGGCATAACCTTTCCAAAGCTGCAATCCATACAATATATCATGAATTTTACCCAGTTGCTTCTTGAAGTGATACTACTTATTATGACTTTTTTTGTCATCCAATACAGTTTATAAACAATAGAATATGATCAATAGTAGATTCCCTTTTCTACCAAGAAAACAGAATATATTTATTTTAATACTTATTGAAAAAGATACACACATGATTCTTTACCAAGGATGAGGATTGTCCAAATGCCAGGTGCTTGAAGCCCGTGAGATCAAGATCTGGTCCTGCCAAGGCAACTGGAGGCGGAATTCAAAATTCAACAAATCTTTAACAGACTAACTTTTACAAAAAAATATTTTAATTGGAAAGTCAGATATACAGAGAGAAGGAAAGACAAGGAGGAAGATTTCCAATCTGTTGAGTCACTCCCTAAGTGGCTGCAACAGCCAGAGCTGAGCTGATCCGAAGCCAGAAGCCAGAAGTCAGAAGCTTCTTCCAGGTCTCCCATGAAGGTGCAAGTTCCCAAGGCTTTGGGCTGTCCTGGACTGCTTTTCCAGGCCATAAGCAGGCAGCTGGATGGGAAGTGGAGCAACTGGGAAACTAACTGGTGCCCACATGGGGTCCTGGTACATGCAAGGCAAGGACGTTAGCCAGTAGGCTACCGCACTGGACCCTAACAGACTAACTTTGAAGTTGATAATTTGTTATGACCTTCAAATGAAAAGATAAATATCTGAATGACCCTTGGCAGGAAAAATGTTTTCCACCCCAGCAACTACAAGTATCTACAAAATATGTGGTATTAAATTATCTTCTTTTGAAGATTTATTTCTTTTTCTTTGAAAGGCTGATTTTACAGAGAGGAGAGACAAAGAAAAGTCTTTCATCTACTGATCCACTCCTCAAATGGCCTCAAGCGCCAAAGTTAAGATGATCTGAAGCTGGAAGCCAGGGGCTTCCCCCAGGACTCCCATAGGAGTGCACATGCTCAAGGACTTGAACCATCTTCCACTGCTTTTCCTGGCCAAAAGCAGAGAGCTGGATCAGAAGCAGAGTAGCCAAGGCATGAGTTATCACCCATGTGGGACGCTGGACCACAGGGCGGAGGATCAGTCTGATGCATCACAACACTGGCCCCTTCTTCTAGAATATTAGAAAAAATGTGACAAAGAGGAGGTGAGCATATCATTAACTTCATTTTATAGAGAGAGAAATTAATTTTTCTCTATAGTAGTAAGTAACACACTTCTGAGATTTAAGATAAAATATTAATCTACATCCACCCTCTGTATTTTGGGATAACCCAGTATGATTTATATGGTTTGTATTTTCCATACTCTTTGGTATGTTCACATAAATAAAGTTAATTAAAATTTTTGCCTATAGAAAGAATGTGAAACTATCCATTATAATACCGAAAAAGAATTAAATGTATGATACAATTACAATCATGAAAAGACAATGGTACAAGATAAAGAATATGATTTTCACATATATATCATTCTATATGTGGATATTACACATAACAATTAGTGTTAGCCTCCTGCACAAATTTCCAGTGATTCTCCATTGTTTATAGTAGTGATGTCTTACAGAACTTTCTATAATGATGGGAATAACCTATGAATTAACAGGTGACTACTGAACACTTGACTCATTAGAGAACTTAATTTTTAATGTATTCAGTTTTAGTTAATTTAAATGTACTTGGTTACGGTGGTTTGTTTCAACTGTACGAGACAGCAAATGTCTACCTTGTGAAGGCAAAAGTCTTCTATCAAAAACATATCATTTTATATAATATTAGCCAAGATCACCTGAGTTCAAGGTCTACAGTGCCTAAGTTAAAAACTGAACAATCTTTTTTTTATTAATTATTTTGCATTATGTGAAGTTTCATAGGCTCTGAGAATCCCCCCACCCCTCCCCACGCCCCTCCTCCCTGGTGGATTCCTCCACCTTGATGCAGTATTACAGTTCAAATTCAATCAAGATTCTTTCCTTGCAAACATATACCAAGCATAGAGTACAGCTACTTATTGTCCAGATGGGTTGAACAGTTTCTTGGGGAGACCATTTCTGGTCCAAAGTTAGAGCTGATAGAATATCATCACAGTCAATTAAGAGTCCCAATATAACATCAACAGCAATTTGCAATATTATGGAATTGACATGGTTTTGAGTAACCAGTATGTTGGAAAAAAAAAAAAAAGCAAGTCCTAACCACAACCTATGATTAGCTCATTGACATTTCAATTTTAGTTTATATACAGGACCGGCTGCTATATACCTTAAAATGGCTATAAGGTACCATTCAGCTGTCTCGTGTCTATTTCATTTTAGTATTTAGCCATTTGTTGTGTTGAAGTATAATTTTGCTGATCTTGGCAGATTTTAGGATAATCTAGACTGGCTTGTAACTCTAACAAGACATTTGTCGACATTTAAGGTGCAGAACATTTTTTTGGGTGGGGGGTGTGCAGGAAAATCCTCAACACCATGGTGAGGAGTGACTAATCTTTGTGTCCCACCCAGCAAGGCATGAGCCAATCCACGCCAGCTCTTTCCTGTCAGATTTCAAGCTCTACTTTCTGTTGTTTGTCTATTTATTTTAGGTTTTTTTAGTTTGTATGATTATTTGTTTGCTGTGAGGGGTTTTCGAAGCGATCCTGATGGTCATTGCGAGGGAGGGCGGGGGTCCAGAGGTGGAGCCAGGCTCGGACCAGAGATAGCTCTCCTCCCTGGTCCCGAAGGACATTTATTGTTCTTCTGTTTCTGCGGACCGCTCAGGGCTTCTGGTTGTCTTTCCGATGACGTTGGTTTCTGCGCGGCAGTGTTTGGACTTCTTCCATCCCCTGCGGAAGCTCCGGTTTGGGGTGGGTGACCTCGGAGTACTCGGCCTCCGAGGGCATCCAATTCCCTGTGGCCTCCTTGGCAGTTGGGATATAGTCCTTGTTGCTCGTATTGATAGTTTGTGGTGAAGGTCTGGGAGTCTTCATGGTTGGGATCCAAGCTTCCTCCTTACCACCTGCTCCACTCTGGAGTGCCCCCCTGCTCCACGCACATGACCTCCTGTTAAGAGGTTTAAAAACCGAACAATCTTAGAACCTGTTTATGTTCTCTGTATATATGTATATGGCAGGTGGCTTAAGAGTATCTGAAATAATTTTTGGCTCTTATTCTATAAACATTTGCATATGTACAAAGTAAAACTGAAAAAAATTGTTTATGAAAGACAGAAGCAAATTTTCTTCTGGGATATGTATTGAAAGGAGTGTGGGCCAATATCTTCCAACTCATTTCTGAGGAATCTATCCACTGTGCTGCTGTCTTTATCATTGTTTCTTCATCTAACCTTACAATACTCCAGGACATGAATCCCTCTCTTTTGTAAGAAAGAAACCATTTTTTAGAAAGGGAGAAAATAGCTAAAAAGAAAAATGGGCAAAGCCACAGTCCAAAAACTAATGTTGTTAAGTACAAATACCTAATGGGCATATGAGAAATTGCTGAACATTATTGGCAATCAGGAAAATGAAGATTACCATAGCAAATCTTTTATGTATTATTGGCAAAACATAGAAGAGTGAAAATCAACATTATATCCAGTGTTCACCGGAAAGCATATATGTGATTGTCTATTACATGCCTAAGAGAAGGATTAGAATAGGACACTTTTGATACCCTTATTCTTGATCTATACAGATAATCAAGAGTTATCTGTTGATTATACGATTAAATTAATGTTTGGAGATCGTCTCATGTAAAAAATGCAGTGGATACGTATTTATTCTGATCACTATGTTTGAGGGGCTTGGGATTCCATTTATCTGAACTCTTGCTATTTTCAAATTTTCTATGTGAACAACTACTTAGTTCTCTAGGGAGTGTGAGATTATGAGTATAAATGGCTTCCTGGATTTTATATATCTATTTAAAAAAAAAAACCCAACTCCTCGGCTGACAAAACATTGCCACTGAAGTGATCTCCTTTTCCCACATTAAATCACAAAGATTGGATTTTTCTAAATGCTTTGTTGCAACATCTTTAACATTTTAATTGATTCAAACTGATCTTGGCCTTGTAAAGAATGCACACTCAATGGTTAGGCTTTTCTTTTTCTTTTGAACCAGGGTAAGCATATCACAGCACCTGGTTCTTTGAAAAGCTGGAAACCCAGGTACCTACAAGTCAGCATATGGCCAGGAAATCCCTTTGTGGAGTGTGTGTTTGTGGTGAAGCATTCATAGCCTGTAAGATCTATCAAAATAGCTTTGTCTGAAAACCTTGTTTTTCCCTGTTTTTTTCTGATGACTCAGACTTCAATGCTTTCATGTCTAAATTCTCTTTGCTTTCTTGTTTTTCATTGCGTTCATTCAGAAGACGTTCTTTCACTAGTTCCAAAATTTGTATTTCTATATTCTGTCAGTTTTCATCTTGAAACATACACACAGCAATATGCTCTGAATCATAAAATTCTGCATTAAATTCTAACACTTAAGAAAAAAACAACTCATATTCCCAATATAGGTTTACCTGCACTTCTGATCTTATTTTTAATTAATATTGAGTTATTAACATTTTAAATCCACTGGCATGTATGAAATTTGAATTTTATTATACTTCTAGGAAGATTTTGGCTGCAAGAAACATAAAAATGAATTCAAAATGGCTTAAAAATAAGCACATATAACATTTCATGGGTGGATATGAAAAGTCTAGTAGTTAAAGATTAGTTAAATTAGTAGTTCAATAATGATATCAAAGGCTCAGGTTTTTCTGATATTTCTTGTTTGCCATTATTTTAAACTTATTTTGAGGCATGATTTTTGTGTAATAAAATAATTTTAAGTGTGTAGGTTTTTAAGGGGGTTGGCAAATGCAATCAGTATTATTATAAAAATTAAACATTCCCATCATTCCATAAAGTTTCATTATCCTCTTTTCAGGCACTCCCGTCTCAACCCAGTCTCTGACAATTTTAAATAAAATGGAAAAATGTACTTGCATTTTCCTTTTTACACTTACTGTCAGGCTCCGGAGACTCATCCAGGTTGTCTCTTGTATCTGTCGTTCTGCTCTTTTTATTGTTCAGTAATATTCTATTCTATAATACATAGCTCATAATTTACCTGGTCACCTGTTGTGGGAATTTGTTTCCAGTTTTTGGCTAGTATAGATTTCTTTGAACTTTCACATACAGGTCTTTGTGCCAATATATTCTATATTTCTCTGGGTAAATATTGTGGTGAACCACATGTTAGTTACACAGTTAGCATTCTAAGAAAGTAACTGTGTCAGAACACTGTACCATCAGCAGCAGCGGGAGCGTTCCAGTGAGTCTACATCCTTGCTAATGTGTGGTAACTATCAATAGCTTTGAAGGGCAAAGTTTATTCTATTTATTTAATTTTATTTACTTTAATGAAGTTATCAATTTTCCCCCTAGGTTGAAGAGTCGTCCGGATAAAAGTGAAGACGCAAAAGTCCTGAAAACAGCAGGGAGGTCATTTAGTCACAGACACCAATAAAAAACATTTAGAACAGGTAAGTTCTCAGCCAGGGGCAATTTTGGAAACTTTCCTAAAGTCTGATGACATTTCAGTTATCACGATGGAGTGCTAGACATGTTGAGGAGGCCAGGGACGTTGTTAATTAATATTCTACAACGTACAGAACAGCTGCCCACCTGACCCTCCTTTTCCTATTTTCCCCTGCCTCTCCCCTCTCTACCCTTCCCCAACAAGGAATCTTCTGGCCTGAAATTCAATAGAAAAATGAACCTGTAAGCTGTAATAATTTGCTTTTGCTGAGTAAATTAGTACAGCAATAAGGTTTTGAGCCTGGGAATTATTTATTGTTGGCTTTAAAGCAATCACTTCTTGGCTGTTTATGGGAAATAGACTGAAATGGTAGAAGAGGATTAAACAGGGGTAACATGTAGGAGGTTATACAACCATCCATCCAGAGAATGTGGTTTGGGACAAAGTGATTTCCATCCAGGTGATAGGTGATAGATTCTGGATGTATTTTACAGGCTGAGCTAAGAGGATTAACATTGGTTAAGTACAAATTGACGAAGCAGAGTGACACAGCAGTAGTGGGCCGTGGCTGGTGCTGTGCAAGTGTTCTGGGGGAAAGACGGGAATCTGAACAAATTTTGAATGGGGGAAGGATTGCCCCATGTGAATATTAAGGAATTAAGGAATGCCATTGTTGGAATAGTGAACGACTACTATGTAGGGTAGGTTTTCAATTTCAACGAAAATTTCCTAAAGTACTTTCATATGCATCACCCTGAGTATTACTTACAAGCTGGCATGTCCTCAAACTAGCTTTCAACCTAGTGACAGTTTGATAGTGTTAATTCATCCCATCAAAATTGCTAGTTTGATTGAATTTTCCTAGCCAGATTCGCATTCCGTGCAATTATTGGTTGTTCCTATGTAGAATGCTGATGTATTAATAATTGTTTTCTGAGCATTTATTTACTCTAACAAACTGTAAATTCACTGTGTGTTAGAAAACTTTCTTTCAGCTCATTGTTTTAATAACCTTACTACAGAATCCTAGAGTTAATTCTGTTTAACAGGACAAATAGTCTTAGTTTAGTCGTAAGGATTAGTGAAGGATACTCCATTAGTAATTAGTAGGCTCTGGCCCATATGTTTTTAAGCACTGATATTTTCTCCCCTTCGCCACTCCCCATTCTCTGTACTCCTCAGGTTCCTGAGGCCTCAGCGAATTTGCCCACTGATTTGGAAACTCCCGCTACTTAGAATATGGTGCAAGATCTAAAATCCCAAGTCCATAAAAGCACGTCGTAGTAGTTTCACTCTAGACACATCTGACGGCTCATCCTCCGCCTGGCTGGATGGTGGCAACACAGGACGCGTTTTGGGTTTGGCCTCACCAGTCTGGTTTCTTCCCCTGGGTATCTGTCTCCAGGGCTTGCACCTGGAGCTGGAAGGAAACCACCAGCTGCGGCCATTTCAAGGCTCCACGTGCTGCAGCGGGGCGGCTGCACGCTGAGTCAGGCGGTACTTAAACAGTCGGCCGGGCTGCAGTAAGTGGTTTGGCCCCCTTCGGAGGGCCGGCTCCGGCTCAAGGCCCGCCTCCCCGTGGGATTGGAGGCCCGCTGGCCCGCCCGGCACTCCACGAGACCGGCGGGAGGCGGCGCGCTCGGCCCCGGCGGCGAGCACACAGAGGCCGGGTCAGTCTGCTTTTCTACAAGTGGGATCGGAGGATCTGGGGTGAGCCCAGCAGGTGTGCGGCCCACTCGCTCCTTGCCGGGGTCCGCTCGGCGCCGGTAGGCCTTGGGGTGGGCGGCTGCCGTCGGAGCGGAGCGACGGCACCTCTGGGCCTCCGTGCCGGCCCAGGCAGGGCTGCTGCCTCCGCGGTTCGTGCCTGACATTTTCCGAGTTCTAAGTGAACAAGTTGAGCCCCAGTCCGCCCGCGGTGGCGGAAAGCGGAGTTGGTGGAGTTGGGCTGAAAGTTTCTCTCTCGGCCGGTGACGGAAGTGAGGTTGCCGGCGAGCCTCGGGCCGGGCTGGCCGGGGGTCTCCGAGGAGCGGGCGTACCTGGCGGCCGGGCCGCGCCCTCTGTCTCGACTCTGGGCTGAGCGCGCGCGGCCGGCCCGGAGCTCCGCCTCGGGTACCGGTTTGTCCCGGAAGCTCGAGGGGAGCGCGTCATGGACATCGCTGCTCCGGGCTGGCCCTTCTCTAGGCCCCGCTCTCCCTTCTCCGGGAAGGCAGACCCCGGGATCTCGTCCCCAGGACGTGCTTTTCGTGATCACGCTCTTGTTCAGGTCCCAAACAAGATGCCTTTGTACCCAAAATGGTGGTTCTGTAATTTCTAATTGTTGAGAATTTGTGCAGATATCTAACAGACTTACATGTATCCAATGGCTAAGAGGAACTGCTCACGGTTTTTGCTCATTTGGGGGATTTAGCGCATTCACTGGGCAGGGGCCTCACCCCTTCTCCTGGGTCTGCCTGGGTCTGGAGCGGCATGTAGCTGTTGTGCCTGGCAGCTGTGTTTCTGCGCTCTTCCCCTAACATTGCCTCCAGGTGAAGACGGCGGGCCACCAGAGGAAAAAGAGAACTATTAAATTGAGAACGGGGAACTTTTATGAAGGAAATGCGTGTTTGTTTATAAGGGACTTTCTTATCAGACTTCTGAGTTTTAAGAAGCTCTGTAGGAGGACTTAAAAGATCATGGTTGGATTAGCCTCAGGTGTCCCGGGATTGAGTGGTGTAGCTTGATTGGAAGCATTTGGAATGGAGGTGGGAAGGGATGGGAGCCCAGTGAAAGCAGTTCTGGGTACTTGTAGGTGAAGTCTTCCACGGGCTGTGTCGCACAATCTCACCTTAGTGGTAGAGGGCTTGTGAGCTGGAGGAAGCTGCTGATTCTGGAAAGAGATTCATTGGCCTGGCCGTTGGTGAAAAATCCCGCTTGCTACCTGCGGCTGTATCCAGTCTTCTTTTGAGATAGTATGACTTTTTGGAACAGCCATAGTTCCTGACAGGATCTGTAATTAGTAACTCCTCTTTGGAGTCTATTAAGAAACCACCACGACCATTTTTGGAAACCTTGGAGGACACATTTTTCTTTGTGCTTTTATGGATTTTTGAGAAGCAGAGTTAGAGATGGAGAGCTTCATCCACTAGTTCACTCCCCAGGTGATCTCAGTGGCCAGGGCTGAACCAGGCAGCAGCCTGGAGTGTCTCCTTACTCTCCTATGGGGTGAAAGACCCAAGGCTCTGGGCCATCCTCTGCTGCTTTCCCAGGCCACAAGCAGGGAGCTGGATGGGAAGTGGAGCTGCCGGGATTAGAACCAGCGCCCATATGGGATCCCGGTGCGTTCAAGGCAAGGACTTTAGCTGCTAGGCCACCGTGCTGGGCCCGGCAGCTCATTATTAAGGTACTTGAATTTTGTGCTTCCCAGATTACAGGCCTAACAGGTTCCAGATAATGTATTTTATTCTCAAGGTTATTTTTAAAAAAGATTATTTGAAAGAGTTACAGAAAGGGAGAGACAGATTTCCTTTCTCTCCACTGGTTCATTCCTCATATGGCCAAAATAAGCCAGTGCTGGGCAGGTCCAGAGCCAGGAGCAAGCAGGTTCCTCCAAGTTTTCCATGTGGCCCATGCGCTTGAGCCATCCTCTGCCGCTGTTTTCCCAGGTACATTATCAGGGAACTAGAGTGAAAGTGGAGCAGCCAGGACTCGAACTAGTGCCATAGCACAGGCCCAAGGTTGATTTTTAACAATATGCATATTTGTTTCAAAGGTGGAGTTACAGATAGGGAGAGATGCTAATTTACTCCCCAGATGACTGCATTGGCCAGGCCTGTGTCTGGCCCAAGCCAGGATGCTGAAATTCTATCCAGATTTTCACATGGGTGCTAGTGACCCAAGTACTTGGCCCAGCTTCTGCCTTCCCCGGAGCCTTTCCGATTGGAAGTGGAACAACAGCCTGGACTCGAAGCTGTTCTCATATGGGATGTGGGTGTCACGGGTGGCGGCTCATCCCAGGCTTATCTTTTGGTACCACAGTGCTGGCCCTCTTGGCCCAAGCAGGCATTTCTTTATTTCCCCTTAAGAATTTTTTTTTTCCCCAGCTCCAAGTCTCCAGTAACAAAGTTTACTAGTCTGGAGAACTGGAGTTACTTGACTGAAGTTGTATGGCTGTGCTATGGCAGTACAGCAGTAAGCCCTGAAGTGGAGCTGTCCTCACCTTCTTGAACGTGGGGAAGAGTGGGTAGTCTAGAAACCAGCTGGGGCTTGGTTTGCTGAAGTGTGTATCCATGAAAATCTTTCTCCGTGAACTAAAACCTGAGTCCCTGTGTCACGATGTGATGGTGATGGGCGTTACCACTGTCTTCCCAGTTCACACCTGTGTTCTTTCCTAAGGAGTGAGCATCTTTAACACAACACTGTCAGTGAAAGGAGTATTTGTATGTTCATAAAATTTTCTTATTTGAAATTTAAACTGTTAAAGTGTCTTCTACATTGTTTATGCATTGTATGTGCTCTTAAGTGATTTATCAATCTATTTGAAAGAATTAGAGCTTTCATCTGTCAGCTCCTTCCCTATGTGGCAGCAACTGCCAGTGCTGTGCTATTCTGGAGCCAGGAGCTGTATGTGGGTCTCGCATGTGGATGCAGGCACTCGAGGAAGGACTTGGTTCACCCTTCACTACTTCGCCAGGTGCAGTAGCAGGGAGATGGATCAGAAGTGGAGCAGCCTGGACTTGAACTGGGGCCCATAGGCAGCCACTTAACTTGCTGTGTTTTTTGAGACATCATGTTAAATTTAATTTTTTTCTTTTAAGATAAGTAGCTCTTCAATTTCAATCTTGAAGTGTATGTAATTTCTTATTTGAAAAGTACTAGGGATTTTCCAACAGAATTGGTTTCAGCATGCTGATTTCTAGGAAATTGGGACTGTTCTCCACAGAAAACATTTTAGCAAATGTGTTTTAACTTAAAAGAGTTTGTGTGTGTGTTTATGTTTAGTCACTTTATCTCACCTCTTCTGCCAACAGAAGTGATGCCACCAAGAAGAAATGAGAAATATAAACTTCCAGTTCCACTTCCAGAAGGAAAAGTTCTGGATGATACGGAAGGAAAGCAGTGGGTGCTGGGCAAGAAGATCGGCTCTGGAGGATTTGGATTGATCTATTTAGGTGACGTATCACTGAACGTGCCCAGATAGTCCTGTTTGACTGTTTTTAGTCTTATTTGCTGAGGAATACAAATTAGAACTCTGGAGGCAGGCCTTTAGCCTGGTGAGGAAGACACCTGCGTGCCCGAGTGCCTGATCCAGCTTCTTGCTAAAGCTGACCTTGAGGCTCAACAGGGATGGCTCGAGGAATTGGTCCCTGCTGCCCATCTGGGAGATAAGGATGGAGCTCTTGGCTTCAGTCTTCCCCAGCCTTGCCCTGGTGGGCATCTCAGGAGTGAGCCAGATTATGGGCACTCCCCGTGTGTCTGTTTCAGAAATATCAAAATATATTCTGAAACCAATTAAAAAATAGATTCATAAGTGTATTTATTCAGATGCATAATGTACTTTATCAATGCATACTTTGTGATTCTTAATATAGTAATATCTAGTACTAAAAGGGTTTGATAATTTTTCAACAGTTTCTCTGAAAAATTCAGCCTTAATAAGTCATTTTTTGCTTAGAAGGAATTAATTTCTCTGTCATGCATTTAGGGTTGTATTAGTTATGTGCCGTCCTGGGGCAATTGCGAAAATGGACACTTGAATTATTTAGCACAGTAAGGAACACTGGGTATGTTTTCATCGTACATTTCAACACTTACAAATCACGTTGAATTTAAGCAGTGAACTCAGCAGTATCATAAGTCTGAGTAGGTAAAGAGGCAATATTTGTTATAATGCTGAATTTGATGAATAAAATAAGGCAAATATCACTGGTTTAAGGAAAAATATCCCTAAGTATAAATTTTCTGCCATGTATTGATTCACATCTGGTTTTGGAGTTGAATCAGTTGACAGTAGACTTCCTTTGGGGAAACCATGGTTTCCTCATTGTGTATTTCAAAACAAATGTTTTATGAAGGATAAAAATCTCCCTCTGATAATAAAATTCTAGTTTCGAATGAATTAATGAAACTGCTTATTCATCTTGGTGTCAAATATTTGGGAAGACAATCAACACAGGAGCACAGGGCGGAGTAGCACTTGCTTGGACAGTGTTGTGATTGTGATTGTTAGAACGAGGGATGCAGATGTAAGTGTTCAGCAGAAATGGGGTGCAAGGCAATACAGAACAAAGATTTTTTAGGAGTCATAATTAAAAATGATAAATCTGTTACATTATTTAAAATACTTAAATAATACCCCTTTAACTTTGTTGGTATTTTAACAAGTGGAATATTTTATTTCTAGTCAGTCTTCAAAATCCAGGGTGTTTTCTAGTCTCCCTGGCTCATTAGATACAAGTAGTTAGTGACAACAATACAGGGCAGGGGAAAAGCCATGTATTCGCTGTTCACATGTAGTAGAATTCCCTGTCCAGTGCAGTATTGGAGGCCTGGCATTAGTGAACTCGTTTATGATACAGAGAGAAGGTCTATAGAATACAGTCTTGATTCAAGGTCAGAGATGCAGAATTATTTCTGATGTAGCTGTGGATACCACAATTTATTGTCACATTAAAAAAAAATCGAAAGTACAGCAAGAGACTGAGTTCTCTTTCACTGAATGGTTCACTTTCCAGGTGGCTGTCGCGGCCAGCTCTGACACAGGCTGAAGCCAGCAGCTTCTTCCATGACTTCCACATGGGTAAAAGGGCCCAAGCACTTGAATCATTGTTCCCTGCTTTTCCAAGACATACTAGCAGGGAGATGGATCCGAATCAGAGCAGCCAGGGCATGAACCAGGGCGCATATGGGGTGCCGGTGTCATAGACTGGCATTTCCATGACCACCCAGTGCACCTGTTACCACTTGTAATTTTGGTTTTCCATTCAAATTGCTTGAGAAATTGCAAAGAATTAAAAGTATTGGTTACAGTGATCTCATCCTTTCTAAGAAATGGGAGAATTAATACCAATGAACAATATATAATTCTAGTTCATGTTTAGTGCTACTATATGAGTATTTCAAAAGGTTTGTAGGAAAAGTGGAATTAAAATACACATTTGTTTTGGGGCAAAGCGTTTTTTGAAATTTATGCATGGTTTCATACATTGCCAAAAACTTGTAAAGACCCGTCCTAGCGAGTACACATCTTTTGCTGTGTGGTTACTGTTGGGGGAAAAAGGAGTGTATTTGTTCAGGCATGTTTGACCCTGTTCAAATGCAGAAAGTTTTTGCTTCATTCAGTCTGTCCATGTGGCATTTTTTTCACTTACTATTTTCTCATTACCAAAATATTTCTTTAACTTTTCAGAGTTCAGTATGTTATGCAGCTCTCTCTACTGCTCAAATTTAGAAGTTATACAGTGGAAAGATGAGCAAGTGCGCAACACGGGGAAAAGAGTAAAGAAATAATGCAGCTATTTTGAGAAAAGAGGTTCCATAGGATAAGAATATACACTAATTGTTTCATCAATCATTGATCAGCTTGCTGTCACTAAAATAATTTTTACTAACTATTAAAGCTGTAAAACCGAAGCCAGATGAAATTACATAGGTTTCAGTCTTGTCACGGTTCAGCTTTTCCTTAAAACCATTGTGTCCAGCTCAGTGCTTTTCAGGTGGTGGTCTCTCCGTCCGCTATTGGCAGCAGGCACTTGGTTGGCATCCGCTGCCTGAGGCTGAGAAGGAAGTAGCTGCTCTCTGTGTGCATGTACAACTGTCCTCTAGCTTTGAGATCAATAGGCAGGGCCTTGCAGTAATCAGCAACTCACCGGAAAGGGGAAGGAGCAAAGAAGTTTGGAATTCACTCTTGGAAAAAATAATGTGCCTGTAGCATGAATAGGAATAGAGGAGGAAGAAGAAAAGTCTATGCAGGAACAAAGTCAAGGTTCTTTGTGTATGAAACAAGTTGGGGGGGGGGAGGTTAGGAGAGAGGTGGAGTGCAAGAAAAGCAATTGATTTGGAAAGTAGAAAAAATTGCCATCACTGTACCATCAAAGAAGTGAAAAAGTTTCTAAAACTCCAGGGAAAGAGAAAGAACTGAGGATTTTAGTTTAATGCTAGCTGTAACAGACTCCAGTAAATAAGGCGGGATTGCATACATAAGAGCTGGGATTTTAGTATAAGACAAATCTGACTTGAAACCTGACCTGACTAAACTACTGAGAAACCAGCTGGCTTTCACCTTTTGAATTCTTTGGCATCATTGTTTCTGTTCTCTGAAATTGGGTCACTAATAACAATGTATATGAAATAAGAATGTTGTAGAAGAACATGAAACTTGACAAGCACTTCCATATTTGAGCATTTCCCTTCTCAACGTTTGTTGCATAGTGCACTAGGATGCTGACGGACATCTTCATTGAGAGGATTTTCTAATTATTCCACCATAGATTGTGCTAGATTTAGCCACTAATGTAGTAAAGCTAAGGATATAGCGAGTGTCCACAGGGACTTCATGGTGATTTACTTACCTGCCTGTATCTATGAAAGGACCTCAAAGAGTGTGCAGAAAAGACCTGTTAGAAAAAAAGCTGTGGCAGTGGGGTGCTGCTGGCAGTGGGGTGCTGTTGGCAGTGGGGTGCTGCTGGCCTTGTGGCATAGTGTGTGGAACCATCACTTGCAGCACTCCCACTTGGATCCAGCTCCCAGTGTAGGCTTGGGAGGAACAGGTGAAGATGGCCCAAATATTAGCATGGGAGACCCAGATGAAGTTGCTTTGGCTTGTCTGCCCTGGCTGTTGTGTCCAGTTGGGGTGTACTTCCTCTCCAACTTTTTCAGATCTTCAGGAAAAACTCTAGATTGAAAAAAATCTTTTCCACCAAAATAAACTTATCTTTCACTTCCATTTTCCACAAACTTCTACAAGTACGTTTGTATTTTTATCCCTAATATTTACTTCACTGGGATATGATCAATTTTGATCAATTTCAACAGTTTTCTTTTCAGCTATATATATATATATACACACACACACACACATATATATACAAACATATATATTCTCTTTCATGTATCAAAAGATTGAGTTTCAGAGATCATTCAGATTCCAGAAGAGGTGAATCATAGAATAAATTGCTAAGTGTCTTTGAAGGCTAATAGTATGAGTAAGATATCATTTATTTGTGGAAGTTGCAGTTTCTTGAAGCTAGGCATAGGGAGGACCATTTAGCATCTTTGGAGTGTCAAACTCGGAGCAGATGTTCAATGGATTTTTGCCTGACAGGTTGAGATTGATGTTGGGAGACTTGAGTCACAGAAGCCAGTTTTCTTTCTTCACTTTATTTCTACACGTCAGCTTTAACTGCAGTCTGCAGTATTACAGAGCAGTCCCCTTAGATTGAAAAAGTTGAGACCAGGTGACTTCTGCTATTTAAAAAGATCTATATGCTTTATTGACAGTAAATAGGATTATTTCTTACAAAGACTAGCATGTAATTCTAACTGAACTGTAGTGAAGCTTTAAAACCCGATCCCTTACCCATGGGTAAATGTTTAAAGTTTAAGTGGCTCAGCCGTTTTTGGACAGATCATGTGGCTAGATGACCATAATTTTGCTCTTTAGAAACATAGGATCTTTTATGGAGTAGGATTTTTAGAAATGATCAAAGATCAACTTATTGATGAGACACTTGTGAGTTTTGTTTTAGTCCACTGTAATGGATTGATTTCTAAGGTCTACTTAATCATATTCAGAAGAAATCGGTGATAATGTGAGCCACAATGTTGTGCTATTGGAACGCATTTGGCTTCCTTACACTTGTGCTTAAACTTATTTTGGCAGTGTGGTGTAGGGCAGGTTTTGAGACAGCCTAACTTGACATGGTACAACTTCATGGTGCCGTTCCTAAATGTCAGTAGGTAATTTTACAAATGATATTGTGGGGTGAGAGAGGAGGGAAGCTGAAGATGAAAGTAATTTGTACTCAGACGTTTAGTACATAAATTGATTTCCAGATGATGACGCAGATAAGTGATTTCTAGGCATTAGGTAAGTTGATGTACTTGTTGCACCTGTAGATAAGAAACAAATTCTCTAGAAGATGTGTTTTAGAAGTGTTCATTGACCTATCTTTTGAGAAACCTATTTATACATTTAAGGAAGTTTGGGTTCTTATAAGGCTTAGCCCTTGCTTATCTTTGTCATTCCTTAAAAGTCCAAGCTACTTTTTAACATACTTTCTAATATGGATCTTCATTTTCAACATTTCTACTGTCATGCTCCTGTTTCTTAAGGGAAGGTTTATAATGTCCCCAGTCCCTTGGGGCCTTGAACTTTGGCTTTGTATCTGCTATAGTACCTCTTACTGTCTTGTAACTGATGGTGGTCAGGGTGTTTTTAATTTGAAACCTATTGCTGTGGGGGAATTTTCTTCATGAAATGAGCTCACCTCTATTGCCACACAATAAAAGAATCCCCAGCTTTTGAGAGCTTCTGGCTTCCTTATGAAATATGGATATACTTCTGCTTCTGAAGTGTTTCATCTTTTTTTTCTTTAGATAAGGAAGAGAAATAAATAGTATGAGGTATGTTCGTTTTTGTAAGACAGAAATATCTGTTTGTAAAATAAATTGGAAAACCCAGGAACTTTATGGTTCTAAATGAGAGTTCATGAGAAATTAGCTAGTTAGATGATGAAAATTTGTCATCACTTTGTGATACAAAGATGCTTACGGATTTCATACTGCTTAGATACTTGGTTTTGTGATTAGCACTTCAGTGTTTGTCCCACAGAGCTCCATTTCATGGAATGAATTTTTTCCTGAACACCACAGTGTCCTATGTAAAAGTGCTTTTGAAAAAACTCAATTAGCTATTATTGCAAGAGAATCATGAAGACATTCATTCTTTCTTTGAAAAGAATGGCTTTTAGTTAGCCAGGTGGACTCTCTCTCCATCTATCTCCATCTCTGTCTGTCTCTTTCATTATCCATCCAAGGGAAAAGATTCTGTAGAAAGATATCTATCGAAGGCCAGAAACATCTACAGATGCAATGTGATCCCAAGCAATGAAGCATGTGGCCCTTCATTGGCATTATATGACAACAGGAGGATCTTCTGGCAGAAGAACTCACTTTTGCTGCGTTCTGCATGCTGCCCCTCCAAACCCATCTTTGATTGGCACCTATGCCCTATTGAAACTGGCATCACACCTTCTGAATGGGCACGATGCCAGGCTAGCAGATGGGTATGGGCAAAAGCATGCCAGAAACCCAGTATGTGAATCAAGTTTAAGTATCAGGGGCCCAAACTCCCATCCAGGAATATAAAAACTACAGTCTGCTGAGAGCTTTTTGTGCTTAAGGTTAAAGGACATGCCATTTCTACTGCAGCTTAGAGGTTGATTAATTTTGAAAGTCAAACAGGAGCTCCTGTGGCTGTGGCAGGCAAAATTCTATCTTTGGTGAATGAGAATTACTACTTCATGTAGGGCAGAGAAAGTATTGTAATGAAGTTTCCAATGAGAGTTACTCTCCTGCAAGTGCCTCCAGCACTTAAGCAGCATGCATTCAGTGGAGATGAATATTTCCATTCTCCAGCAGAGTCAGGTGCGATCAAAGCCAGATCTGCAACCTGCTGCAGTGAAGAACCCTAAATTTAGAAAGGGCAGGCAAAGTTGGGAAAAACTCCTTGGTGGCAACTCTATTTCACCATGAGCCGATGAGGTTTCACAAAACTGCATAAAGGACACGAAGAAAAAGTTGCAAATAACAGCAGTTTGAGTATTCCAGCCTTAAAGACAAAGATCTTTAACAACAAAGCACAAAGTTTAGTTCCTCCTAATGCAGAAATTCTTATGAATTTTTCAATCAGTAAAAACTTAGGTTTACCAAAACGTTATCTAACTTAATACGTAAGTAATGAAACATCCTATTTTTAACAACTATTTCAATGCGTGTCTGTCATGTATATAAACTTTGCTTTTTGAATAATGGATTTTGCATAAAGTTCAGTTCTGAACGTCATTTTCCCTTATGATTGTCTCACACCCACTGTGGCGCTATCCCCATATCCCTCAAACAGAGGCCACCTTTCCTTGTGATCATGTCTTCTAAATGCTTTTAAATTTATAGGAAGGCTTGTAATACCAGATGTGGCCAAGATAAGCTTTTCGTAATCGCCCCATAGCCATTGCTTTTGCTTTTCCACCGTGTAAACTTTATCTATGGAACAGATTCCATGAGACCGTTGTGAATACTTCAACGTATTCAAAACATATAACTGCCACAAATTAAACTAGTAAAACTAAAGCTGGTGCACTGTAACTGCCAAGTAAAATTGGCACGTCCCTCTGTCAGACTGCAGGAGAGTGTGCCATACAGTCCTCGGAAAACACAATTCATCCAGAAGCACTCTTGTCACTTGCTCTGATATTAAACCAGAAAAAGTGACATTAATTAAAGAAGTGACACAAGCCAACAAAGGCAATGAAATCCTAAGCTTTGGCTCCTGTGCGGACCTTAAACCAGACTCTTCCGCTTAGGTAGTATGGCCACAGTCACCTGCCTGCTCTAGTCTTTCCATTCTGAAACATCCATTCCAAACAGTCTATATTTCATACCCAGCATTGGATTAATTAGTCACATTGGTCATCATTGCATAGGCTTCCCCAAATAATAGTGTGGGTGGTATGTCATGCATCACTGGGTGAGTATGTGAGATGTACAGTAACTAGAGGGTGGGTCTGACACAAAGGCAGGCAGCAGCCAAACAGTGGAGAACCTAGGCTTGGTAGTCAGGAAGCCAGGAGGGTCTGTTGCTTGAACTTGTAGAAGCAAATGGTAGCTGTGGAGCTTAATGCAAAATCTAATGCAATAAAGAGGCAAGCAGGGGACTATGTAGAACTTTTCTGGTTCCTGTAGCACGCCTTTTCACAGTGTTCTGACTACTGCATAACATCACTATTTACATGCTACCTTTTCAACAGCCATCCCTCCACAAGACACTCCCACATTCATACACATTACATTGTAGACCTCTTACTGCAGTTTCTCAAGAGTGCGTAAGTTCAGACTTAAATTTTCTAATTTTCAAAAGCAATTTGTCAGATTAACGGTAGAGCTAATCTGCTATGGAAAAATCATTTCTCAACAACTGAAGGCATTGTACTTTGAAACTTAGACATTTTGTGTATTGTGGGGAGTTGGTGAAGTACCTGTTCATCTCTTTTTAAGTTTATTTTTAAAATCCAAGAAATTAGATATTTAATTCATACACTGTGGAATTTATTGGAAAAAGCCCGTTCTGTTAATGCATAGAACAAGGAAGGATGATTAAAAGCTGGACATCATGTTAAAAGCATTTTATTTAGAATAAGACAATTCTGAGTAGCATTTAAGTGAAATAAAATTAGTAGCAGGTATAAATTTTTGTTGGGGAAAAAGTATGTCGTTTACTGTTAAATGGATTGACTTGTAGGCATGCAACATGCATAAGCAATCAAATTTCCAGAGAATGTAAACACAACTTAGCAGAAAACAAATTATCGGAATGTCTCTTAATCCAAGTGTGTGAAAGATTTGGTTATGGATTTTGTTCCGAGTCAGAAGCTATTGTTACGGGGTCTGGGCACAGGTACTTTGTTTGAGATTGGGAATTTTCTATCTGTGTAATTAGTCATGAGGCTTCATATACCTCTTTCAGATCAGACAATGGCCTCCAAGAGACAGCAGTGCCGCAAAGGAGCAAGGAAGGCAGGCCAAAGTTGAAACACACAGAGGCACAACAGTGTAGGAAAAAAAATCAACACGCTTTGCAAAACCAATCATTGAAAATGTGGCAACGTTCAGGAGACTGTCTTTAATTTGCAATCCAAGTGAAATAGAGTATTTAAATATGAGAGGCTGTATTATTGAGCCCAGCATGCCTGCTACCACTTGTTTGACTAGCTCAGAATAGAATACTGAGAGGCACAGGCTCAAAGTTAAATGAACATTTATATATTTTAAAATCAAATGAAAGATCCAGAGTAGATTCATGAATTAAAACCCCTCCGCCCCCGAACTCTAATCAGCTGGAATTACTTTTAAAGTGTCATTCTATTTAACTTTTGGGAATGATGAATTTGCCTGTTAATAGGGATGCTGCATTTTATCATGAAGATGAAACAAACTGTCTTTTATTAATTATTCCCCAGAGACAGTGCCCATTTTTCTCTTCTGTGCTTAGTGTGGAGGAAAAGCAGCTTCCTACAAATTTATTTTGAGCCAGAGCGCTCGAAAGCTTCAACATGTGGGAAAGAGACACACAGAGAAAGTAGCTCCCATTTCAAGCCTCCCGAGTGCCGGCTAACGAACCTCTCAGAGGTAACGTTCCCAAAGCCTCGCTCTGGAGGTCATGAACAGGGAACACAGGAAAGTGAAAAGAAACAACAGAACGTCTGGTGCAGTGTGGCAGATCTGTTTAATGTGCCTGTGGCATTCAAGAATTGCAGGGACTAGTGTTTGAAATCTTTGTTAGAAACTTGTTAGAAACTCAGCATTTTCGTCATCAACTACTAGCCTCATTTGGTGTGTGTGCCAAGCCTAGGGATAGGTGAGCGCTTAATCCTCCTAGCACCTTGCTGATGAAAGTGTTGGGGCCTAAAGAGGTGAAATAGTTTGACTCCAGGCAATAGTTTTTAATTGTCTCCATCTGTATTTGAACCTAGGTCTCTCTGCTCCACTAATGAAAGTCCCTTGTCAAAGAACACTTGGAATTCATGGGTGTCCAAGAGAAAATAGTGGCAAATGGTGTGCTTTTGACAAGTTCATTTCTAAAATAACAGCAAAATATGTAATTGATAGTATTGGCAACTAATTTATAAAATCTGGAGATGATGTTTATAATGGTGTCATTTTCATTCAGATTGACAACCCAAGGCATGGTGCATCAGTGATGTTTTTTAATATTAAGATCACCAAATCTGTGAAAGAACATCTGATATTTTTAGTAAACTTAATGTTAAGCACTGGAAAAATACATTAAAAAAGACCGTATCTTAGAGCAAGCAACCTTTTATGGAAAAACAAGAAATCAGCTGATAGTGAATATAATCTGAGAGATGTGATACATTTCATGCTTTTTCAAAAATGAATACATTTTCTGCTTTATGGGGATCTTATACATTAGTTTTGAGTAATAAAGACGTCAAAGGGGCTTCTTTAAAGCCACATGAGAGGAACATAAGCATCATGTAAAATATTTTTTTACAAATAATTGAAATTTTTTGACTATGTCTTTATTCTGTGGAGGATAATTTAAAGATAAAATGCTTAACAAACTAGGTCTTTTAAGAATATAACCCCCCCCCCCCAAATCACTTGCATAACTGGAATCTCACTGAAGAATGTAGAGTGTATACTTGCATAATTTGTATTCCATACCAAAATATCTTGATAGTAGACCAGCTCTTCTTTAAAAAAAAAACAAAAAAACAAAAAAAACCAAAAAAAAACGAAACCATGCAACTCTTCGGGAATATTACAAGGTAGTAATGATTTATTACATACTTAGTTTATTTCATGAAAAAAGTTAGAACATGACGTTTTAGGTATTTTAACTTTTAATACCAAGAGACACAAATGGCTGCAATGCTGCTTTTTATGCTGGAATTCCTATTGGAGTAGATACACACTGAGGAAAAGAACCAAAAGCAAGTTCTATGAAATGGAAATACATGTTTTTAATCAGTTCTAGTGATATGGGTTTGCTCTGCTATCTGTAGAATGCGCCAGAATAGTGTTGATTATACTTGCTCTTTTTCTATTCAAAGATCATACTTTGAGAACTATGACACAGTATTAATTGTACAAACCTCAACAGTATTAGAATGTTGGAAAAGGTAAAATTGACTATAAATTAACTATACATGGTGGTTCAAGAAATGTGAGAATAAGAAAATTATCTAATGACCATTTTTATGATGAAATGGGGAAGAAAATATGCTTATATCTCATCAGAAATTTTTCAGGAGGGAATTTGTGGAATTAATGTAAACTGAGTACAACATGAAATATTTGTAAGTGCTACTGGTTTTTTGGGAGGTAGTCGTGAAAGAAATGGTTATTTTTTAAAATGTCATTTTGTTTGAAAGATGACTTACAGAGGAGAGACAGAAAAAAAAAAAAAACCCTTTCATCTGCTGGTTTACTCACCAGATGGCCTCAGTGGCCAGGTGAGAGCTGATCTGGAGCCAGGAGCTTCTTCCAGGTCTCCCATGTAGGTACAGGGTCCCGAGGACTTGGGCCATCCTCCACTGCCTTCCCGGGCCATAAACAGGGAGCTGGATGGGATGTGCTGCTGAAGCACAAACCACCCAACACACTTATATGGATTCCATTTACTTGCAGTAGGAAGATTAACCTGTTGAGCCAAATGTGCCAGCAACTCCTCTCACCTGCCCCTCCCCGCTCCACCAGAAAAAAAATCTGCTGTTTAATTTGCTTATGCTTTATTCTTGAAACATAGTGTGTAGGCTTTCTGGTAAGAATCGACACAGCAGAACAGATTTAGGTGTGCTAATTGCAAGCATGCAATGAAAATCTAAGTCACTATGAAATAAGAAAAAGATCAGTAAGAAAAAACAATGGTTCTGTCATTTGCTCTTTGGATGTTAAGAATACCACTTGAACTAATAAAGTCCTACAAAATTGAGACCATGATGAAAGAAAAAATTCCCGTATTTGAACCAAACTTTTTTTTTTTAATATTAGAAAGTTACTTCAAAAAAGTGAGAATGGAGTTCAGGGTCCTTGCATAGTGAGCTTGTAAACCTATAATTCCAGGTTTACAGTAATGTTTAGGAAGGGAGGTGAAGGAATATTATTCAGTTGGAAAAAATAATGAAATACTGCTATGGGATCAAAATGGATGAAACTGGAGATGCTTGTTACATGAAATAGATCTTTGTACAGAAGGACAAATAGCACATGTTCTTCATGTGGAAGCTACAAAGAAATAGTTGATCTGAACTTACCGTGGTGACTGTTAGAGGTGAGAGGATGGGGAAAGTATGCATTATTGGGTACCAAAATGCAGCTGGGAAGTAAATGGTTCTGGTGTTCCGATGCATAGTGGACTGACTACACTTCACAATTTCGGGTTTTGTGTACTGCCTGAAAGTACTGAGACAAAGCTGGAAAACACCAGATAAAAGATGTGGAAGTGAACGGCTAATTGTCTATTATGGTTGATCTACACTTCTGTGCCTGATGAAGTGTGGTCCCTGGCTGTTGCGGCTATCTGGGGAGTGAACCTGCAGATGGAGGATCCGTCTCTGCTCGTCTCTCTCTGTGTAACTCTTTGAAATATTAAAGATATTAGGAAACTTAAAAACATTTTGTAGTGTTACTATGGTAATAGACTTGGGAGCATATGACTGAAAGACTTGCAGGAGACAAATGAGTTAAGATAGTAAAATAGTTGTGAAATAAAACTAGGTTACTAAAAATTGAAAATAGTTTTAAGAATTGAAAGTTTAACTGGATTTTTATAATTGTAGGTCACATTTCTAAGTAGACTAATGAACTGGTTTGAAATTACAGGCTTATTTAAACTGAGAGGCTGTTAATGTGTTCTTCAGGCAAGCTGAAAATTTAGTATTTAATAATAGCTAAATTTATCACAAAATATAGATATTAAATACAAATATTTGATACATTCTTTAACAAGTAACTGTCAGAAGAGCAAGGAGAATTCAGTCATATCATCTCCAGGGCTTTGGATTGTAATACCATTGTGACTGTAGTAGATCATAAAGTGTTAGAGAGTGTGGGTCAGATGTTTGCTATTTTTGGGATGCCTCCATTGCATTCTCAGGGCCTGTTTTGAGTCCCAGCTCATCCAAGCTGTGCAAGGCAGCAGGAGAGACCCTGGGGAAGCTCATGGCTCTTGGTTTTTACCTGGCCCAGCACCAGCCATTAAAGGTGTTTAAAGAATGAACCAGGGGATTCATGTGTGTCTCTGCTTTTCAAGTAAAGTAAGTAAAAGGAAGTTTTTTAAATGAGCTAACAAATACCTTACTTAATGATGAAGGCTTAAAGAAGCAAAATAAAATGATAAAATTTAATGAGCAGAATGCTGTGGCTTATTTTTACCCTTTAAAAAAGGGAGAAAGATGCTAGCAGTAAATACGTTATTTCAAAACTGGAGATGCTATAAACAATTGAATTGTGTTGGTGTAAGTCTTCACACTATTGTGTGTAAAACCCCAGTCAAAGGAGTGAGTGCTGTGGCCAAGCTATGCTTGTTCAATGTGAGCATTTCTGCTTTGATTTGTTTTACGTTATTAGACTTCAAAGCATGCATCCCATTACTAAAATGTTTGAAGCAAACTGATTTGCTACAGTTTTTTAAACAACAAAGTTAAAAATACAGTTGGGGCTTATACTGTGGTTTAATGCGTTAAGCCTCCACCTGCAACACTGGTACCAGTTTGAGTTTCAGCTGCTCTGCTTCTGATCCAGCTCCATGCTAATGCACCTGGAGAAGCAATGAAAGATGGGCCAAGTGCTTAGACCCATGCAGCATCTGAGGGAGATCTGGAGGAAGTGCCTGGACTTAACCTGGTTCATTCTTGGTCATTGTGGCCATCGGGGGGAGTGAACCAAGAGATGGAAGACCGTCCTGCCCTTCCTTTCCCCTCTGTCTCTAACTGCCTTTCACATAAATAAATCTTTAAAGAAAATGCAATTAGTGGGAAACAATTTTAATTTGGAGAGACCTTAATGATGTTAAAGTGAAAAAGCATCTCACACCATAAAATAATTTAAAGATTGTTTTTATCTTTATTTTAATCTGCTTAATCACCATGCAGTGTTTTTTCTGTCAGTGGCTTGCAATTTGTTGTTGGAAATACCAAGATCCCCTTGCTTGTGTTTTTCCCCCAGCACCTGATGTTATCTCCAATTTTTGCTTGTTGAAATCCTGCTCATTTGAAATTTATCCACCACTTGAAGCTTGTTTTTTTCTTTACATTTTCTACCATAGTTTGTGTATTAACTTCCTGCAACATTGTGGCTTCTACATTGCCTCTAGTTGGTTAACTGTGTACCTGTGTCTTATTTTTAGAGACTTATCTATTTGAAAGGCAGAGTTGACAGTGAGATGGGGAGAGGCAGAAAAAAATCTTCTACCCGATTGGCTGCAACATTGAAGGCTAGAGCAGGCCAGAGCAAGAGCTTCATCTCGGCCTCCTACATGGCTGGTAGTCTCCAAGCCCTTTGTCATCTGCTGCCTTCCCAGGCACAGCGGCAGGCAGCTGCATTGGAAGTTGAGCAACTGGGATTTCCACTGACACATGGGATGCCTGAGTGGCAGGCAGTGGGTTAATTTGCTGTACCACAACACGGCCCTCATTTATTTTATTGACCATTTCAAAGACATCACTCTTGATTTCATTTTCTTACTGTTTTTGGTTTTAAATGTCAGATTTCCATTAGTTTCTTTTTGATTTTCCTTTCAGACCCTGTGGCACAACACAAATTTCGATGTGTTTTTGTTGTCTTATGAATTACATCTACATATATTGAAAATCCCATTATTCCACAGTATACTCTTTACTTTGATCGTGGATTTTATAGAACCAGAGAAGATATTACATAATGCATTTTACATTTGCTCTGATACTGATCATACCTTCCTTTGTCCTTGAGAGTTCACATTTCCTTGCATAATGTTTTCCCCTCAATATCTTCCTTTTGCATTTGGCCTTCTTTCTGAAGGGCATTTTTGCTGTATGTTGAAAATTTTTTTTAATTTTCACTTCACTTTTCCTAGTTTCTAATGAGAAATTGGCAGTTGTTTGAGTCATTTTTTTCCTGTAGATAATCTCTTGTGTTACACTGGTTTCTTTCAAGGGTTTTCTTTTGCTTTTTTAACTTTTAGCAGTTTGATTATACTATGCTGTGTCTAGGTATTGATTTCCTTGAGTATTTTCTGTTGGTAATTCTCTGGAATTGGAGCTGTGGGTTTATATATATCTAAAACTTGGACATTTTGGTCATTTCATCGTAGTTTTAAAACAATATTTGTTTACTTGAAAGGCAGAGTGATAAGTGATATTAAGAGAAGATAAAGAAGCCTATGGAGTTCTGTTTTCCATGTTGTATCTGTTTTTCAGCTTAGACTACTTCATTGTGTCATCTTCATGGTTATGTTGAGCCCGCGTGGGATTTGAAGAGTGTTTCTGGTTATATATTTTTCAGCTCTCAGAAATGACATTTGAATCTTTGCATTTTGTAAATGTTGCTTTGGTCTGCAACTTGTCCTCTGATATTGGATGTGAGTGTACAAAATCTCATGATGCCCTCATTTTAAAAAATAGGTTTTTTTTTTTTTTTTTTTTTACGATTGTGATGAACCAAGGAAGAAAGTTGTCTCCTTTATACAGAAGCAGCCACAAACTTTTGCACAGACTTTTTTACATCATGGTCAAGTGGGTGTTTTCAAAGATAATTCTGCAAATTGTTTCACCTTAAAGCAGGACATTATCATTCTGACCCTGCAGGCAGGAATTCCTCAGTTGACAGCACATAATAATCAGTAATACATTTCTACTACATTCCTCATTCTACAACTTGTGAGGAGAAAATATATCACAGAAGGAAAAACATGGATCAGAAACAAAAAAACTGGGGGGAATCCCAGTCTATATGAAATTGTACCACAAAGTTAAAAAATTCCAAATAAAAATATCACAACAGCAACAACAACAAAAAAGAACAGCTCCCCTGTTTGCAAGGCCGCAAGGAGCTTCCAGCTGTATGGCAAAGCCTGGCGGGTGTCTCTCCAACCACCTCAACACCCCCTTTTTGCATGGACACCCGACCACCCTGTTGAGAACTCTGTAATCTTATTGAGGCATTGTTGTTTGCTCTTGTGAAATGGTTTTTACAACCAATGTGAGCTTGGGAGTTAATAATGCTGATAATGTCGTGGTGGACCAACCTTTAAAGATATATGCTGTCTTGGCCACCCCCATGACCCTATGGCTGGAAGAGCTTAAATATTTTCTAATAGGATAGGTTGTACAGTGGCTTTGTGTGTTCTTATTTGATCTTCATTATTTTCTCTCAAATGTTTTTGCATATTTTTACCTGAGTTCATTTCTTGTTATATTGTTTTCGAATATTTTGATTTCTTTTTTTTTTTTTTTTACCAGATGTGTGGTTTGAAACATGTTTTCCTAGATTGTGATTTGTCTTTTTATCCTCGTACCACTCTGCCTCCCTCCTTTTGTATCTTTATTTTTCAAAAAAGGAAAGTTTTCCTATCCATGAACATTGAATATCTCTATATATTGAGGTCTTTGATTTATTTTGTTGACCTTTGGTAAGGCTTTTTTCACATTTGTGCATATCTCATAATATTTATAAGTATTTCCATTTAGATGTTTACAGCATATTTTTAATTCTGATTCCAACTTTTTATTGTTTGTAAGAAAAAATACACAAACTTGTATTCTGCAACTATGCAAAAATAAATTATGAAATCAGGAAGATTTTTCAATAGTTCTTGGGGTTTTTCAATGTAGACAGTTTATCTACAAAGCAAGTTTCATTTCTTCTTCTGCAATCTGCATCTTTTCTTGCATTTATTATGTAAGACTTTGTTATGATGTTGGTAGGAAGTGACATCCTTGATGTTTTTCTTAGTTACATACATCAAATTTCCAGTAAGTTGAATGTTTAACTGTAGTGTGTCTTTGATTTTGTTTCTTGCTTTTTCTTGTAGATGTTTTCTTTATCAAGGTGAGGATGTTTTCTTTTATTAGTACTGGGGAGCTTTTTCTGCTTACTTGCTGTATGCATGAAGCTTGAATTATTGATTTTGGATCTTTCCTCCATTCTGACATATGTATTCAATGTATTGCTACAATTTATGTGTTTAAATGCCCTATGAGCATCGTATTTGCTTCATTCCACAAATTTGAAGAAGTTATGTATTCATCAGAAGCATTTCCAAGTTTTCTTGAAAGTTTTCCTTTATTCAGAAATGCATTTCTTAATCTACAAATATTTTTTCTGATTTTCAGTTATTTTTACTTTTATTTTATTGTGATCTGAAAATAAACTTTGTATGAGTTCTGTTATTTCAAATATACTGAGTTTTAAATTTTGGCTTTGGAGGTTGTTGTGAATATACTATGTGAGCTTTATAATCAGTTACTTGAAGCATTTAATAGAATATTCTCTGAATCTCGTTTGAGTTCAATGGTTAATGGTGCTGCCAGCAAAACCATGTTATTGATTAAATTAGTATTTGTTAGCATTCACAGAAGTATGTTGAAGTCTCCAACTATTAACAGTGAGTGGATTTATCTTATATTTCTCCTTGATGTTGTCCTAGTTTTTGCTTCATGTATTTTAATGTATTTGTTACTAGTCTGTACATATTAAGAGCTATTAGGGTTCCTTAGAAATTTGACTCCCATATCCGTATTTGATGCCTTTTTTTGTCTCTACTTCCTTGGTTCTAAAGTCTTGCTTTTGGTTTATTTGTGAGATATGATACTCTTTAACTCATCTATGTCAGAAAGTGGGTTTGTTGTAGACAGCAAATAATTCAGTCTAGTTTTTCTTTTACTCTTGACTGTCTTTTTTTGGTATAAGTCATTCATATTTAAGTGTTAGGTGATGTATTTGGATTAATATCTATTTGTAACTTTTCTGTTACGTTTATTCGGGTTACATTTCCCCTTTTGCCTTCTCTGTTTTTTTGTTTAAAGATTTATCTTTATTGGAAAAGCAAGTTAGATTTATGAAGAGAAGGGGAGACAAGATCCTCATCTGGTTCACTCGCTGAAGAGCCGCAATGGCTGGAGCTGTGCCAAAGCCAGGAACCAGGAGCCTCTTCAGGGTCTCCCACACTGGTGCAGGTTCCCAATGCTTTGGGCCATCCTCTACATCCTTCTCTGGCCACAAGCAGGGAGCTGGAATGGGAAGTGGAGCATCCAGATACAAACTGATGCCCACATGGTATCTCAGCATGTGCAAGGTGGAGAGTTAGCCACTGAGTCATCCTGCTGAGCCCATCTTCTCTGCTTTTTAATTGAGTGGAAATGTCCACTTACCTTTAAGATCCTTCAAATAGTTGCTCTATTTTTGCTCAGATTTAAAAACTTTACTTTTTTTTTTCCTTTGGACAGAGAGGGAAAGTGAGCTCCAATTCTCTCATACACTCCCGAAATTACTGTAACAGGACTGGATCAGGCTGAAAGCAGATGCCAGGAATTCAATCCAAGTCTCCCATGTGAACAGGGACCCAAGAACTTGAGCCATCACCTGCTCCCGTCCAGAGTGTCCAAGAGCAGGAAGCTAGATCTGGAAGCAAAGTCAAGACTAACTGTAGGCACTCTGATATGGCCTCTAGGCATCCTGAGCAGCAACTTTACTCTACCAACCTTGCCCAGGTTTCATAGCTACCTTCCTCAAAGAATGAGTATCCCTGTTCTATCTGATCTCTTTTTGTAGACACTGATTTGATTCTTATATTTCCATTTGTAATGTTGTTTTTAAAAATGTTTTAGTGCATTGTGCACTTTTCCTTAGGAAATTGTGATTCCTTTTTAGTTCTTAATTTTATTGGTGATGATGTGCAGTGGGGTAGCATATCTTTTCAGATCCTCTCCTTGATTTGTGGAGTTTAACTCCCTTTTCTATTTGAACAGTTGTGCCACAGAAGACTGTTTACTTATCACTGTATTTTTTGAAAAAGCATGTGATTCTCACTTTTTTTTATCTCTTATCCTCTGGTTCACTATCCAGATGGTTACAATAGCCAGTGCCAAACCAAGTCAGAGTCAGCACCTTCTTCAGTTCTTCAACATGAGTGCAGGGGCCCAAGGACCTTGGCCATCTTTCACTGCTTCGCCCTGGCCATTATTAGCAGGGAGCTGTATTGAAAATGGAGTGCCTAGGACACAAACCAGTGTCCTTATGGGATGCTGGGGTTGCAGGCAGTGGCTTTTCCCAGTGTTCCACAGTGCTGTCTTCTAGTTCTTTAGTTTTGTAAATACTAAAATTTGTAAAAACTTAAAAATAGAATTCCTGTATTCACTTCCTCGAATGTTAGGAGCTTACAAAACCGTCGTGCATTGCACAATTGTCAATACCAGGAAACTAACATTGATACAATATTATTAACTTCTACGCCTAATTAAAAATTTTGCCTATTGTCCTACTAATTGTTATTTTTTTTGGTTCAAAATCCAAATGATACAATATAGTTATATATCTTTCGCTTTTTTTCTTTGATTTATTGGAAGTTGGAACAAAACCTTCTCTTTCCCTTTGGGAGGAAAGAAAGAGAAAGGGGAGATGAGATCTTCCATCTGCTTGTTTGCTTCCTATATGCCCACAACATTCAGACCTGGGACTGGTTTGATACCAGGAGTTGGGCATTTCCTTCATGTCTGCTGAGTGGTTAGTAGGGACCAAGTACGCAGCCGATGAGAACTGCTTCCCAGGGTGTGCACTGGCAGGAACCTGCATTGGAAGCAAAGGCAGGCCTGGATCACAAGCATTTTTGTGGAATGTGGCTCTTCCCAAGCAATGGCTTAATAAACCCATTTCATGATAATGCCCATTACTGGGATATTATCTATTGAAATAATTGTTTCAAATATCTGTGTGTGAGCAGAATTTGAATCCAGAGTGTAACTACAATGGTACTTCAAAAATTCATTTAAAAGATGAGTTTATTTGGGGTGTCTCTCCCTCTCTTCTTTCAAGAGGCACCCCATCTCATGGCTCACTCTCACAAGGTGCTTTCCCCTTCCCTCTTCTTTATCCACTCACCTGGTTACATTGCAAATAAAACTTCTCTGTCTGAAAAAAAAATTATCTTGTGTCTTAAGACTTTGAAGTCCCTGTGCAGTTTTTCTTTTCATAGAACCATGCATAGTTTTTTCATTTGTTGTGACCTTAAGCCCCCTCCTGTTGTTTAGGGTCAAAAATACCTTCTCAGTTCATTAATTCGTATGCCCTCACAAGTTGTTGTATTCTTAATTTATTGAATTGGTTCTAGGCATCACTGGATATTTTAAATTGCTCATACGGTCGTTCTGTTTTCTTCCTTCAGGAATTGTCTTAGTTTGCCTTGGTGACTGCAGAGTCTTATTGCTGCAATGCACAGTGGCTGCAGTTTCTTCAGCATGCTATTTTCTGTTGATATTCTTATGTATATTTTTTGTATAGTTAGCATTCAGATGGAGATGGACTAATAGGCCATTGTGATTTTCATTTACATTTTGCTAATGATTAATGAAATTGAATGTTTTCGTATATTGATTATTTGAGAAATATCCAACCAGTGAATAGTTGACCCGTTTAAATTAAGTTGTTTTTGTTGAATTGTAGGACTAATTACACATTCTGTGTAATATCACTTATTGGATGGTTTGCAAAAGAATTTGACACTTTGGAAGAGAAGCAGCCAATTCTTTGGTAGAATATTCCTCAATTTGGTTGTGTTAAATTCAAGTTACATTTTAATTGGCAAGGATGTTGTAGAAGTGACACTATGCTTTTCCTGGTACTTTAGGAGAAAGATGATTTGCTCATTAGTGGTAATATTAACTTTGATTTCTTGAATAATTGAAGGATAATGTGTCAGATCATTCCACTGTAAAGTTATGCTTTTGATTTACTGTCACTGTGTCTTGTGTGGAGTTATCTTGTCAGTTCTAATCATCTATTTGTCTATTTATGTTAGTGCACATTAATGACTTACTTTCCAGTTATTTCTGTGGTGTTTGCCAAAAGGTGATTTTCTGTTGCATCATTTCTACTATATTTGTTCATTTAGCTCCTTTAAAAAAATATTTAGTTACACACAGATGTTCTGACAACTGGTTCATTTCCCAGCAAACTGTAGTGGCCAGGACTGAGACGGGTAAGCCAAAAACTTCATCCAGGTCTCCCGTGTGGACCGTCCTCTGCTCCTGTCCAAGGCACATCAGCAGGGAGCTGGATCAGAAGTGGAGCAGCAGGCACTTAACTGGAAGCCATGCTGTGCCACAGCATTAGCCTGTTCATTGAATTTCAACCACAAACAAAAGCTGTCTCATCTCTGTCGATGTCAGTGTGCACAATGGGTACATACTTTCCCGTGGGTTACTATTCTGTGCTGTCTTAATGTTTTAGTATTTGTGCTTCTACTCTTATATTTACTCAGTTCCAGCCCTGTAATGATTTCTTCAAGCAGTTCTGGTTCATTTCTTTGGAAATGGTATGTAGAAACTGAAAAATGGGTGCTAAGTGTACTCACTTCTATTGAGAGATGATTCCTTCAGGCCTTTCCAGCTTTGTGTTTTTGCTTCTATTACGTTCTGTTCGTATCTTTGGTTTTGTACATTATTAAGTTGAACACTCAGCTTATTCGTTTCACAGTTTTCTTAAACATTTAATGCTATAAAGTTCGTTTTCTTTTTGAACTTTATTATTTTCCATAGTACAGTTTTGTAGGTATAGGGATTCTTCCCTTCACTCCCACATTGTCCTTCCTCATCTCCCCTCCGGCCATTTTCTGTTACATAATTACAGTAGTGTAGTCCTTCAGTTACACAAGTTCAACTTCCTGCTATTTAAGTGTTTTACGGAGTTGTAGGTATAAGCCGAAGTAGAACATGTAGTATCATGCTGCCAAGGTGTCTTTACCGGTTTCATTGGAAGTCCTCCGTATATTAAGGAGTATAGATGCACGCTATGACATATCTTCACTTCCTGGTATAATGTTATAAATTTCTAAGTATTGCTTTTGTTCATTTATTTATACACCAAAATATTTAATACATTTCTACCAGACCCTATTCTAGGGACTTGGAACATATCTGAATAAAGTCAAAGATTTTTTTTGTCTGTGAAGTTTATATTCCCATACAGGAGGGAAATGAGCAATAGATATGCATTTCAGTTGCATCCTAATCAATTTGCTATATTTTTACTGTTGAAGTCTATATTTCTTAAATGTCTCTTTAGCTCAGAGAAACACATGGTAGGGGTGACGGGAGACAGGGACATTCACGATGGGGGGAGGAGCCTGTAGGAAGAGAACATCCGGCCTGTTTACAGCTTCTTTGAGTGGCCAGGGACGGGCTTGGCTCATTCCTGCAGTAGAAATGCCATTGAGGCGTTCCACATAGTGGCAGAAGCCATGACTGGGTTCAGGAAACACAGCCAGGAACCAAACCCTAGTTCTATAATGTATTGACTCCATAACCACTAGGCTAAATGCAGTTCTCTGATTCCTGTATATTTTAATGACTGTTGTAACTTTTTTTCCACAAGAGACTATTTCTTGTGATTAGTAAATATGCCCTTGTTAGTAGTAGTAAGTCATTGATGTTTCTTGAGACTTGCTTCTTGAGTAAAAATATTGGTAGCTTAAAAAGAATATTTTGTATTGATTAGAAGAGAATTTATACATCTGATTTAAGGGTTTCTCAAAAGAAGAAAACTCATTTTCATTGCTTCAGTATTATCTGCTTGCCTATACATTCTGACATTGTACAAAAATCTATTTTATCTGTATCATTTTCTATATAACTATTGTTTTAATTTATGTTGTTTGAAGCTACCTTATTTGCTCATGAAAAACATCCATCTTTAATTGGCTTTATAGTTAAGCTGATCTTAGATTTAGGCCCTGAAATACAATGTGACTTGGAAGTTTAGAGAGACTTGTAGCTGTCAAATGAAAGTGTGGGGGCAATTGCAGGTATGTGTCCACACAGAACTGTACTCACAAGAGATTCAATTATCAAATGGTAGGAACTTCTTTCTGTACTTTTCAGCTTCTTACATTCTGTTGAGCTTAAAGGTATGTGGTCAACACCATGGTGCAGTGGGTTAAGCTGCTGCTTTTGAGGCCAACATCTAGTGTCTGAATGCCACTTTGAGTCATAGTTGATCTGCTTCTGACACAGCTCCCAGCTAGTGCATCTGGGGCAGTAGCAGAGGCTGGACCAAGTGCATGGGTCCCTGCGGCTGCGTGGGAAACCCGGGGGGGAGTCCTGAGCACCTGGGTTCTTTGCTGAGTAGCCTTGGCTGTTGTCGTTTGGGAAGGGAATCTGTGGGAAAAGCTGCCTTTCACTCATTCTTTTTCTCTCTTGCTCTGCCTTTCAAATAAGTAAATCTTGTTAAAAACATTAAAACTCGGTTGCTTTTGTCATATGCCATTTTAGAGGATAGGCAGGAAGTTTTTGCTACCATTGTCTCAGAAATGAAGAAACTTGCTTGAGGAGTGCTGTTCTAGGTGGAACAAGTGTGCAGCAGGGCTATTTCTCCCCAGCCTTTGGCTCCATACCAAAACATGTGGGCAGGTTTTCCACGTCACTTCGTTTTCCACGTCTGATTAGATTCCAAACCCTGTGTATGTATCCATCTGAATAATCCAGTCCTTCAGCACCTTTGTGGGAGTACTGCATGGTTAGGTGAAGATGAAGGAATTTCGTTGATGAACATGTAAAAAGACTTTTAATTAATATAACTCAGGTTAGTTTTTTTTGTTACTGTAAAGAATTTTGGGTTCACAATTTATATCTAAATCAGCTATCTTGAAGTACAGCTTTCTTCAACTGTTAGACTGGTGAAGAAAATTATGAGAGGACTCAATGTAACGTGTAATTTATCTGTTTTAATACATTTATATTGTTTCACAGTTGGGAATGAATAAAAACCAAATGATAGATTTAGAGAAGAAAAAAGAACTGATAGTGCTAAGATGATGACCTAGCTTTTCAATAAATATGTAGGCCGAAACTGCGGCCAAAATTTTTGCTTTCAGTCTTGTATAAGTACCAGTTATCAGTTGTGTTCAAACCTGGTGAGATTTTTTTCTCCTTAAGAGCTCATCCTCCCACCACTTAGCATGTCCAGCTAAGTGCTATCCTCTTTATAAACATTGGCTGGTGAAGGAGTGAGTAAATAAACAAATACAGAACAAAATCCTAGACCTTTACAGTACAAATACATATCTCAACTTCTGATGTAGTAATTTAGATAATGCAGAAGAGTTTTTTTCTAAGTTTTAACACCCAGATCTTTCAAAGGTTAGATTTAACTATCTGAAAAGCAAATAGAATAAACAAAGATCAGTTGAACTTCAGGTGAATTGAAATACGTATTTTTAAATGTTAGAATACTATTAATTTCAGAACGTGAGCATTTTAAATATATTCCGATTTTATACTGGTATATTCTAATTTTCTAAGCAATCTGTTTTAAACTTTCTACTTAATATGAATCACTTTTCATTTCTGTGTTTTAGATTCCAATTTAGCAAAATTAAATCAATACCTTTTTCTATGTAACACTCAATGGCTTTAATCCTATATATCTAGAAAATATTTTCCCCTGCGTTTTGGAACCATGTGATTAATGTGGTTTGTGTTTGACATCTCAGATATGTGTATGGTCTTGGGTAAGAAGCTGATTGTGATCTCAGTAACAGTGAGTGGCCAAGTTAGCTTCTCAAACTTCAGCTATGGCTGTTTATAATGGAGATATTGCTCTGAGAGGTCATTGAGAGGATATAAAACTCACATTTTAAATGCTTAGCACAGTGTCTTTACAGTGCAGGTATTCGGTAATTGAGAGTAACTATTGTTTTTCAATTGTGTGTGTGTGTGTGTTTATCGTTTGCAGCTTTCCCTGCAGATAAGCCAGACAGGGATGCGAGACATGTAATAAAAGTGGTAGGTATTGCTCTTGAATTTGATTTGTGCATGTACTTTTTAGTTTTGCTTGATTTTGATTTTGTCAGATGTTTCTCACCTCAGTTTTGTAATGAAGACTACAGAATCAGTGTTGTTCTGTATTGCTGCCTGTCATCCTACCACTTTGTATTTTTATTCCTCCAGAAATGTTTTTCTCCCCCTGCATCTTGACCTCAATGATAAAATTCTTAAAAACAAATAGGATTTCATTTCTGCATCTTGTGTAATGAGTAGTGAGGGTGTCCTGTGTGAACATGGCACCAGGGTATGTGGCTGTATCCTTTGAGATACATCCGTCGGTACAATGTCCAAGCAGGTTTTTGTGTGCAGTTCTCAGTATTTTCCTGTAAAGTGCTGTAAAGGTACAACAGTACAATAGATTGCTTAAAAATGAGATTTTTCAATTTTTTAAAATATTCTGAGATTTTTGGTAGAAATTGGATGCCTATGTCTTATAAAAATGATTCAAGTACTATTATGACATGTATATTCATATTCTCATGGCTGAAATTCCAGTGTTGTCATTGATTTTTTCCTAGTACAATTAATTGTTCTTTTCTTTTCAAAGGAATATCAAGAAAATGGCCCATTGTTTTCAGAACTGAAATTTTATCAGAGAGCTGCAAAAAAAGATTGTAGTAAGTAAAATTAGCAAAGCAAGCAAGAAATATATGTGCTTACTAAAGTGAGTGTTGATATTTTGGTCTTTTTCTGGCCTTCTGGAAAAGTCAATAAAAAATTTTATTGTAAAATGATGCAGTTAACTGATATATTGTACAAAAGCAAGACAGATGGTATACAAATCTTGATATGGCATACATAATGGGATATATATTTTAAATCAAAGTTGTTTCTTCTATTTTACATAAAATGTAGAGTTACTAAGCATAAAATCTAGAAGAATGAAACTTTTTCCTTTATAAAAAAATTTGGATAGGAAGGATATAAGGAAATGACATTAAAATGGGCAGTAGATACATAAAAGAAATGATAATAAAATATAATGGGGAAAGATGTACGCAAATGACTAAACACTAAGACATTTTAAAAAGATGGAAAAGTTGAATATTGAGAAACTAGTTGGGTATCATGAAAGAATGAATTGGAACATTTGAGCATGAAATGAATGAGTATAGGTGAGGAAAAAGGAAAGCATTTTATAAATTCTGTATGGTAAGAATGAACTAAGCAGACTGAGTAGAGTAATAGTGTCTTGTGTGTCAAGCTTAGGAAAAAGATGGGTTAGGCTTCAATAATTAACTTTGTTTTCCTTAATAAAGGTTTCTAAATATTAAGGCGGTAGTCTTACTAACTGCTCAAACTATGTCAGAGTGACAAATAGAATCCATTAAATTTGATTGCTTATCAGTAGAGCTGTCACAAGCATTAAACATGTGAGAAAAGTAAAAACATGATCGAACTACTTACCGTTTCAACGAATTTTTTTTTTTGTAAATTGAATTCAATTAAGCAATTTCTGTATTCCATAATTTCAGAGTAAGATAAGTTTTCCGCACAATTGCTTTTTCTTTCGGTTCTTTGACCACTATGCCTTTGGATTTTGAAGCACAGACAGTGGGCAGGAAAACATCGAAAAAGCTGTCTCTCTCGTTTTACTAGTTAACATGTGCTGAACTCTGAAACTAAGCTAGAATATAAGGTGTTTTCCTATGAATAGAAGCATTAGAGTATAAGATACTAAAGTATTTTATATTATGCCTTCTATTTTTGTCATTATGATTTTAAAGATTATGTGTGCTTTTGTGTTCTAGTGATAGCAAGTGGTATTTAAAACTATGAGATACTGTATTTTTTAGCATGCCTGTTTTCTAAGAAGGTCAGATTACTCTTTGGATCAGCTGAGTGAATGTTGGCATATTTGTTGGAGACTAGTCAGTTGCATCTTAGCATGTCTCTGAATTTCTTAATTGATCATAGCATCTGAAATGGAGAAGTTGCTTGCTCCCACAAAGGCAGTAAGTATCTTTGTAAATCAAATGAATGTTTTGTTGTCACATTTTCGTTGCAGTCAAAAAGTGGATAGAACGCAAACACCTTGATTATTTAGGAATTCCACTGTTTTATGGATCTGGTCTGACTGAATTCAATGGAAGAAGGTAAAATGGAATTATTACCATCAATCCTTGCCCTAAAACCATTCCTGTTGCTTAGTAATAGCTTAGCAAAATATTTTGACTGATAACAACAGACTTACAGCATCTTAGTTGCTGTGGGTCAGGAATCTGCATGTGGCGGACTCTAACTCAGGATGTCTGCTGTGTGCCAGGGAGGCGCAGCCCTCTCGAGGCTTGCCCAGGAGAGGATCTGCTCCCAAGGACCCGTGTGGCTTGTTGGTAGGCCTAGGCAGATCGGCAGTGAAATGGATTCCTGTGATTTTAGCAGGCCTTTACTTCCCGATTGTGTGGATCCAGTGTTAAAATGACAGAGAAAATAATTGAAAAGGAGAAAGAAAAAGTGCACACAGAGAATGAATCCAAGAAGGAAAATAGTTTTTTTCTTCTAATCTCTATCTACAAGAATCTCATTGCATTTGCTATCTCCTCTTAGCTTGAAATAAGACGTCCGGTACCCCTTATGCTCAACAGAGGAAAATTATAACCCATCTTTTGAGGAGAGGTTCAAGAAAGAATTTGTGGAAGCATCTTTAACATTGCTAAATATGGCTAGTCTTCATATGCAAATTACTTTTTTGTTTTGTTATTGTTTTTTTGTGGAGGGTGGTGGTGTGGGGAGATTATCCTGAACATGACTTCCTTTTGTCCTTTGAGTGACCTTTCAAGATAGGTGATACTATTTTTATTTCCTGAGAAAATAAGGTTAAGCACTCTGTGTTTGAAAGGCTTTAAATGCTGTCAATAAAAGCAAAATGAGAAAATAATAATCTTGAAACAAAGTATAGGGATTTCAGTTGGGGACTGAGTGGCAATCAGTCTTGGATCTTCCATATTTGACAGGCAGTTCGTTAAAGAAATCAGCACGATACCAGTCAGCTTGGAAAGTTTCAGTGAGATAGGCCAAAGAAAATGCGTATGATTTTGCAAAGTAATAACTCATAGATGAATGTGTTAGTGTGTGCTATACAGACATAGAATAGGGACTAATGGTGGATATGTAGGTGAAGGCAGGAAAAGGATTAGAGGATACCAAATAGGAAAGGAAGAATTTTTCCTGAAAATTAGATATGTTTATAAATATATAAAGAAAATGTTTTTAAAAGATTGACTTATTGGGCCAGCGGCGTGGCCTAGCAGCTAAAGTCCTCACCTTGAAAGCCCCGGGATCCCATATGGGCGCCGGTTCTAATCCCAGCAGCTCCACTTCCCATCCAGCTCCCTGCTTGTGGCCTGGGAAAGCAGTTGAGGACGACCCAATGCATTGGAACACTGCACCCGCGTGGGAGACCCGGAAGAGGTTCCAGGTTCCCGGCTTTGGACTGGCACAACACCGGCCGTTGCGCTCACTTGGGGAGTGAATCATCAGATGGAAGATCTTCCTCTCTGTCTCTCCTCTCTGTATATCTGGCTGTAATAAAATGAATAAATCTTTGAAAAGGAAACCAAACAAAAGATTGACTTATTACAAAGGTAGATTTAAAGAGAGGAGGAGAGACTGAAAGATCTTCCATCTGTTCAGTCCCCAGATATCTGCCAGGAGCTTCTGCTGGCTTTCCCATACAGGAGCCCATGGCATTGAGCTGTTTTTCACTACTTTCCCAAACCTTAAGTAGGTTGCTGAAGCAGAAGTGGAACATCTGGGACATGAACTGGTACCCATATGGGATGTTAGCACTGCAGAGTCGAGGATTAACTAATTGAGCCATTGCACCAGTCCCATAAATGATTTCAGAAAACTAACAAGCAAATAGATTCAAATAAAAAATTTTGTGTAGACAGTTGCCTATAGCCAGAATGCAAAAAGTAGTGGATCAAAATGAATGCAAACCTGCTTAAAAAGAACATTTCTTTTTTTTTTTAAAGATTTATTTACTTATTATTACAAAGTCAGATATTCAGAGAGGAGGAGAGACAGAAAGAAATATCTTCTGTCTGATGATTCATTCCTCAAGTGACCACAACAGCCGGTGCTGTACCAATCCGGAGTCAGGAGCCCAGATCCTCTTCTGGGTCTCCCACACGGGTGCAGGTCCCAAGGCTTTGGGCCGTCCTCAACTGCTTTCCCAGGCCACAAGCAGGGAGCTGGATGGGAAGTGGAGCTGCCGGGATTAGAACCGGTGCCCATATGGGATCCCGGGGCGCATTCAAGGCGAGGACTTTAGCCACTAGACCACGCCGCCAGGCCAAGAACATTTTTTTTTTTTCATGAACTATGCTAGTGTGAATAGTTCAGTATACCTTTATCCTTTATTAGAATACAAAAAGCAAAAGAAGTACTGAATAGTGTCTTTAAAAGAGGAATCAATGAGCTTTCCTGCTCTGATAGCTCAGATTGCTTCGTGCTTGGTGAAATTGAGGACATTTTTCATATTATCAGACTCATTAACACCAGCAGTTTCAATTATTACTATCTCAGAGATCTCATTTTGATCTCTCTTTCTCTTTCAGTTACAGGTTTATGGTAATAGAAAGACTTGGAATGGATTTACAGAAGTTTTCAGATCAAAATGGTACTTTTAAAAAGTCAACTGTGCTACAACTAGGTATCCGAATGGTAAGAAAATGACTTTTTTGCGTACTCCTTTTTGGATTATTTGCTTGCTGTGGAATACATATTTTTACTCTTTGTGGAATGATTAGAGAATGAAGGATTGTTGCTCTTGAAATGCCAGTTATTGAAAGTAGAGGCTATTTTGGTGAAATTGATAACAATGGGCTCTGTAAGTGACAGAATGTGCTGTGTTTGGCACTGCGAACTCAATTAGGCATTGGTTCTACAGTCTGATTTGTTTTCTTCCCTCCACAGCTTTGTTTTACATATCAGAGCAGGCTCACATTGCTGTAAGAATAACCTCCCTTTTGTCAGTTATATTTATAATCAAATTATGGCAAAATACATTGTTTTCTACCCTAAATTTTGTGATGGTATTGGGAAGGTGCCATAAAGTTTTATTATGAGTTTGGGATCGTGGCAACAATTAGTTGTGGTATTGAGTAAATATAGTTTACTAAATATGAAGCAATGAAATCTGAACACCCTAGCACACATTGGTTTATGCTTCATATTTGTCTTGTCTTGTTTGTGTTTGGTTCACATATTCTCATTTTTTTTTCCATCTTAAGTAAGATTAAACATTTTGTGCCTGGTTAGAATGAGGCAAATAGAACTCATTAATTTTCCCATTTATCCATCCACCCGCCAGTAAATGGTTATCAAGCCTTAGGTGTGCATAGCATGCAGGGCTGTTAGGCTTTTCTAGCGAAGCTGAGAGTTCTCTATGAGGAAGAGAAAGAAGGCCTTTTCCGATGCCCATAGAAATGGTATTTTGTTCTGAAGTTTCCAAGACTTGATTTTTAATTATTAGCTGATGAAGAGTTGCTGAGCGGGCTTCCTGATGCCTCACTGCAGAGCTGAGTGGACACTGTGCTTTCCTCTTGGCACAGTGCGACTTTGCCGCTGGACTGTCAGGAGTGTAGGCAGGAGCTTTGTGGAATCCTGGTTTCCTTCTGTCAGAGGTTCCATTAAAATGTTTAGTATTTGAATACCATTTCATTTAGCTTTTTTCCCAAGGATGAACTGCCAAAAGATGTGATATTTTAGAGTAATTAATCAATAACTGTGCAGTATATAATGAGTATTTTAAAACCCATGTATTTACCATTCAAAATGCTAAAGTTGATCATGAGTTGTAAATCACATTGTGACCTTGTAAATTTATTTATCTGTTTATTCCTTTTCACAGTTGGATGTGCTGGAGTACATACATGAAAATGAATACGTTCATGGTGATATAAAAGCAGCAAATCTACTTATGGGTTACAAAAATCCACACTGGGTAAATACAGTATATTAAGCTCTTGCTTTCTGTGAGGGTCTTATGGTACCATATGGAGGCATTCAAAAAACTTCTAACAGAAGAATTTACAAATGAGGGCTTAACATGACGAATGTTGTAATTTATCTTACCTTGCTTATCTAATTTAATCCTTGTACTAAACTTAATGAGTAATTAGGATGAGGAAGCTGAGAGTCAGAGGGGTTAAATATTATGTTAATGGGCACATAGTTAATAAGTGGCAGAGCAGAAATCAACATTTCTCAGGAAATGCAGATAAAGAATCATCAAAATAAAGGGGAAGAAGAAATGGATTTATACAGGGGAACACAAAGAGGTATCACCTCCGCTCCTCTTTTCCTACTTGTAATCAATTAAACTTTAAATGGACAAACATTTCCTTAGTACATTCTGTGATGACGGGAATATTCTGTTTGACTACCCAATATGATAGCCAGTTACAACATGTGACTGTTAAGCACTTGAATCATGCTAGTAGAATACAGTGACCAGCAAAGATGTATAGCAGTGGGAACTCATTCATTGATTGCTGATGGGCATCCAAAATGATATCATGTCATTGTAGGGTAGTATGGCAATGCATTAGAAAATTAAGAGATTTCAAACCATATGATCTGGTAACTGTTTCTTGATGTTTACACAAATCAGGTGAAAACTTAATATCCATCCACCAAACCTACAGATGCTCAAAATATTAGTACTCATCACTGTTACCAAAGGGCATCTTCGTTGTTTCTAAGTTAAGCTAAAGGATAAATAAACTCTGGCATAGCAGATAAAATGGCCACCTGCAACACTGCCATCCCATGTGGGTGCTGGTTTGAGATGCTGTTGCTCCACTTGTAATCCAGCCCTCTGCTAATGTGCCTGGGAAAGCAGCAGAGGATGGCCCAACTGCTTGGCTCCCTGCAATATGTGGAAAACTCCAAAGAAGTCCAAACTCATGACTTTGACCTGGGCAGATCCTTGTGGCTATTTGGGGAGTGAATCAGCAAATGGAAGATTTTTCTCTGTCTCTGTCTCTTCCTCTCTGCATAACTAGTGAGTAACTACATAAGCCAGACTTTAAAAAATGCGTGAAAAAACTACAAACAGTGGCATATTACTCAGTGCAAAGACAATGAAATATTAAGCTATGAGAAGACATGGAGGAAACAAATGCATTCATGAGAGAGGTTGATCTGAAAATGCTATATATTGTATGAGTGACTAAATGACATTCTAGAAACAGCATCACTGTGGACGCAGGAAAATGTCAGTAACTGAAGTCAGTCGGAAGAATGACTAGTTAGAACACAGAATTAGGGGGCGGGCAGTCAAACTAATCTGACTCTGTAGTTGTTGGTACATGTCACTGATGCATCTGTCAAGACCCATAGGATGCAGACCGAGGTCTGAGCTATAAAATACTGACTTGGAATGATAATGATGTATCAGTGTAGGTTGAACCATTATAACAAATGTACCACTCTGCTTCTCACCAGAGTTGAAAGAGATTGTGGCTATCTGTGTAAAGACAAAGGTTTATGAGAACTCATTTTATACTTTGCACTTGGTTTTGCCTAAATTGTTCTTCATTTTTTTTAGCAATGTTTGAGCTAGTGTGTAAACAATAAGGTTTATTTTTAAAATGTGGCTAATATGACCAAATTTCAAAATTTTAAATGTAGCTTCGTTTTCATTAAATTTGAAAAACTACACATACTGGTGCCACTGTAACAGCATTGGCTTGAAGAGTTAAATGAAGTCTATGTAGCAATCAGAAAAGTACAGGTGAATATTTAATATTTAACTGAATATTTAACTGATCTCTGCATGGGCAGAGATTTCTTTGTTTGGATTCACAATTACAGAGACAGAAAGAGTGAGAAGAGAAATCTTCAGTCTGCTGGTTTACTCTCCAAACAGCTGCAACAACCAGAGCTATGCCAAGTCTTCCAAGTCTTCCAAGTCACTTGGGACATTGTAATTTCCTCAGGCATGTTAGTGAGCACTGGACTGGAAGTGGAGCAGCTGGAACTCAGACACCTATATGGAATACCACTGTTGAAAGTGGTGGCTTAACCTATTATGCCACAATGTTGGTCCCTAAATGCTTTTCTTCTGACTGTAATCAAAATGAACTAATAAAACAAAGAAGTAGTACAACTGTTTAACAGACAAGTAAGAAATCACCTTTGATAAAAACTGAAAAAAGATGGGTGTACAAAAACCAGGGCTGGGGTGGGCCTAGGGGTGGATATTGGATTCACCCCGAGTAGGTTGTAATGCTTTCTGGTATACATGAGGACCAGGTCTGTGGTGGAGGCATGCTGTGCTGGACCACAGCACCCATTGGTTTGTTTGAAGTGTGAGGCTAGGGTGGAACTCACCATGCAGCTGCTTCCTCTGGCATGTGCATTGGCTGTGCAGGTGACGGACTGAACTTGACTGACCCTGCACCAGCTGACTCACACAAGAATCAAGTCCTAGGTCACTCCAGGTGAGGTTTCTTGGGGAACTCTCCAACTGGGCCTCTGGACTAAGATCCTAGCCATGGAGAAAATAGGATATGTGGTCCCACATTGTAGTGCATGTGTTAGGACCAGGCCACCTCCAGTTGCTGATACTGTGAGATGGACAGCATGTCAGGTGCACCTGGGGGACATGATGGCCAGCACATCTAGGCCTGTAGGGACAATCTACTGCCTCATCAGGATGGGAGGCAGAACAGGTTGGACAATTGTGGCCAGGCTTTGCAGCATGTTCCCGGATCTGTGGATACACTAAGGTGGATTTGTTCAGCCAATAGACCTTGAAAAGATTTTCTTAACCCTGGAGCAACGAAATGAACAACTTTTCAGAACTATCAAAGCCACTGAAGTGACACCCTTGGAACATTCTTCCTCACATTGGGTCTCTTAAGGTGTCATCAGATGACTGTCCCTATCCTGGGTGCCAATGTAGTTTGACAGCAGGAGCGGTCCCATCCAAAGCATTTTTTCCCATCTACCTTCTTGGTACCTGAACCTCCTCATCCAAATCGTAGGCTCACATAGGTGTACCTCCCTCTCATCTATATAAACAATATTAAAAATAAGTTAAAAACGAAGATTGGGATATCAATGTGATACCATTTGTGTAGAGTTAAACGAACTGGAGAAGACGGATAATAATGAGCTTGATTAGGCTTTGCATGCCTGGAGAGTGACAATGGGATCATAAATGCGAATAAGAGAATAGCAGACAGGCAGTTTGGCAATATATTCAGATCGTTCAAAAACCTGTATTTTTAAGGTCAGGAGTATATTGAGGTATAATTTATAAAAATGAAAATTCATCCTTTTAAATACATGGCTTCATGGGTTTTGACTTGCGTATGTCTAACAGCAGCCACTAACGGGAGATAGTTTTTCATCAAATTTTCTCATTCTCTTTTGCAATTAGTCCTCCTCTCACGTCAGTCGTTGACAGTAATTTCTGACAATATTACATTTTTCAGGAATATTACAGAAATGGAATTATAAGGCCTGAACTCTTTGTCTATCTGTTTAGCATAAGACTATACATATTTATCTTTCTAGTTTATCAGTTTTTATTGCCATGTAGTATTACATTGGCAACTATGGCAATTTTATTTTGTCACGTGTTGGTGGATTTGACATTGCTTCCTTTTGAGAGTTTTGAACAAAATTGTTCTTAGTTAAGCATTCATGTATAAGTTTTTTTTGGTGTGTGGGCATATGTTCTTTGGGTAAATTAGTAGGAATGGAATTTCTGGGTCTTACTGGCAGTATGTTTTTAGCCTAGAAATTGACATATTGCTTTCTGGAGTGATTGTATCATTATGCATTCACCAGAGCAGTATGTAATTTTATTCTACATCTTCAGTTCAACGGTCTTTGGTATTTTAGCTTGTATAGTGTAGTATGCTACAGTATTGTATAGTGATGTAGTCATATCCAATAGTTTAAATTTGCATCAGTCATCACAAATGAGCAAATCTCATTTACTGATTTGCTACATTTGTACTTGACTGGCATGCCCGTTTTGAAATTGGGGTCTATTACTACTAAATTATGAGATTTAAATGTGGTATATATGTATGATGGAATACTACTTAGCCATAAGAATGAAATCATCATGGATGCAACTGGAGAACTGGAGACCATTATGTTTAATGAAATAAATCAGACCTATAAAGACAAATGTCACTTATTTTCTGATTTTAAATTATATATGGGATAAAAAGCGTGTATCGAGGTAAACTGACATGTGTTTTGATTGGTAGTTATGACCCTCACCTATCTGCCTGCAGAACTGTGGTCTATCTTTTTGCTTGTAGCGCTTGTTTAGAAGACAACTGTGAGATTATAAAGTAAATTTAAAAATATTACTGCAAAAAATAAAAGGAAGTAGGAGGAAGGAAAGTTTCACTGTATCAGAATCATACTGTGAAATTGATGAAAGCTGTTCTCTATTAACAAATTTAAAAGTTTGATGAAAAAGGAAACAGAAACCTTATGCTTGGAGAGCTGGCTTAGTGACATAGCAGGTAAAGCCACTGCTGTGCCCTGCCTGCTCCACTTCTGATCCTGGGAAAAAGCAGAAGTTGGCTCAAGTGTTTGGGCCACTACTGTCCTTGTAGGAGACAAATAATGTCCTTACCTTCAGGCCGGCTCAGCCTTGGTCATGGTACCACTTGGAAAGTGAACCAGTGGATGGCAGATTGTTTGTCCCTGCCTCTCTGTAACTCTTTTTTCTTTAAGATTTATCTATTATTTGAAAGGCTGGTATAGAGCGAGAGAAGGAGAGACAGAGGTATCTTCCACCAGCTGCTTCACTGGCCAAATGGCTGCAAAGGTTGGAGCTGGGGCCAGTCAGATGCTGGGAACTTAGAGCTTTTTCTGAATCTCCCACACAGGTGCAGGGGCCCAACGACTCAGGATATTTTCTGCTACTTTCTCAGGCCATTAGCACAGAAACAGATTGGAAGTGGAACAGCCAGGACCAAACTGGTGCCCACATGGGATGCTGGCACCTCAGACAAAAGCTTAGCCCTGTACGCCATGGTGCTTGCCCCTGTAACTCTTATGAAAAATCTTTAAACAAAACAAAACAAAAACATTGTCAAAACAAGGTGCTTCATAGGCATTTTCTGCATCCCTGCTTACCTTTGCATTCTCTTATCAGATATATTTCTATTTTTTTAAGATTTATTTTATTGAAAAGTCAGATTTAAAAAATATATATTTTTTTATTTGAAAGGCAGAGTTAGAGAAAAGGAGAGACAGAAAGATCTTCCATCCACTGACTTACTCCCCAAATAACTACAAACGGACAGAGATGAGCCTATCTGAAACTAAGAGCCAGAAGCCTCTTCCGGGTCTTACAGGCAATTGGAAAGTCCCAAGACCTTGGGCCATCCTCTGCTGCTTCCCAGGCCTTTAGCAGAGAACTGGTCAGAGGTGGGGCAGCTGGAACTTGAACCAGTGTCCACGTGGGATACCAGCACTGCAGGTGGGAGACAGCCTATTAAGCCTAAGTACCAGCCCCGGATTTATTCCTGTTTTTAAAGAAGTCAAATTTATTAGTGTTTACTGTGAATTTTGAGTCATGTTTGAACTTGACCCATATGGAGATTTTACAGGAATTTTACTGTATGGTTTCATTTTCCAAGTTTAAGTCTTACTCATTGCGATCTATTCCTTTACATGATGGGGTTTCATGACACCACCCTGACTGTTTTGGTCATCTGAGAAGTGAACCAGGAGATTGAAGGGGTGTGTGTGTGTGTGTGTGTGCCTTGCTTGTGTCCTTCTTTCCCTCTAACCCTGGCTTTTAAATACATTTTTTTTTTAAAGAAAACAGTTTAGGATTTTTCTTCATTTTTAGTGCAAGTATTCTCAGATACTTGTCATAAATATATTACCAAGTGTCTAATTTGCCTTTCATTTTTCAAGGTTTAAGCTATACAGACTTCTTAACATTTAAAATGTCAATATTTATACTGGGTTCTCTCTATCTTTCTAATGAGTTTTTTCCCAGTCATTACAATATTACTTTTTAAAAAATTATCTTTGCTAAACTGGAGCTATGGTATAGTGGAAGAGCCACCACCTTCAATGCCAGCTTCCCTTATTGAAGCCAGTTTGTTTCCTGGCTGCTCCATTTGTGATCCAGCTGCCTGCTAATGTGCCTGGGAAAGCAGTAGAAGGTGGCCCAAGCACTTGGGCCCCTGCATCCACATGAGAGAACTGAGAGTAGTGCCTGGCTCTTGGCTTCGGCATGGCACAGCCCTGCTGCTGAAGCCATTTGGGGAGTGAACCTGAGGATGGAACTGTCTCACTGCCTCTTCTCCCTTTCTGTAATTCTAACTTTCCAAATAAATAAGTTAATTAAAAATCAAAAACAAAAAAATGCCTTTGCTTCAGTGATATTATATGCCACTTTTATTGCATACAGCCTATATACTTGGGTTTATTTCTGTGTTTTCTAATGAATTCCACTAGTGTGTCTTACAGCAGTGCAATAATTCCTGCAGCTTTATATTTTACCATTTGATTGGAATAGTAGCTCCTCATATCTTTTCTTCAGTATTACCCTAGCTGCTTATATTTCTGTATTTTTTAAAAGTTACTTGAAAATCAGAATCTTTTATTCTCTGGTTCACTCCCAAGTTGGCTGCAATGACCAGAACCGAGCCAGGCCAAAGCCAGGTGCTGGAAGTTTCTTCTGAATTGCCCACAGCATTTCCCAGGTACCCAAGCACTTGGGGCATCTCATTATTTCCCCAGACACATTAACAGGGAACCAGATGGGAAATGGAACAGCCTGGACTTGAACCAGCACCCATTCAGGTGGCTGGTCTTGTTGACATGCTTTTCACAGTGCCTGCCTCTGTGTATGCTGTTGTCTGGTTCCATTTAAAAAAAAATTCTTGTTGGCATCTTTGGAATTCTGTTTAATTTATTTTTTTAAATAATCTTAGTTGATTAGGGTACAAAGGGTCAAGGGCTACAGGAAAGTGGGTAATACCATTGTTTCCACACTAATATTATCATTTTTTCCCTGTATCTGAGGTCAGGGGAGAAACAAAGGGAAAAGCCCCACCCAGCCTCCCACCCATCCCAGGTCCCTGATGTGAGGCATGCTCTGAGGGTCCTGCTCAAGCAGTTTTGATAGTTCAACAGGTCTGAATTGCTGCCAATATTGCCGTTCAATCACGATGAAACTATTCAGAGTCCACTTGCTGACATAGTCTCTTCTGAGATCAGTTCAGTTGGAGGGATCTCCAAAGAAACTTCATCTGAGATGATCCCAAACCTGATTCTTGTGTGAGTTTGCCACTGCAGGGTCTGGCACAGTCTATCGCCCCAATCAGCTTATGCACATGCTGGTTGTTGCAATTGCAGGGTCAGTTCTGTTTCCAGCCCTGTCTTACACTTGAACCAGTGGGTGTTGCAGTCCAGCCCGATCCTGCCCACTTCATGCTCGGTCCTCATGCAAACCAGTGGGAGCTGCAGCCTAGTTGGGGCAATCCCCATAACCCCCACCAGGCCTGCTCCCTATCCCGGTTCCCATGCATGCCAGTATGTACTGCAGGCTTGTTCAGTATGTCCCACATCCCATTTAGCTCTCGTACTTGTCAATGGGCATTGAAGCCTCGTTCAACCCAACCAACCTACTATCCAGCCCACACACATACTGGCAGGTGCCTTTCTGTCTAGCCACCCCTGCCCCTGTCCTGGTTTTCATGCTTTCCAGTGGGAGTGGTTACCCACGAGGGAGGTGCCCACTATCTTCCTAAGAGGCCACTCCAGCTTCATATGCACTCTCCAGGTGGTTCTGGCATTTAACTTAACAGAATTAGCCCCCAGTGCCAGCTTCTGCCATCTGATGTGGCAAAGCCCAACCAACACTCCACTCTAAGGAATTCTGTTAAATTCTAAAATGTAAGGGAAACATATCTATGATATCTAAATGTTCCTTCAACAAGAAAATGCTTTTATATTTAAATTTGTGTCTGCAGGAGTGTTTTCAAACTTTCCTCATACTGGTCTTGCATATTTCTTGTTATGGTTATTTATGAAGATTGTAAATGTTTCTTAGTATCCAAGTTAAGATTTATTTCAAAGGCATTTTGACAGGTGGGGGAGAGGGATAGAGATCCTTTGCATGTTCAGCTTCACTCACCAGGTGCAGGCATCAGCAGGGCTTGGGCCAGGATGAAGCCAGGAGACAAGAACTCTGACAAATCCACAGAGGTGACAGGAACTTGGCTATCTCAGCGCTGTTGTTGCTTCCCAGGCATATTAGGAAGAAGTTGGATCAGAAGTGGAGCAGCCAGGACAAGAACTGGCAGTCTGGTGTAGGATACAGGCATTCCATGATGCCCACTCCTACCTACTATATCTTCCGAATATTAGTTGTGTACTTACATACCGGGCTTGTTGATTTCCAAATGTTAATTTTTCATCCAATTTGCCTAATTGTGTTTTAGTTTTAGTAATTTCTACAGTTTTCTCAGGAAATTGGTTTCATATCATGTGCATTTGCAGTTTCTTTTCCATTTATCTTATTTCTAATTGATTTATCTGATGGCATTGATTGTTTAGTGCATCTGGTATACCTTTAGCAGTGAAGCTCGGGCCGGTCTTGATCCTGATCTTGGTAAGTGCCTGAATTATCACCTCAGTGAGTGACATCTGCTTTAGTGCCGTCTGTTTATGAGAGTACTTAACAAAATAGGAAACTGTACATCATCTTTTAGGTTCATTTTCCAACAGAAGTTCTGCAGTTTCCTCAAACGTGTAAATGTGTCTGCTTCTAAAACCAAGTTAAGGAACTAATCACTTCTGTGTTCTTGAACTTATTTATATAAAATGGGTATTGAATTTTTGGCTTTCTGGGGAAATTTTTTTTCTCAAAGTTATTAATTTAAGATAGGTTGCTGAAGTTGTACATGGACAGCTTACTTCTGAGGAATGAATCTCAATTTGTTATGGTATAATATTTACTTAATATGATATTAAAATTCACTCAATATTTCAGGCTATATGTTCATTTGATGTACTTAAATCTTCAGTTTTCTGTTTTTGTGCTGTATCAGGTTTAAACATTACAGTTAATAGAAATAATTTGGAGACTTTACTTCTGTGTTCCAGTGCTATTTCTGTTACATTGGGATCATGTGGTATTTGATGTGAAATAATGTGATTCTGTTGCGTTTCTGTGAGGTAGTTCTTTGTATTTCTGTTTTCAGTTATGGAAACTTGTTGTGTAAGCTGCTTTTCCCTGGGCGGGTCAATTGTAATAGATGTTTTATCTATTGCCTTTCAGATTATTTGCTGGCTACATTGTCAATTCTTATAGATTTTAAATATTTTCTACTTGAGTAATTCTCTCCCTTGCTTGCAGGGGGAGGATTAGCAAGTTGAATCATCATCCTGTTATCTTTATTCATTTTTTTAAAAAAGAAAGTTTGTGTTTTTCCATCATCAAACTGGTTGTAAACATAACTTCTAAAATTTTCACATGAAAAGGTCTGTGAAAATTGCATAAATATCTAAACATGTCACAGTGTGATTGTTTTTGCAACAAACTGTTCTTTGGAGTACATTTATGCTTCGTAATCAGTGTCCCTTTTGACCTGAGAAAAAGATAATTTCGCTTTACAGATTGCAAAGGTCAGTTTATGTCTAAGAGATAATCTGTGTGCTTTCAGTTATCTCTGTCTTTACTTAGGTTTTGTCCAGGTTTGTGCACCAAATGTGCTGCTGAGCACGCTATTGTTGGTGTGTTTCTGTTCGTCTCCTTGGTTTTCCTGTAGTTCTTATCAAGAGCAGGGCTGAGTTGCTGGATGACTATGCATTACTGTATTTGTTGAGTTTCCTTCTTGTTTTCATCTGTTTTTGACATCTTTAGTTCTTTAAGGCTTGATGGGAAGGGAGGAGATCTTTACGACAGTTTTTAATGTGTTGCAGTGATCATCTTGGTATTAATACGTTTATTAAAGATGCCCTTTCCCACTTAACCTGTTACTGTTGTAATTGCTTTTCATGGTATTCCTTAGCTTCTACTTAATACTAATTTACTCTCAATATGCTTGTTTTGCTTTTCTCTTTCCTTTCCTGTGGTTACCTCATTGTTAAAGTTGTACGACTTTACTTTGTTGGATCATTTAGAGAATACTTTAGAAGCCTACAGTAAATTTAAGGTTTTATTTTGGTACAGAACATTTGCAATCCCATGCATATTTTTTTAAGATTTATTTATTTTTTTAATTGCAAAGTCAGATATACAGAGAGGAGGAGAGACAGAGATGATCTTCCTTCCGCTGATTCACTCCCCAAGTGGCAGCAACGGCCGGAGCTGAGCTGATCTGATAAATCAGGAGCCAGGATAGAGATGAACAGCTTTTCATGCCCAATGTCCAGTGCTGAGCGTGGCATAAAAACACCCATAGGTTTTAAAAATGCTCATTACATTGCCTTGGAGGCTAAGGGAAGTTGTGCTGGAGTGACTAAGTTCCAGTTCCCATTCTACCACTGAGCAGAGAGCTCTTTCACCACATTGTTTAATACATGTGGGCTTTGCCTTTCTTGTCTATGTGTTCTTGAAGGTTCTTTCTAGCTCTAAATTTATGATTCTCTGAAAATATAGTCCCCATTCTGATGTGTTCCCTTAATGCTCATCACAGAAGGTAATGTTTCTTAAAATGTTCCCAAAATATATTGCCTGCTATTGCAAAGCTAAGGAAATACAAAAGTTTGGATTAAATACAATTTAATGAGCTAGGGGATGGAATGATAGCACCAAATCTGTATCTGGTTGCAAAATCCTTACTTTGGGAATTCCTTGGACATACACAGGGTAGGGTCATAGCCTCATTAAAACTGCTTATTCACTGTTCGCTGGAGGGAGTTCTTACACAATCCATTTATCAGTTACAGTTGCTTGTCAGATGGAGTGTGTGTCCTTAAGAGTTTTACGTGGGACTAACACTGTTGCTGGTTAAAGTAGCATTTCATGTATTGTGTATTTATAAAATTTAGTTCTGATCACCTCGACATGTGAAGATCCGTAAAACTTTGCTCTGGCAACAGTTTTGTATTCCGTTAACTCCAGAGTGATACTAAATATTTTAGCTTGATATCATGTTACTTAGATGGCATTGCTGATAAAATTGCTTTAAAGCATTGTGCTATATTGTGAGTGGGATTGTGCTATAGACTAAATAACATGGTTTTTATCATTGTGGCATGTAGTAATATGCATTTTATCTTCCTAGTGAGGCCCACTAAAAGTGTTCTTAAGCAAAGATATTTTTGAAATTGTTGCTGTTTTGGTTACTTGAACTTTTTAAATTCGTATACTTTGAGCTTTAATTAATAGCATTATTTTAAAATTAGATTTTTTTCTGCCTTTTTTTTGTGGTCTCAATATAACTATCATAAAAATATGTTGCTTCTAAGCTGTGATAACTTGTGCATCTGCTTTTCATAAGTTCTAGAAACTTGGAATTCTTTTCATATCATTTGTCAAATGAAGATGAAATTTGTTCCAGTTTTATTTCTGTCCAATTTTTTTGCAGTGTGCTAATATTATTTAAATGCTAATTTGTTAAGGTATTTTAAAATTGTTTGAGTTATCAAATTCAGTGTTAATGGCATTTCTGTTTTCAAAATTTACTCTTTACATGGGCATAGTATGGACTACTAGAATATAACTAGACAGTATTAATGGGTGGAAAGCACTAAAAAGAATAGCACCACTATAATTTAGTAAAACCATCATCTCTGTATTTAACCTTTTGTGAAGTTTATTTTCCACTGCTAAAAAGACTGAGACAAATTGAAACATGTTAAACTTAATTATATGCAAATTATAATTGTAAATACATAATTTTGTTTCTAGGAGCATTCTTTTTTAAAACTATTTTTGAAACTTTTAAACATGCTGCAATAGAGAGCTCAATTTCCCTATCACTTAGATATAAAATTAAACACTTAAATGTTTTGATTTTTTAAATGATAGAACATTTTACCTGAATACTTCAGCACATATGTAGATGAATTATCACAATGACATCGCCACTTTACAGGTTTAGTTCTGTTTTTTTTATTTTAAAATTCACTGGAAAATCTTCTTTCATTTCAGTTGTACTTTAACTTTCATTTCCTTTTTTTTTATGGCTCATTTCAGTGGACTTCTCTATGCTACAGCTTCCTTTCCTGTAAGTCCAACAGGCTGGATCATGTCATCTTTGGCTTCTGCTGTCTCTCTCGGCCTCAGACTTACTCGGAAATGACTTAGCGGCACTCTGTTTTGGGGAACTACCAATGCAGAACCACAGGAATGTGATTTCTTTCACAGAACCCCATTGTGTATTAGGAATACAGGCACATCTCTAGTTGTGTCGAAAGGAAAACAGGGATTGAATTTGAATGACGGATCCATTGCAGCATCTGTCATATAGCATGGGCTCTACTATGTACACTGAGTGCATGCGTGATTCTTGAACAATGAGAAACCAAGTATACATAAATTTATTAGCTCAGTGCTCAGGATGAACAGGTAAAACTGAGCAAGTAGAGCTGGGGGTAGCATAGTTAGATGGGTTAACAATCATTTGTGCATGCTTTTAAGCTGTGTCAAGAGACTTTCACAATTTAATACAGCCATCATGGGTGCTTTCTTACATATAAATCTGTTTCAGTATGTTCATAAGCTGAAAAGGGGGGGGTTGCCATTGGTTGAATTTTGTACCTTCGTAAGTTGCCAAAGTCCCCACCCACAATATTCTGTGATTGTGGCTTTTTTTGGAAGTAGTCTTTATCAATGAACAGGTTAAGATGAAGTCTTCATGGATAGCCTAAATTCAGTATGATTGATATTGTTATTTAAAGGAGAAACTTGAACCCACAGACACGCATAACAGGACCATGTAAAACCAGCAAAAGAATGCCATGCGGAAACCAGTGAATGCTGAAAGCTGCTGAAACCTAGGAGTGAGAACCTCCTGCAGCTCAGCCTTCCAGCTTCTGTGAGACATGCTGTTGCTGTTACTCAAACTATCCACCTCCTTTTAGCAATGGTGCGGGGACTTACATGGAAATCTTGGGGGTGGAAGTTGAGATCATACATTTTTCCAAATAATATTTTAAACAATAAGAATTTTCATATAATATCAGCTTGATGTTCTTTTGTCTATATCCTAATGTCTGCTAGCCACGTAAAAGCTTTAGACTTCAAGAAAGGAAAAGAGAAATGGAGGAAAAGTGGGAACAGAGAGCAGAAAGAAATATCTACTTGTATTTTGCCCATAGACACTTCAGGTAAGAGCACATCAGTTAGTGTTTCTAAAGTGATTTGTTCTCTTACATACGCCTCCAAGCAGTTACTGCTTCAATGTATGTGGTACAATCCCTACTTCATTATTTGCCATATTCATTTATTCTGAAATTATGTCCCAGGATCAGAGAGAAGATACACAAAGAAGAGTATTTACCTTCTAATTTCAGGCAAAAGGTTTGATAGAAAATTGGGGCTGTTTTCTAAAGTCATATGTTGTGTAATTTTTGATATTGGGTGTGTAACATAGTTAAGGATATGAGCTCTGAGTCAACCCCTGGGTTTGAATTGTAGCTCTGCCTCTCTGTTCTTTGCCAAGTTACTTTACCTCTCTGTACTTTTGTGTTACCATTCTAAAGATAATTGTGTCTCTCAAAGCAGTATTATAAGAATCAAATGGTTCCAATATGTTAAAGTTTTAACTCAGTGTCCAGAGCAAGTAAACATTAATTAGAAATGTCTTTATGGTTTTTACACTAATTAATAACTTCTTATTTTGCTTCACAAGAATGCATTAGTAAAATCAAGCATATATTCTAATTGTACATTAACTTGGACATTTTAAGTTTGGCTGTCCTCAGTTGCATTGTTGGATAGCAGACATCTCTGAATTTGTGGAATATTAAAGGTTTAATTTTTGTCCTGTGTGGAAGGATTTGCACATTTTAGTAATGTGTTTTCTCTGTAAATATAGGGTAATTTATTTAACAAATCACCTGTCCCAGCTATATACTACCCAAGGCAGTTAGTGCTTTGGAAGCATTAGTATTTGAATGTTTAGCATTAATAAATGTTTGAGTGACTGAGTCCCTTTGGTCACACATCTTCTGTTTTTTTTTTTTTAAAGATTCATTTGTTTTAATTGGACAGTCAGATTTACAGAGAGGAGAGACAGAAAGATCTTCTGTGTGCTGGTTCATTCCCCAAGTGTCCACAACAGCTAGAGTTGAGCCTAACCGAAGCCAAGAGACAGGAGCCTCTTCTGGGTCTCCCACACAGGTGCAGGGTCCCAAGGCTCTGGCCATCCTCTGCTGCTTTCCCAGGCTGCAAACGGGGAGCTCGATGGGGAGAGGAGCACTCAGGACATGAACTGACACCTATCTGAGATCACTGCACATGCAAGCAAGGGTTTGGTCACTAGGCTGTGACACTGGTTTCACTTCTATTTCTTTTCTTTCTTTCTTTTTTTGTTAAAGATTTATTTTCATTACAAAGTCAGATATACTGAGAAATTTTCATTACAAAGTCAGATATACTGAGAGGAGGAGATACAGAGAGGAAGTGGAGCTGCCGGGATTAGAACCAGCAGCCATATGGGATCAAGGCGAGGACCTTAGCCACTAGGCCACGCTGCCGAGCCCCTACACTTCTATTTCTAGGAGCTGGCTACGTATATGACCAATGAACTGTTATTGCTCAAACTTTGGGGGCATCTTGAGTCACACAAGGTTATGTGTAGACTTTAAGGTGGCATTTCTGTACGTGGAATTACACAATGGACTGCTTTCAAATTAAATGGATAAAGAAATTTCTTTCTCTAGGGACTATCAAAAACCATGGAATCCCAAGGAGGTGTACATGTAAGAATTTAGCTCTATTGCTGGTAACCTTACATACTATGTTTAAAATTAATAGAATTTTTGGTTGGTGTAGATAGGGAGATAATTTCCAGTGCTGGCCAATGGTGTTTGTAGACCAATTTATAGTATAGCAGTAACATCAAACTATATCTGAAAATATTTTTATCTCCTATTTATAGATGTGTCAAGTTCTGATAATGCTTAACAATTATTGTAAAGTTTTTTTTAATTATCAGTTTATTTGAAAGAGTTAGAAAGAGAACCTCCATCAACTTGTTCATTACCCAAATGACCACAGTGGCTGGGCTGAACCTAAGCTGAAACCAGGAACTGAGAGCCTCTTGTGCTGCTCACAAGTCAGTGGCCAAGGAGATTCAAATTAGAACTTAAGATAGAACTTGAGAATATGGCATATATGAGTAGAGATGTATCTGCATTAAAGTTGAGTTCTGAGATAGGTCTTCTTAGGAGAGCAGCGTTTTTCATAGTCATGGTCAAAGGCTAATTTGTTCTTCATATTTATCTCACTCATTGATCAAGGCTAGGAGTTACTGACCACCTGTGACAGATTGGGTTCTCAGGAAAACTGTATTGAGACAATATTGGGAGCACAAGGACTCTATTGGAGGTAGGGGAGGAAATAGACCAGTGATAGATAAAAGGGGAGGATGCATGGATGAGTGGGGGTTGGAGGGGCTTTCAGAGTGGGATGTTAATCTGATGCCTGTGAAAGGACATGATACAGAATTGCCTTAGAGTGTGCTGCAAGTCTGACTGAGAAACCCGCTGGGGAGCTTGAGAACTAAGACTGTCCACTGGAACAGACTTCAGTGGAGAGATGTGGCCATACAATGGCCTCTGCATCAGCAGTCATTGGCAAGCTGCCCAGAAAGTGTGTGGCCTTGTGAGTTTCAGAGGTCCTTTGGCTGGAGAGGAGAGGGAGGGTTGGGAGCTAATTGCAGTTCTAACAGACAAAAAGGGTGTTTTTCCTTGGTGGGATTGTATCTCAAGTGTCCAAGTCACAAGATTCTAAAATCAAAAGCCCACAAAGGCATGGGTTCGAAGTAGGTGTAGTTGGGGACTGGCGTGGGTGTAGCTGAGAAGATAGCTGGTAAGAATTCTTGTAGATGCCATATTTAGTGAATCTTGGGTAAGTTGTATTTGGGAGTATTTTTCTTCTTAAATGTAGATGATGACACGTGTTCTGTACCTCACACATAGATATGTAAGAAAAGGGGGAAATGAGTATTATGTCAAATGTTTGAAATATTTCGGAGATAAAAGTAGAGGGAAATAGGCAAGGTTGTCCTCATTCTCCTGAAAAAGAAAAATGGTTACTACACTCGGGAACGAAGCACACAATGAAATAATTCAAATGCTATGGGGGAGTGGTTGGGACAGACACTTGGCACGGCAAGTTAAGCCGCTGCTTGGAATGGCCACATCCCACATCAGAAGGCCTGAGATTGCATTCTGCCTCCACTTTTTTTTTTTTTAAAGATTTATTGTTGGAAAGCCGGATACACAGAGGAGGAGAGACAGGAAGATCTTCCATCCGATGTTTCACTCCCCAAGTGACAGCAATGGACCGGTGCGCGCCGATCTGAAGCCGGGAACCAGGAACCTCTTCCAGGTTTCCCACTTAGGTGCAGGGTCCCAAAGCAGGGTCCCAGTTGGGCTGTCCTCAACTGCTTTCCCAGGCCACAAGCAGGGAGCTGGATGGGAAGTGGAGCTGCCGGGATTAGAACCAGCGCCCATATGGGATCCCGGGGCGTTCAAGGTGAGGACTTTAGCCGCTAGGCCACGCCGCCAGGCCCTTTTTTTTTTTTTTTTTGAAGGAGGGCTGGGAATATATTTGGTCAAAGCCATAAAACAACAGCATTCAGTGCTAACTTGGACGGTGTACAGTGGAGGCTGAGGAACAGGAAGCTGGCTGCAGCTGGATGCCCCTGGGCTGAGCAGCCGAAGTGACACAGGCTTGGCCTGGCTGAGACAGCCGTTGGCCAGGTCCTGTGCCACCAAACCAAAGACAAACAGCAGGCTTACAAACTTACACTGTGGAAGGCAGCACATGATGGGATGGCTCAGGTACTTGAGTGGGTCCCTATCAGCCACATGGGAGAGCTGGAATGAGTTTCTGGTTGGCTCTTAGCTTTGGTCTGGCCCGGGCCTGCTACAGGAGGCATTTGGCAAGTGAATGAGTTGATGGGAAGGGTGGTATGTCTGTCTCTGTATCTCTGGTGATCTGTTTTCAAGTAATAATAATAATAAATGGTCAGGGAAACAGCTATTTAAATATTCCTATGACTAGTCTTATTACAGTTCGAATAATTTATATCAACACCTGGTATAAATTTCATTTACTAAGGCAGACTTGTAGGCAGCTATGGGTATTACATGTATTTGCATTTAAGCTGAAAACAATTAGTTATATTAGTTTTTTTTTTTTTTAGCAAGTTCTTTCTGATAGGACCCTGGCAAGTAACATTTTAGGATTTTTTAAGCTCTGGACACATAAGGGTCTATGTTGCTCTCTCCACTACCCCCTCTTTCAGAATCCTATAACAATGTAAAAGTTGTTGTCAGCTTTCCAGTATAGAAAGTAGGACCAAGGCTTCCTACCCCCACCATGGATTAAGTTCTGCTTAAGCTTATTTTTTTTTTTCTTCAACATGATTTCCAAAGTCCTCAGAATTCCTAATTCTATACTGTATGTAAAACAGAATGGGATTCTCAAGTGAGACTGACCTAGATGAACCCTTTCCTCTCTAGCTCTGTGACTTGGACAAGCCTTCTGAGCGCTGAGATGCGCGGTGCCCCAGCATGTGAAATGAGAGCAATGCTAGGCGACTGCATGTGGTTGTCTGGATTTAACAAATGAACTTGTGAAAGCACTTCCCTGAGTGGTTGTCAGATAATAGAACCGCAACTCATGTTCATTTCTCCTTCCTTCGTTTTCTTGTTTGACAACATTTCCCAGCCCCTCCTTTCCCCCTTTGAGTTATTCTGGTAACATACAAGACTGTCTACTAAATTACTTTAGTAGAACTCTGAGCTGCACCTAATTTGAGTCAGTTAATTTGTCAACATTTTGATCACTTGGTTCAGATTATTGACTTTACTACCTCTTATATGGAGTGTCTGTCTCTCCAACAAAGGCAGTCACTCTTACATCTCTTCCATAGTGTCCCATAATTACCTGTTTCCAAAATATATTGATAATGCTGGTGGTAAAAGTTTAGAGCATTGTTTTCTGTTTTCAGAGTATAAATATTTGAGCTGTTTGCTAAATCGCTGTATAAAATCTGAAGTGAAAAAAAGTGTACATGTAGAGGTGGAGAAGCGTAGTTAGTTTTGCTAAAGGAATCCTGACTTCATGACTTGCTTGTCTTTCAGGGTTTTGTGAATGATAGCAGCAGCTCTGTAAGATCATAGGATCCCAGCTGGTTGGCTAGATAACCCTTAGTGTTGTTGCTTTAGAGATGTTTGTCTCAGTGTAGTGCCTGTTCCCCAAAGCCATAAGCAGGCATGTTTTAAATCACTTAGAAACATGAATATTTCAAGGCGATTTAAAATGACTACCTATCTCCACCTCCATTTGTGGCTTGGGAAGCATGGTGACATCTGGTTGGAACTAGGGTGCTGTTCTCTGGCCGCACGTCTTAGTACGTGTGTGGCCAACACGTGCTGCGTCTTCAGAACTCCTCCCCTCCGCTTCTCTCTTCCAACATGAGCTAAGAAAGTCTCCAGAGTTGCTGTGTGACTTTTAACAACCTACACTGCTGTCTGGAGACCCAGTTTGTAGTTCTGACTTAAATCACAGTGATGATATAACTGACCTGAAAGGCCACAAGTCCTGCTTACTCCACTCATTGGTGTTTTTATGTTTTTTTTGTTGTTGTTGTTTTTGCGGGGGGTGGCTTTTCCCTTTTCTTTTTTTTTGAATCATTTCCTCTTAGAGCTTGTTTGCTACTTTTATTCTTCCTGTTACTAGAGACTCAAACATCAAGGTCATGTTTTTAGGATGTATGCTCTCATCTCCCCTCCCTACTTGAAACAGTTTTATGTTTCAGGGGGAGATGCAAGAAATGGAGTCTTACAAGCTCTTGATGACAGACAAAAAGACATATCGTGGTTTATGCCATCTAGATGGCCACCTGCAGCGAGGGAATTTAAATGCAAAATAAAAAGACTGAAGATGTAAGACAGCTTAGAAGTAAGACATGCCTATGATGAAGTGAAGGTGTAAGCTGGAAAGTTATGACTCCCAGTTGTGTGTATTTTATCTGAAAGCACCATTTGGTTTAATGAAATGTGGGTTTAATAAAATGGTATCCGGGGCTGTTCTTAAACCTATCAACCTCTGAAGACTTAATTGTAAAGATTCTGTTTCCAGAGGACAAAAGCATTGCTCACTTGACAGTTACTCACTTCTCTGTTGGTTTTTCTAGGTTTATCTTGCAGACTATGGACTTTCTTACAGATACTGTCCCAATGGGAACCACAAACAGTACCAGGAAAATCCTCGAAAAGGCCATAATGGGACAATAGAGTTTACCAGCTTGGATGCTCATAAGGGAGTGGGTGAGTTTTTTATTTTAAAAGAATGATTACAATCAAGAGTCAATAAGACTGTGTGAAATGACCTCTCAGTAATCCGTTTGAAGAGTGATATAGCACTGATGAGACTTGAATGAAACACAATGAATTCTGTTAGGCCAATGAGTATATTTTTGCAACATTGGAAGGGTATACATATTGTAACAAGTGAAGCAGCAGCCAAAGGTGTCAAGCATGATGTTCGTTTTACCCCGAAAATAACTAGTTTATATAGGTTGACTCTGGCCATCAGTGCTGAATTGTTAGGCCATAGTGAATGTCACAAATTTGGTTAAGGCTGCACATATGAACAGTTATTCCTGATCTCATTGTGACCTTATCAGAGGTCTAGAAGATATCTCTCAACAATAAGGCTATCTTTTCTGCAACTATAAAGTGTTAACTTGTGGAAATCTCTCCCAGTCACCTTTCATATATCTTACTTATTTAAACTCACTTTGATGGTATTGGAAACACATTTGCAGGTAAATTACATACATAGTCCTTTTATTGGATATTGATTGTACTGCCTTGCATTCCAAGGCAGACTTAATTCAACAATTCCCTAATTAGTTAAAGTCATAACCTATGTCTTGTATTCATTTACCATTAATTAAACCTTAGCTGTTTATTACACTGCAGTCCAAATCCAATAGCCGACCCAGAAAGCCATGGTAAAGGAAGTAGGAGGTCAATATTGAAAATATATGGTGCAGAGCCCCACTGATGGTTGCTTTGTTCACAATCAATATGGTCAATGCAACTGTACTTTCTTAGTTGCTCTGTCAGCAAGACAAAAAGTCAATTCTAATGTTATGCTAGAGAAAAAAATGGAGATTATTGAAAAGCTTTGGCTTTCAAAATTATATTCTTTCTAAACTTTGTTTATAGAAGAGTATTTTTATATGTGCTAAATCAAATCATTTTTAAGCAGCTTTGAAAAGATTGCATTTTCACTAAAAGATAACTAGATATTGTTCTTGTTAATGGTGGTTGAGCTCTTACCTTGAACTGATAGTTTCTAAAGAGTTCTCCTTGGCACAGACAACTGTATATTATTGCCTTTTCTATTAAAAGGACCATTGACCATGTAATACAGAGGGTCTTGATCATTTTCCAAAGCAATTAAAACTCAACTGAGTTTAAGGTAGGCTAGTGAGGAAGTGAAACAGGTATGTCAATCGTAGGTTACATTTTTCTGAATTAGAAGTTAGCTTTTGTATTCCAGATCAGAAGAAACCACTACATTCTAAAAGTATAATTTAAGTAGAAAAAGTAACGATCATGCAGAAGTTTACTAATGCTGTAACACTTAGCTTTTGAATAAAGCAATGAATATTTGAAAAAAAGGATGCCATTAATTAAGAAATGTAAAAATGAAAAGTTTGTTGATACTAGTTTTTTTGTAATTTAAATTTGATGCTCAGTGAATTTTTCATGTTTTACAGATTTGCGTTTTTAATAGCAAATAGAATTTTAAGAGACCCTAAATACTGTTTTGTTAATGGTAAACCTAGAAATTTGTGTACCTTCTTAAATGTGTTGCAAAATCTTTTTGGTGCAAAAAAAAGTTGTTAAAATACATTACAAATTGCATAATATGAAAAAAAAAACGCTGCATGACTTGTGGAAACTTTTTTGCAACAAAATAAGCTCAGACTTTTTATTACATTTTTAACATATTTTTCGAAGAAACCTTAGATCCATGTCTGGTCAGCCCCAGGAACATATTCAGGTTTAATGTAACATTAACAGCCTGATTGGACCACGTGGCCGCTGCTTTTTGTCATGCTTATTTGGAAAACTAAAGCATAATCTCATTTTTTTATTTGGACTCATCAATTTCTATAATGAAGAAGCTTATACAAAGTGCCAATCATCGTTTCATGTAAGCATTTTCTAATTCAAATTTATGGAAAAGAAGAAAAATTAGCTATTAATTTGTTTTACAAACCAAAATATATACTAGACTTGGACGGAAAGATGGGTGAATGGATAAATAACTGCTGGAAATGATACATCTGTATGTTTTTAAAACTCACGATTAGTCCTCTGAACTCAGTGCTTTGTGTGATCTCAGACTATTTTGTGAGATTCTGAAGTGCTCCATTTATTATAACAGAATAATATATGTTGGGCTTATTTCTATTTTCTCATTCTTCATAAAAACTTGCATGTATAAACATTGACATTTTGTTCTTATTGTCTAATAATTAAAGAGAATTATATCCGCGTCAAGTATGCGGTTTTAAAATTTGTTACTTTCTTAGTAATGTTAAAAAGCAATATTTGGATCAATGTGTGATATGGATTTTTGTAGATTTTCTACTCACTGAGGTATGCAGTCAATACCTAGTTTCTCTAGAGATATACTGCACTTAACATTTTGAGCTTTTATAAATACTTGAGACCTCTGCATTGAGTGTATAATACCTGTTTTAATTTGACATCTGTGATGGCCATAAAATATGATACCTAAATTGCATTTTAAATATCCATTTGTTTATGTAATATATTCAGTATCAAGGAAAGAAATACAGTGCATCCTTTTTTAAATTGCCAATTTCTACAGTATAAAAAAAATCCAAGTCTCATGTTTCTTCCTGCATGGTTTCATTTCACTTTAGCATTCCAACTTTCAAAATATATGTGAAATAAACTGAGAATACATTTTCATGTTACTAAGCTTGGGAAGTGACATGGTTTACACAATACTTATCTTCTCAAAGAATATTTTAGAGAATGGAGCCCATTTTCCTCTATTGTAAGATATTATAGGAAATCACCAAATTATTGATATGCTCTGTTGGAACTGTTAGTAGTTACAAAAATATACTCTCACTTTCTTTTAGGTAAATTGATGCCTAAGCAGTTCTTTGTTAATACATAAATGATAATCAGGATTATTCTTTTTATCTGAGTATCTGAGCCGTACTTTTTTTTGTTTGTTTGTTTGGCTTTAGGCAGAACACCAGAGAAACAGCTATAGAAAGAGGTCTTCCATCTGCTTGTACACTTCCTAGGTTTCCACAACAGTCAGGGCTGGGCTGCTGATAAGCTAGGGTCTCTATGCAGATCTCCCATGTTGATGTCGGGACTGTGTACTTGGAACATCATCTACTGCCTCTCGGGCACAATTGTAGGAAGCTGGCACGAAAGCAGAGGCAGAGGTGGGACTGTATCCCCCAGCATTCCAATATGGCGTGTAGGAATTCTAGGTGGCAACTTAACCCACTGTACCACAGTGCCTGTTGCTTATTATGTACTTTTAGGGTTGACTTAAAACTTTGATGCATATTTTGGCTTTTCTGTTGAACTATCTTTTTGAAAAAGTATACATTGCCCAATTGTAGGAGCAGGTATTTTGGCAGAGCAGTTAACATACCATTTAGGATGCCTGCATCCCATGAAGAAATATCTGACTTGAGTATCTAACTCTATTCCTAATCCCAGTTTCCTGCTAATGTGTGTCCTGGGAGACAGCAGATGGTGGTCCAAGTACTTAGATTACTGCCTCCCTGATGGAAGACCTGTGCTGAGTTCCCTGCTCCTGAATTTAGCCTGCCCGGCCCTTGTTGTTGCAGTTAGTGTGCAGTTTGTCTCTCTTCCCTTTTGAAGTAAACAAAAATGTGTGTATGTTTATATATACACACACATATATATACATACAATTTATATACATATACATTTATATGTACTTATTTTATGTATTTATATCTAAGCTTAGATGTGTATGTTGTACAGATATGTACATATATCCTTTGGCCAATATATTTATATGTCTCTGTTCAGTTGAGTAACTTTTCCTAAGATTCACAGAAAGGTATTTCAAAAACAGCAGAAACAAATGAAAACTTACGATGTAGCATTTAAAAGACCCTGAAAAAAGCAAGGAATACCTAAGTTTGATGCTTTATTTGCAATGTGACTCATCACCTTCTCTTTTTCTAATATCCTCATGGAAATTGTGGCAAAAAATGATCACCACAATATTTCCCAGTTCTTTTCACATCCAAATCCACAGAATGCTGAATAACAGATTACCAATTGGAAAACTAAAAATAAATTTTAAATTTATTTGCACTTAATATTGATTTATCAGGTGGATATCTTAGTTATTTTCTGCTGGTTGTCATTTGTGAGTGTATATGGTAACACGTGTGGCTTGGGTTTTTTAAAGCTTGTTACTTGAGCCAAAAGTCTTCAAGTTTGTTTTACTTCCTACTAGTCCTGTTTTTCTTCATACTGTACAATGTCACTACAGTAGATAAATAAAAATTAAGTGGAAAACACTTTTAGTAAACAGATCACTTTAGCCAAGTAATCAGGCCCATTTTTGAATTAATTCTTAAGACTTTTCTTTCCTGCTAATTCACTTTGGTGAATTTGTCACAGTTGATTTTTTCTTTTTTCTTTTTGTTACATTTTTATTTTGAATATTTGAATTTTTGTGGTACAATTTCGTGTAGACTGGCATTCCCCCCACAAACTCCCAACCCCCAACATTTTTTTTTTCATTTTTATTTGAAGGGCAGAAAGGCAAACAGAAGAGAGAGGGAGAACTTGTGTCTGCTGATTGGATCCCCCAAATGCCCAGAGAGGTGAGAGGTGAACGAGGGCCACAGCCAGGAACTGGAGACCTACTGGGAGCCTCTCTCATAAGTGATGGGAGCCCAGTGACTTGAGCCTTCATCTGTAGCCCCTCAGGGACCAAATAACCAGAAGGCCTGGAGTTGTGTGCTGAGGCTGAATATAGGAACCAGGTATTTTGCCTTGGGAAGTGGGCAGCCCAAGAGGCATCCTGATAGCCTGGCCAGATGCCTGTCCGTGTCCCCAGGTAACTTTAGTCCAGTTTCTCTTTGCTGGAGTAACCAATCTCAAGTGATTTCTCTGTTATTCATAAACCAGTTTAGAAGGACCGTTTGATAATAGATAAATAAATATTTCAACTAAATACCCTATTTTGTCAAAGTAAACAGTTTGAAAAAATCGTTTTATGAAAAATACTATAGGTAATATTGTCCGAAAGGCATTAAAACTAATGATGTTACAAAATGATTTCTAGTTTGAGCACAGGCTTTGAAATCTGAAAAACTTGGATTTAAGTGCCAAGTTGCATCACCTTTGCTTGAAGGGCGTTCAGGAAGTTACTTAACCTGAGTCCACTAGGGTTAATAGCAGGAGAGACCTGCAGAGGGTTCATGGACAATGTGTATATGAAAAAGCTATAACTAGATCTCAGACATTTTCTGCACTAAGTAAACTTTTCATTTAATTCCGTTTTCTATGATTTTTTAGTACTTACCTTATACTATTTGAATGGTTAAATGAGATAATATAAAGAATGTTGCATGCCTGAAAAATAGCACCTTTCAGTAAATCGCTTGTGCTGTTTTTTTTTAATTATTCTGCTGTCAGCTGTTTCTAGATATGCTTTCTAGTGAAACAAAATCTAAGTCCCCCCCCCCGTGCTTCTTTTTAAATCATTGTTACTCTTAACAATATTTTATCTCTGCGAATTGAACTATTGAGAATACAGACTTTCAACACAATAATTTGTTTCCTGGGAGTAAGCTGAATTCTTAGATGCTAAATAATATTTGTAAACAAAGAGAAAGTTCAGAGGAAAACATCTTAATTAAATCACTGTAGAGTCCCAAACTATTGGAAGTAAAATTTTGATTTCTTCTGGAAATATATGTGAAAGTGCATGGCTGATTAAATTAGTTATTGAATGTTGCTGAGGAATTTATGTTATCAAAATAAATTATTTATGACTCAGACAAAACAATTTATTTTCTATACAAATGGTTGGAAACATTTTTTTTTTAAATGATACCCAGAATCATTGAATTTTAGAGCTAAATTAGAACTGAATTGCTAGTTGAGTGTTTTCCGTTTACTGCCTCACCTAACATGTTTCCAAATAAGTGTGAAGACTGCATAATGAAGGAACCAACTTTTAAGTTTCTTTATAGTTATGTAATCCTCTTCAACTGTGGTCAATTTTTACAAGTTTTACATATTGAGATTGTATTGCTGTCATCTATAAGTTTTTAAATTCTTTTGACAGATAATAAGTGTTCTCTATTGTGTACCACAGAAGGAAAATAGACATCCTTATTTCCCTGAAGCATTTTCAATCCTCTAGAAGGAAATTTTAGATAAGCACTGGACTCAGAAAAACATTTCTGCCTTCCCACCTCCCCTTCAGTGGTGGGAAACGGCAATGCATATGCATGTGTGTTCAACATTGCATGTATTTCTGTGGAACTTACTGAAAAAACTAGTAAACATCCACTTAACCATAATTATTAATGCATATGTGCCTTGAAAAAATTTTTAAAAAATTAAAAAAATACTATTATGTGTTTTAATTAGGTAAAACTGAACTGTAATGGTAAGGAAAAGTTAACTCTCAAGGGGCTATTTCAAATGAAGACCAGTTTATGAAAGACTGGCTGCAGAAATATAAATGACTTGTCATTACTTCCAGCTTCATATCAGTTAATCCCTAGTTGGGGAGATGGGGGAAGTGGCTGGTAAATTCATTCCATTTGAATTCTGATTGTTTTTCCTCAAAGGGCCTTTTGTGTGTCAACATACAAACAGGTGCCAGAGTATCATATTTTTGAAAATTAGAGGATGTGAAATTTTTTTAGTGGTAGTCATCAGGAATTGCCGTAATGGAAAAGGGACTTGTGAACACGTGTACAAATGGAACCATTCCATTATTAATGGGAGATTTATTGCTGAAGAAATCACTACAGAACAGCATGGTGGAGATTGTTTTTATTTTAATATGAGAGCCAAGTCTTGCATTAGGACATTGTTGAAGCTTATGCAAAAAGTGAATGGCACCCATGGGACTGAGGCATTCTGCTAGATTGGAGGGCCTTTAATAATCCAATACTCTAATAGCAGTTAAGATAGAGTATATGGAACAGCTAATCTTGTCTTCTGCTTTTATAATAACTCATGCATTGCAACCAAAGCAACTATGATGTGCTGGCAGCATTGTTCTTAGTCGATGACTTTTTAAATTAAAAACTAAGTTAGCTGAGTGACTTTTCAGAGTTTATTTAATGAAAAAATAGTAAAATTGAATGCCTGTTTACAGCAGGTTTAACAGCCACATACTGCTCTTTGGGGATTCTGCATCCCCACACAGATGAGTGCTCAAGTATTGGTAGAAAACGTAAGAAGCAGCCTATTGTTTTATAGCAACCTGAAAGCACCATAAAAATGAGATCATGGGTGCCTGCTAATGTTTTAATTGTTATTTCAGTGATTTGTTAATAACTATCAGTAATATTTGACATGTTTCTTGTGTTTCGTTGATCATCTTGTGAGTTAAGGCAATTAACAAATACATAACAATGATCAAATTAGCTTGCAGCATTTACTAGTTAGATATAAATTATATAAGGGCATGAAAATGCTGCTTTGGTTGATGTTTTTAAAGAAAAGGCATCGACTATTAATGTTTGCAAGCCTCTATTTGGCTTTAAAATCTCCATGGCCCTTCTCTTTCCACCTCCTGTACCGTTGCTTCCCTTTTATATTTTCTGTTCTGGATTTGGGACGAGAATTTTTGCTTATGCTGCTACATCTAAAAATAATGCTTGCACAAATCTAAAACTGTGCATCCAAAGCGGCAGGCACACTTGGTCATACGTTGGTATCGCTGAAAAATCTTGAGACAGTCCTGCTTTCAATACTGCACACTAGATGGCAGTTTTGTCATATTCTTGCAAGCTCCGGTGCTACTCGTGTGAGAGGAGCAGGAAAGGCCATCAGTGTTTAGTCTGCACTCAGAGGGTCCCCGCATGACCAATGCAGACCCCATGGACTTCCTGCAACATATGTTAGCAATTTAGCTGCAGACATTTATTTCTTTGTTTTACTGCCTGGCTCTTTGAGAAAGTGTTGGTGCTGGGTTATGGGTTGTCTGGATCATGTCAGAGGCCATGGGGATCAAGTTCATGTGACAGGCCAGACTAAGGAAAGATGAAGTTGGCGGAGGTGAGGAAACTGACCCTCACTTTCAACAGCAACAAGTCACTGCCTGTCTGTGGACCTGGGCCAAGCGCCTGGCCGTTTAAGTTTTCCTCCAGCTGAACAAACAAAACACTTTGTCCATTTGACTTTCATATTTCATCAGTAGTGGCTCGCTCAAAGATTTCTCTATTTCTCAAGAAGTTGCTTATCCCTCATCTTTCTCTTTTAATGCTCACCCCTGTAGCCCTGTCCAGACGAAGTGACGTTGAAATCCTTGGCTACTGCATGCTACGGTGGTTATGTGGGAAACTTCCCTGGGAACAGAACCTGAAGGATCCTGTGGCTGTCCAGACTGCTAAAACAAAGTACGTATTTTCAAATCTGTTTACAGCAGCAAGCCTGAAGGGGCTTACGTTACGGGAGCTAATATCCCAGAGAAGATTTTCATTCGCCTAACATGAACCGAAACAAATTTAACTTCAAAAAAAATTTTTTGTTTTAAAACTCCAAACAGTGAACAGACATAAAATCCATTTAGGTAAATGTGCACTTGAAATGAGGTATTCCTTCCCATGGTGCTTTCCAAAACATAGATTCTTGGTACTAGTGTTTTCAAGGAAGAATATTCTTAAATTAGCATGATATGTCAGTCTGTGGAAGTACTTTGCAGCTGGGGTGATTAATAACTGTGTGAGGCAACCAAGTCAAACGGGACAGTGGCTTTTATTTTCGAGTAAGAGGACTGAGTATGCTTTATTTCTTAAAGGAAAATAACAGTTTTATATGAGTTTATATAAAATAAACATGCAGCCACAATTATTTTCAATATTTCCTTTCAATTTCTTTAATTTTTATTAGTATTTATTTGAAAGGCAGGGAGACAGGCATCTTCCATGTGTTGGTTCATTTCCTAAAAGCTCACCACAGCCACGGCTAGGCCCCATGGAAGCCAGAGGCCCAGCACTGCTCCTGCATCTTGCCGGGTGGCAGTAGTCCAAGCGCTCCAGGCATCGTCTGCTGCCGCCCAGGGTACACGGCAGCAGGAAGCCAGGAGTCAAAGCAGAGCTGGGGCTGGAACCTGGGCCCTACAATATGGGATAAAAGCAAGCCAACAGGAGTCTTCATTACTTCACCAAATGCCCCCCACCCCACATGCTTCACTTTTCCCCCCCTGGATTCTGTTAGCATTAGAGTTGGCTCAGAGAGAAAGTGGAATATTTTGCTTGATTTCCAGATCTCACCTAAGGAAAGTCAAATTGCACATCGCACAGAATAGCTAGTTTTGTTATATGTCAATGCAGCAACAGAAGTAATACCGTAGGTGGAAAAGGCCACTGAGTTTTGGGGAGGAAAAGGGGAGTCAGCTTTATAGTGAGTGTGACATCAGTTCTTAATCAAGTTTACCTGGAAGGTTCAAAATAATACAAGTCACATTGATAAATACTGGTATAGGAAGCATTTCTCCAGGTGGAATCTTGATCATCTTAGTTACTATGAGCACATACATTTGTAGAAGTCCAGGATTGGAACTAACTGGTTACTGCAGTAGCTGATACAGGCCTTATTAACACTCATTTAGTAGTTGCTTTTCAAAGTGTGGATCAAGTCAAAGCGTAATGAGTGTATAGAATTAGTTTTGCCATTTAAGTTTCTATCTCAGCTTACCTAATTTGAATAATGAGCTTTATTTAAAAGGATCCCTCTTATTTTTTTTCTCTTGCTAGGACTAATTTTAGTCTTGTATCAATACTTGTATGCATTCATTGTAACTATCCACGATAAATATATCTATGCATAATCCTATATAGCGACATTTCCTATATTACATAGTATCGTTATGTATTAGTTATTGAACTTGTTTAAAATGTGTAACACTGAATTTCCCCATTAGAGCATAATTACACATCCATCTGTAACACTGTAGTTCCCTTATGTCCTCTGTTTTGCTGGTAGATCATTACATTCCCTATTTTTGGTCGATACCTGCGTTCTGAATCACCATAACAGTAATTTTAGTTGAATTATGTTCTCATCCTTACTGACAAAGTAGCTTAAGTTATACTCGTTCTGTTGAAAATGCTGGAAAATGTTGGCGATAGGATTTTCTGGTGCTATTGATATTTTAACCTTTTTCATCATGAAATATCATAAAACACTGAGGAAGAGTAAAATACATAAATACATTATTATTGTCCAGTGGTAATTACCCGAAGAAAACCATCCTAAAAATCTGGAAAAAATTTTTGTATGAATTTTTTTTTAAGAAAAAGTAAATAATCCTACTTCTGAATGTGTCCATGTAAAAACTTCAAGGTAAGTCATTTATATTGATTCTACACTCTCTAGTTTCTGGGTGACTCAGATTAATCGGGTCAGTGCAAATTGAGGGATCTTCCTCACTTCCATCTGCCCTCTCATCCTTTAGGAATAGGTGAAAAGAAGCATGGGAAGTCAGTTTTGGTAACCTACCAACATGGAATTAGTGCTTTACTTTCTAGCTGAAACAGTGAATCCCAGATTGTAAACAAATTTGTTATGTCTTACTGTGCTTTGTTGTAGTCTGCTGGATGAACTCCCCGAATCTGTGCTCAAATGGGCTCCTTCTGGAAGCAGTTGCCGTGAGTCAGATAATACATCTCCTGTATGATTTATAGGCACTACGTCTGTCGCTCTTGCAGCTTATGCCTACATCATTCACTCCTGTCCAGGCCAGAATGGTCACAGACTATGCAGGGTTACAGATGGGTTGTTAGATATGAAAATGTTTCTATCACTTTGATCACCCAGAAATCCTGTAAGAAATTCTACAGGCAGAGTTCTAGGCTTCTGCAGTGGGATTGTTTTGTTTCATTTTGTAAGTGAAATGTATTTTGACAATCATGTACAAGTTATCCATTATTTCTGGAGTTAAGACTTCATAGGTTTTGTTCTCCTGTGTAGTTGACTTGAGGAAAGAATATTTTAAACTACTAATTTCAAAACATTAATTAAACGTCAGGATGCTTTTGCTGACCTGAGTTACATTGTGATTGGATAGCCAACAACAACAACAAAAAATTAAGTGGTAAAATCATGCAACTTTATATATCAAATTGTTTCTGTTTCAAGTTAATATAGAACCTTTTGGAGTCTTGATGATTGACAGTATTATCAATAAAATAGTCAACTTGGACTTGCCCAAGTTCCTGTCATGTTTGCATAAAGGCAAGACACATTGTTTACTGCTAACCTAACAAATGAATTTGACTGTCTTGTAGAAAAGAGCCGGCAAGTTCTGTTCTCCTACTTACTTTCACTCAGACAGATTAGCAGACTGACTCTTGTTCTCTGAATACACTGGACAGTCTCAAAGTTAGATCTTAAGCTAATTTTAGCAAATAGACCCACTTACCCCGTGGTTAAGCTCAAATGCATCAGGTTCCATCTCGGAGTGGAAAAGGTACATCATCCAAACATATGTATGCCCATAGTCCCTTTTTGGCTGAGAAAACCAAATGTTTGTTTTGCATAGGAAGGAACAACAAACTATTCTGGTCCCACTCCCTGATGTACTTAGAACCAAACTCTGTGCCCATCTGAATTAATTCTCTTTCTGTAGTACTTCTATTGAAGGGGACCAAACAGGAGAGAGTCTCATATTAGGAGATCGAAAAATGAAGGTTTGGGTTTTGAATGACAGTAACTGAATCATAATTTCAGTATAACTTTTTGACTAATTTTGTGTCATTTCTCTTGGCATGTGGTTTGTTCAGTGGGACAAAAGAGAGGTGGGAAATGCCATTTATATTTTTAATTATGTCTCTGTCTTAGCTACCTTGTCTCTTCTGCACAAAATATTCAGCATAGGATTGAAAAAGAGAACCCGATGCCATGGATTGGAAAAGATAGCTGCTTGTGGACCCATGTATGACCTGGGATGCTTCTATGCAGATAAGCATTGAATCATGCAAGAAGCTTATACAGGAAGCACTTTTGGTTTCTCTTGGTACAAACTATCTAAACCATAAAATGCAGATTTGTTTCTAAAATATAAAATGTTGAACTTTTACTGTTGGATGAAGCTCTTTGAAGTTAGGAGGTTGAAAATTAAAGTAACTCATTTGCAAAAAGTTCTATTGAGACATTTTATGAAATAAAAACATTCAAGAGGTTAGCCACATGCATGTCCAACTCAGAGTAATAGTAGTAATAGTTTCAATGGTTTCTTTCTCTTGAAATGATAGTAATATTACTTAATATTTCATTAGCTTGAAAAGCAGATGGTTTAAGAATATCATACTTTCATACTCAAAGCATTTTGTTTGCTGGCTCTGGAAATAGACTAGTAATTTTTTTAAAAGGTATAAATCTAGGTCTTGAGAGGCTAACAGTTACACCAGTGCTACATCAGAATAGTCTAAGTTTCAAATTTAAAGTACCAAGTTTACAATGGAGATAGCTCTTTTCATTTTTCTTGCCCATTTGTATTTCACTGGTACTTCATTTTTCCAAACTCCAGTCCCAAGAAGGCTCCACGGCACAGCTGCTATCTGTTGATGTAGTGTCAGGAGTTTCCCATTATCTTGTGGCTATGATTCAGTCCCGATACATTCAGCTCTTCTCCATTTTGGAAAATTCTGGTTATTGAAATTGCAACATAAGAAAAACTTTGCTTATGGTTCATCAAAGAGTGGGGGAGTATTTGTTAGAATTATAGTGAATGTAATATCCTTTTCTTTCCTTTCTTATCAACCTTATGGGAATTGGATGTTCCCTATCCCAGGGGGCTCTGGAAAGCATACATTATAAATGTGGTGATAAAGTGGAGTGCTAACTAGTTAACAGAGATATGGCAGACATAGAACTAGATAACCAAACTTGCTATAGCTCTGCAATTGGAGAGGAGAAAGCAGGTTGCAAATTGCTACAGTGTCAAAAAAAAAAAAAAGTGCAGAGCCAAGAGTTTTCATTGAACTCCACTGTATTCATGTTTCTAGAAAATACCTCTGTGCTCTATGGTATGAAATGGTCACTCCAACTTGAATCGGCAGATAGGGATGATGGTACCTGTTGGAAATTTTCCCTCGGGCTTGAAGCCCATTGCCTCAGCAGTTCTCCACTAGAAAAGAGGTGAACCTGGAGGGAAAATGAAGGATCATTAGCAAGTCACTCCTGCCAACCCAGGAAGCTTTCCAGACATTTCTGCCATAGGATATAAACAACTGAATGAAGAAAGTAAGAAGTACTTACCTTTGTTCAGTAGTATGCTTTTGAAGGAGGAAGGTATATCTAAGCATTTCAGTGAACAAATGATGACATACCGGTTTTCAAATCATACCATAATGTCACTACTTCTGTCCTAATGGCATTCCTCTCTGCCAGTTCACTTTCCAAAAGCCTGCAGTCGTGTTGGCCTGGGCTGACTCCCAGAGCTGGGAACTCGATCCAAGTGAGAACTTTGGTGGTGAGAACTCAGTTGTGCCATCACTGCCACTTCCCAGGGTCTACATTACCACGATGCTAAAGTTAGGAGCTGGGCACGGTGCAGTGGCCTAGCGGCTGAGGTCCTCGCTTGGAACACACCGGGATCGCATGTGGGCACCGGTTCTGGTCCCGGTGGCCCCATTTCCCATCCAGCTCCCTGCTTGTGGCCTGGGAAAGCAGTTAAGGACGGCCCAGAGCCTTAGGACCCTGTACCCATGTGGGAGACCTGGAAAAGCTCCTGGTTCCTGGCTTCGGATTGGCACAGCACCAGCCGTTGCGGCCACTTGGGGAGTGAATCATCAGATGGACGATCTTCCTCTCTGTTGCTCCTCATATATATATATATATGATATAATTTATATATCTCATATATGTATATGACTTTGCAATAAACATAAATGGATCTTGAAGAAAAAGTTAGGAGCTAAAGCAATTGATTGAACCCAGGTACTCTTTCTGATTCAGAGTATAGACATTGTAAACTGGCATCTTAGGCACTGGGTTAAGTCACTACCCAAATTACAAGTTTTTTAGCTTAGTTATTTTTTTATGTTTAGCATACTGCTTCTACTTCTTTTTAAAAGACTCAGTAGATTATAATGATTTTTTGAGGAAGTGCTGTTCCTATGCTATTCTATATTATATATGTATATTCATGTTACAATACATATAATATGTATAATTATATAACCACAAAATTATCACATTTACATATTTAATATTACATGATTAACATTACATAATTGCATATTAATACACATATAATTCACATACTTATATATATGAGTATATATATATACTCATACACATACTTATAATAGTGTGTATGTACATATATATATACACTATCTGGCTGTGTGTGTATATTTACATTCGAGAAGAAATAGTAGATGACAACTTCTCATCCTCCTGTAAAGAGTCAGAACTGTGCTGTGCAAGTGCTGGGTTAGCTAGGTAGGAAGGACTAAAGACATTCTAAAGACAATAATAATTAACGATACAGAGTTCAAGGTCACTTCTGAGTGCATTGGTGTCCCAAAATAGAAGCCTTAATTAAAATTTGCCATGTGTTTTCTCTTTTGAAGTTAGAAGGTAGATAATGAATAACACGTTTTTAATAAACTTTTAAAAAATTTCACTGTAGAAAAAACATGAAACATTTCTGGTATATTTTCCATTAATATAGCCCCTATTTCACCTCTTAAGTCAGAATTACAAACTGTGGTTAGTAAAATTGGCTGAATTAAAATTCATGGAAATTAAAATTTGTGAGTTGTAAATATCAACAAAGATCTGTTAAATACTGTTTTGCCCTATCTTGTCAAATATTTAGATCACTGTATTTCAGTCATTTTAAAATACTATTTTAAAAGGCTTTACATTGAGTTGTTCATTCTTAATGTCTGCACAACGTATGTGTGCAGTTGAGATTAGATTTTTAGGTTATTGCAGTCTTGATCGTTTTTTTTTTTCAATGATGAGTGACATATAAACAATTTAATACTTCACAGGTGAAATAGCCCAGTTTTTGGTCTGTGTTCATAGTTTAGCATACAATGAAAAGCCAGACTATCAGATGCTCAAGAAGACCCTGAACCCAGGCGGCATACCTTTGGGACTACTGGAGTTTCCTACTGTGGATCGAAGTGTCTGTGCTCCGGCTCCAAAGGAACACAAAGTAAGTACCAGCATCCCTGGGAGCGCGTGAGGGTGGCTTTCCATGAAACCTTTCCACCAGTTAACAGTGCTTTAGGTTTCAGTGTAAGTGTGACAACTCGGTGTCTGGATTCCTGTTCCCCCTAATTTACCACCATAACTGTTTATTGAAAAGTTCTTTTGACCTATTCTCTCCTGGAAAAAAAGTGTTAGGTCTGTGACCTGCTGTGCACGGTTGAAGGAATACGGCAGCCCGGATGTTGGAGCTATGACTAGGGTAGGGTTGAAGGCTCCTTTTCTTCATGTCTTTCTTAGTTGTTGGCTTTCTGGTTTTGCCTACCAGGTGATGCCAAATTATATCTATTTGATGTTGTGTCTATTTACAGGTATAGTGATTAAAAAATCATTTAAACTTCCTGAAACCAACTTGAAAGGAAAGAAAAAAATTAGAACTAAAAGCTACCAAAGACCTTCAACCATGGCAGCTGTTAGCACCATTATTGGGCAGGCAGTGAAGTGTCCATTTCTTGTTGACACTACAGATATACAAGCAGTAAAAACAAAGGGTGGTGGGCATTATATTCCTGATTCTTGTTGAACAAGGTAGGGTCAGGATGCCATTCCTTTTTAAAACTTCTGAACTTTGGATCATCACAAGTGTTCGTGAGCCAAGAATGCAGGATGCAAACTGATGTGACTGATAGGCTGTGAGATGAATGGTGAGTCAAGTACCAGTGCACAGATGGTTCTGATTTGCTGAATTTTGTAGCTGCTGCAACCGAAGACATAAAATATCCTTCTAGTCATAAATTAGCTCTTTGGAAGCAAAACCTTGGCACCAGAGCTTTACAACCTTCAATTAGTAGGAAAAGAAGTATTTGAATGACTGTGGTATTGACATCTGTAGGCCTGCATAGTAATCATTTCTAATAGAAGAGAATATCTGTTTGAGGAGGTTTTGCATGGCTAATTAACTACCAGTGAGAAGATGTAATTTTTTCATGATCTCCTGATTGTCACCTTTCTCTCATGATACAATTACATTTTATGGTAGCGAGTGCCTCACAAACCAATTGTCAGCACTATTTACTATTGCAGAAGGCAGAACAAAAGTTCATGTTTAATAAAAAGCCACTGGATTTTGATCTGGGTAATTACTGAAACTTATTTTAACAGTTTTATTGACTTTTGTGTTTTTATCAGTCTTGCAACAAAACAAAGAGCCATTTCCTTGACATAGTACTCCCTTTACAATAATGGTCACCACATCATCTACACTAACTTAAGTGGACTTTTCCTGTTTTTGGAGGTTTTTCTGTTTCATAAACTTAATTGAAATATAAAAGAAATAATTTTAAAACCTGATAGCTTTATCCTTTATTATAAAGTTCAAATTACTATCCACCAGAATTTCCAGCTTTATCAGATTCAAAGGTTGTTCATTGAGAAATAATTTTTATATGAAGAGATGGAACATAAAATGTTTTTAATGGGCCTCTATCCAAAATGTTTTCTTTCACTACAGTACTTTGATTATGAGTAAGAGAGAAAAAGTAATATGCATGCCTGAGACATTATTCAGTTCACACTGTGGTCAGCTTGTATGTATACATAGGAAGATGACTTGGGGATATTTTTACAACAAATCAGTATTTGTTAAATACTTGATTTTTTTTTAGTATTTTAAGTATACAACTTTAATAGTGATTGTATAAAATATAAGTCTACCATGTTTGGTTTTAATATCATAATTTCTAACGTTTACAAGTTTGTATGGTGTAGTCCTATAAAAGACCTAACTTTGAAATGTGTAACAATATAAACTATTCTGTACTGAGTTTCCCTGAATGATGGAAGCGTTGGATCGCTTTCATGGTAGATTATTTCTATAGGAAAAACCATTTGAAGTCCTGAGTGAATGTCACTCATGTGGCTCCAGATTCTCTGTTCAGTAAAGGAAAGAATTTCCTTATTAGTAAGTAAAAATATTTATTGCACTCTATGCAAAAGTTTCTAGTATTTAAGACTAGTGAACGAAGTCTGAATTTATGCAAAATAGCCAATGGACAAAGATCATTAAGACACTGGACCAGAAAAGTATAGTTATAAGTAACAGTTCTAGTCTTCAATTTTCAAAGGAAAAAAGCTAGAGATGTTTTATTGTCCTACCTATTATATTTCTCAGTATAAGTGAACCTTAGACTGAGTGAAACTTAGTATTCTTAACAAATGTTTTCATTAGGTGTTAAGAAAGCAGCCCATCACAGTAAGAATCTTAGCAAACTTACAGCATTTCCTACACACACACACACACACACACACACAAAGTAGTATTTTTCGCTTTCCAGATTTTACTTGCCATCATAAATTGTTCCCAGTAAATGCAGACTTGCTTTTAATGTCCTCAAGTATACTTACCAGAGTTCAATTGAAATCAGTTTTTGTAAAATAGTAGAGAAACTGATACATATATATATATATATCCACCCTCCACCCCCAAAGAGCAACTCTTTCGGGGGGTATTTACCTCAATGAAATGATGGAATGTATAGTGGAAGTTTCTTACTGGCAGCTCTTGAGGTGACACTGTCAAATTAGAAGACTCTATCATTATGACTACCACATTTATGCTGCTCACTGGGACTTCCTATCCAACATTGCCAGAGGAAACCATATTTCCATAATGGTGCTCACTGAGGTGAGCTGAAGCTCTGGAATTCCCAGACGAAAACGTAAAAGCCAGCCAGAAAGTGGCACTATTATAGAAAGCTCCAGTTCAACCCTTGCATAAGCTGCTACTTCTTCAGGAGCCAGTGGGTCCTTTTACCAGGTCATTATAGTGCCTGAATCCATAATGGAATAGTGTATGCTCATAGGGCGCATAAGGAACTGCCAATCCTTGAATTCTTTAGAGAGGCGCAGAAAGAGCCAGCTATAGGTCAGTGATAAGACGTTCAAGATAATCCTGTTTTGACGGGAAAAGTTTGTTCCTTCTCTCACCCATTTGCTCTTAAGTGGAATTTCCACAGAAACTCCAGGGATAAATGTTATTGGTAATAGTTGTCTTGCTATAGAACTCAACTTACACAGTTCTTTCCTGGAGTTTTCTCCATTTCATGGCCTTGCTTTTCTTTATATTTTCTGTACGGAAGAAAGTGGAATATGTCTGCTTAATTAGGAACAAGGTTGTGCTTATTAATCTTTAGCAAAAGCATTCCCAATCTTACAGAACAGTGTTCCAATCAAAAATCAACTAACAGCTACCTCATATGAATAGCTTCTTTTCTTGAAAATAACACACAAATGGTATCATCCTGTTTGATTATGTGGGATGCCTGGAGTGTTTTCTATATTTACTTTTATGTCTTTGAAAAAAAACAAAGCTTCACCATTTACAACTAAGAATTAAATGTAATCATCCCATTTTACTTACCATTTTAAAAATCCTCCTAGAAACAGAAATTTTCCGTAAACTGGATCTCATTTGTTTATGAGCTAGAAGTGCCCATGACAGTGCAGCCTAACCATCCAGCCTACTGAAAGCTGGCCAAGGCCCACCTTTCTTCCAGAATCCTCACAATGGCCTGAATGGATTTGACTAAATCCTGTGAATACATTAGAGGCTGCCAAGGCAGAACTGTCACCCAAGTGTCAAGTACCTAGGAGAGACTAAAATCCTCTACCTTGTGGTCTGTCAGTCCAACTTCTGTGTCTAGAGCCAAAGGACATAAAGTCAGGATGTCAAAATGATAGAGATACCTGTGTCCCCACAGTCGTTGTACCATTATTCATAATATGCTATAAATGAGTGAATTCCATGATATGGAAATGACCAAGTACCTACTGATGAATAATGGATAAAGAAAATAAGGTTGACACACACACACACACACCATGGAGTGGGACTCAGCCATAAAAAAAGCAGGGAATCCTGCCATGTGTGATAATACAGGTGAACCTAGAGGGCACTGTCCTAAGTGAAATAAGTGCAGCACAGAAAGACAGAATCTGTGTGGTCCCTTCATGTGTGCAACCTCAAAATAAAGAAAGTAGCATTGCAGTTTCTAAGAGCAGGGAAATGGAGAGGTGTTACTCAAAGTGACTAATTTTCAACCTTAAGGTAAATGAGTAAGGATCTAATTTGTTGCATCAGTATTGCAGTTAATACTTTATTGTGTTGTTGAAATCTGCTGACTAGGTTTTAAGTGTTCACACACAAAAGGAAATACTGGCTATGTGAGATGATGGCTTGAGTTAATTAGCTTGATTGTGGTGATGACTTCACAATGCGTATGTCAAAATACCACATCGTACACATTATACACACAGACACGCATTTTTATTTGGCTTTATCTCAAGAAAATGTATGTACCCTTATGCCCGTATGGTCTGTTTGTACCATACAACACATTTTCACAATGATTGGTGAGCCAGTGTTTTAGTGGTCTAAGAGTGTGTCACCACTTAGCAGACTGTTACACTAGGGGTGTAATGTGTGTCTATTACTGAGATTACTTCAGAGGAGAGTGGCTCAGAAGATGGTCACACATGAGTTTTCTCAGTAGTTGAATAGGGTTGAGTATGGAAATAGCAAATCCCTGCATGATTAGGAAGCATCTCTTGTTTGCAGGTTTTACTGGAAGGCAGTGGTGTTGTCATCCTTTGATAAGCCAGGATCCAGCAGGAAGGACGATGAAGAATGGTGTTGTGACAACTGTCTTAGACCTAGCCATAAAACACCAGTATATTTTAAAGGGAAGGAATGAACATGCTTGGCAATAGAAGCTAAAAATTGAGACTACAAATTAAGGCTCTGCTTGCCCAGCCAGTGTAATTCATTCTTGATTTTGGCATGGCTACTCCATTATTTCCACTTGTGCTGTTCCTGTCTTCTGCTCCCTATTTAACCCATGAAAAAAAAGGTGATGGCATTTTGAGCTGCTGTAAACATGAGGCTGCTGAACAAATACTTCTCGTAAGGGGCTTAAGAGTAGCTTTCAATCTTCCAACTGTATTGTGGGCCTGCCCTTCTTTTTCTATGTCTACCTCAAGGTTATTGAGAGTCAGTCATCTCCCGGATGTCACCATGGTGTGAAAAAGAAACCTTAGAGACTGCAAGCTTGTTGTAGAACTTAACCTCTGGTACTGGTACACAGTGTTAGATGGCATGCATTGCTCAAAGGTTAAACCACCTGTACAAAAATGCAGGCAACATTATAAGAGCTTTTGATACTTCCACATTAATTAGACTCACTAACATGATAGAAAACTAAGATTTTAATTAATAAAAATCTAAACTACAAAGACATTCCAGATCTAATACCAGCAAAGGTTAATAATTCATTTGCAGTTTTACAGTGTGACAGTTTTCTGTTCACTTGCTTACTGAAACGGCATTTTTTTTTTAAACTGGAAAGATCATTTCTGAAGAGGGTATACCAGTGACACTAATTTTAATTGGTCTTATCCCATTGATGAGAAAGGCTCTGGAACTTGCCAACTAATATTTCTTCCATGATATCTCTGTGGCTGTTCTCTTTCCTTCTTTTAAAGGTTGGCAAATTTATAATATTCAAGAATGTAGACACCAGTGCATTTTTAAAAATGTCAAAAGTTTTTGTTATTCATTGTCACTTTTTTCTGTTCCAACAGGTCAATTCACAAAGGACTGCAACAAAGCAAGTCAATCAGGCGGCAGCTAGATTAGTACAAAAAGTCCACAGTGAGAGAAGTGTTGAGTCCCGCATGACTTCAGGACCAGAACAAAGAGAGAAGGTGCTTGCATCGGTGGACAATGAAACAGCTCAGGTGAAAGGGGCTGTTGGGTTTTATTTCTCTCTTCATTTTACAGTAGAATTTGCCCTTTGAGGCTGGAGACATTTCGTTTTTCTCCTCAGGGCCAAGGTTGTATGGTTTTTGTTAAATAAGAAGGGGCAGAAGATACCCTGTCCAATGGTATATTCAAAGCATCTGACCGCAGTTATCGTAGAAAAGGAACAGCAGTGAGCACATTTCTGTACAGGTTGAATTTCTTTATCTGAAGAATGAAATGAAGTATACTTAAATCTTTTATGCCATCAGTGACCCATTAGGGAGTCTTAACATGTTCTATACTTTTATATTAACTCTTCAAGTCTAACCCTTATGACCAAGTATAAGTGGAAAGTTTTCTTGTCACTGATTGCATTCTAAAATGATGTATTTCTTGCATCTTTCAGTCCTTTGGGTGGATAGTGACTCACCTTATTCAATGACTCATCTAAGGGTGAATTCCTTCCTAATCTAACCTTCTGTGACACGGAGAAACATACAGTGTATTTATATTTGCCAAAAAAAAAATGCTTTTCCTAAAAATGGGCAACATTTTTTTATGATTTAAACACCATAATTTTCCCCCAAAAGATGTGAGATAGTTTAAAGTAAGCAATAGGATAATCTAATAGCCCTCACCCTTCACATGCTCCACCCGTGAAGAATCAGTAGCAGGCAGCCAGGATGCTCATCACTACACTGAGCACTGAACTTAGCTGTGAACAGTCATTACATACAACCAGTAAGCATGTAAGTTCAGCCAGAGAGAAATGCTTCTGCTTAGTACGGTAGGAACCTTTCACATTTATTCTGATATAAAATGGTAATATGGTTTGCTGTTTCATTCAGAGGAACGTGCTGCCAGGGCTCACTCATAGTTCCTGTATGGAAAATTAAAGATACATACATAGTGCATGGTGACAGAATCTGAAGTTTCTAAACTATTAGATCCACCTGTTGTATGGAGGTTTAAAAGGAGTATAAGAATTCTAACAGTTAAGTTTAGAGCAAAGAAATGGCTTCGTTTTGACAGGAGTGTTAAATGCGTGCGTGTGTGCTGTGTGTAGATTTTATCACTGTAAAAGGGCCTTTGTTTTTCCGGTCAACTAGCTTCTTCTTAAAGCAACCAGGTATCACACCCTCTGCTTCCCAGCATTGGAAATCTGTTTTGCCTCTTCCAGAATTCCATATTCATGCAGTCATACAATATACATTCTTTTGTGTCTGGCTTATTTCATGCAGAATCATTTTTGAGATTTATCTATATCTAATGTATTGATAATCTGTATTTTCATTGAGCTTTACCCTGTACTATGCTACATCAAGATCCACATGTCTGTGTTTTAGTGGACACCTAGGACACTCCTGGTTTTGGCCACCAGAATACAGTTGTTATGCACATTTTGCTAAAAGTCCTTGTGTGGATATATTTCATGTCTCCACGGAATTAGAAAAAAAACTAACAAATACTTCTGAAAGGGTAGTATGCTTGCCAAGAGTGTGTAAGCATTTTAGCAGTTTTCATTCCCTGCACTGGCATTAATCTTATCACTTTTCATCATTCCAGATTGTATATTAGCATCTCACTGCAACTCCAGTCACTCTTTGAGCCCTTCTGTATGTTTACTGGCCATTCATGTTCTCATATAAAGTGTCTTCAAATAATCCATTTTTATTTGCATTGCATGTTTGTCTTGTTATTAAGCTCTAGGAATCATCTATGAAGGGCAATTCCAGAAGTTCAAAGGAAATAGGATTAAAAGATGAGTTTATCTTCATACAAAATGGGCTTGAAATTCATCTGTATGAGAGGTTTTCCAAATATTCATAGAAAACATGTTTTTTGAAAACTATGCGTTGTTTCCTCTATAAATATAGGACCCAGGATGCTTATTCCCCACCCCCGCAATGGGATTTTTCCCCCTTTGGCAATACATTAAATACAGCAAGCTTAGGGAGAACTGAAACTGCAGGAATGTTGATTTCAGCTATGGATGAATCTGGTGATTGTCTCCACTAATGCCTCTATGCTTATCAGGGATATTGGCTTGTAGCAGTATTTTATTGAAAAGATTACAGCGATTTTCCATCTGCTGGTTCACTCCTCAGATAGCTACAACAGCCAGATTTGGACCAATCCAATACCAGGAGCATCTTCCTAGTGCAGGGACCCAAGTCTTGGGTCCATCTTCCATTGCTTTTCCAGGCCATTAGCAGGGAGCTAGATAGGAAGTAGAGCATCTGGGAAATGAACTTGTACCCATATGGGATGCCAGTGTCACAGGTGGAAGATTAGCTTGCTACGGCACCTCAGTGGCCCCAGCTTTCCTTTATGTTGTTTCCTTCTCTAAATTTGGTGTCAAAGTAATACTGGTTGCATAGAATGAATTTGTAAGACACCTTTTCTCCTGCTTTCTTATTGTGAGGGGGATAAGTAGTAGTACTGTTAATCCACCATGAAATGTTGGCTATTACTCTGTTTTTGAAGACTTTTTAAAAATTATTACTAATACATTAATCCAGTTCATATTTAATTTCACCCTAGTTTATTTTTCAATGAAAATTGTCTCTGGATAGTTTGTCCTTTTGATCCTAGTATAAATATATAGATATTTTAAATTTCCTATTCCGGTTATTTTGTTGGCATATAGAAACCTGTTGATTGATGTCTTAAAATCACAAGTGATAATAGCTTTTGTTAATTTAAAATGTTTTTTGTTCCTGGCTAATTATATTATCCGTAAATAGAGACACTTTTACTTCTTCCTTTCTATGTGGATGCCTTTTATTTGTGTTACTGTTTTATTGTGCCTGCTTGCATCTCTAGTACCATTAAAGTTGTAGAATTGATGCAGCTTTGCCTGTTCTCAGGGAGAAAGCATTTATTCATAGCTGTGAATTTTTCTTAAACACTCTTCCTGAGGAAATTTCATTGCATTTTTTAAAAAAGATTTATTTATTTTTATTGCAAAATCAGATATATAGAGAGGAGGAGAGACAGAGAGGAAGATCTTCCATCTGATGATTCACTCCGCGAGTGACCACAACCACTGGAGCTGCGCCAATCCAAAGCCAGGAGCTCTTCCAGGTTTCCACTTGGGCGCAGGGTTCCAAGGCTTTGAGCCATCCTTGACTGCTTTCCCAGGCACAAGCAGGGATCTGGATGGGAAGCAGTGCCTATATGGGAACCCGGCACTTGCAAAGCAAGAATTTTAGCCACTAGGCCACGGTGCCAGGCCCTCATTGCATTTTTGTAAACTTATTTTTACTGTAAAGTCAGATATACTCAGAGGAAGAGAGGGAGGAAGATCTTCCATCCACTCACAAGTGGCCACAATGGCTGAAGCTGAGCCAGTCTGAAGCCAGGAGTCAGGAGCCTCTTCTGTGTCTCCCACCTGGGTGCAGGGTCCCAAGGCTTTGGGCCGTTCTCGACTGTTTTCCCAGGCCACAGGAAGGGAGCTGGATGGGAAGTGGGACTGCTGGGATTAGATTAAGTGCCAAAATGGGATCCTGTATGTGCAAGGTGAGGACTTTAGCTGCTATGCTACCGTGCCAGGCCCTCATTGCATTTTTTTTAAATTAAATCAGAAATTAGTAATAGATGCTTTTTTGTGATTTGAGATAATCACATAATACTTCCTCTTTACTATTATGGATACATTGACTTTGAGTGTAAGATCAACTACTTCTGGGACAGACTATAGTTAATCTGTTCTGCTGAGTTCAGTTTGTTGAATTCCTACTCATTTCCTTTTGAAATTGAATTCCGTTAGTATCTTTCAGTCTATATAAATAGGGGATGATGGTCTCTAATTTTCTCATACTACCTCTGGCACTTTTAAGATTTTTCTGTCAAATGGAAGTGCGTGCTTTATTTTCAGAAAATGTTACGTAAGGGCTTCTTGAATAGAATTGAACAAGAATTAATTTTTAAAAGATATTTAACAGGCACTTAAAAATTGTACATATTTATATATTAACCTGTGTGAATTGTGTAATGTCCAACAGGTTAAAAATAATTGTCTTCACACACTCAGCATTTATTTATGAAATTTTTACCTCCTTTGTTATATTTTTAGCAAAATATGCAGCGTATTATCAGCTGAACACTGCTGAGCAAGAGGATGCAGAAGCTTTGCTTGTCACTGGTGTGAAGTCTGTGTGACATGCCTGTCCCTTGCCGTCCTTCCTCTTTCACTCCTGAATGCCCTTAGACCCTTTTCTGTGATGAACATGACAGGTTATGCTGTATTTGTCCCTCTCTGCCTGGTTTACTGTGTTCCAATTCAGCTCTATCCATATCACTGCAAATGGCGGGTTTGTCATTTTGTTTTTTTACAAGTGGATAATATTCCATTTGGGAGGCGGGGGAGGTACTGCATTTTCTTTATCCATTCAACAGTGGATAGGGTTGCTTTCTTAATTAGTTTTTCAGATGATTAGCTATTGGCGTATCATAATGCTAATGATAGTTTTAAAGATTTATTTTATTTTTTATTAAACAGATGTAGAAAGGAGGAGAGACAGAGAGGAAGATCTTCCTTCAGTTGGTTCACTCTCCAAGTGGCCCCAACAGCCAGAGCTGAGCCAATCCGAAGCCAGGAGCCTCTTCCAGCTCTCCCATGTGGATGCAAGGTCCCAAGGCTTTGGACAGCCCTCAATTGCTTTCCCAGGGCACAAGCAGGGAGCTGGATGGAAAGTGTGGCTGCCAGAGTTAGAACTGGCACCCGTATGAGATCCTGGTGTGTGCAAGGTGAGGACTTTAGCCACTAGGTTACTGCACCAGTCCCTCTAACGATTTTTTAATGCAATACATTTGTATACTGCTGAAAGTTTTTTGGTGAAGTCTTTGGGATTTTTCTACAGTAAACAGTGATGGTTTAACTGCCTTTTCTAGCTTGTGTGTTCTTTGTTTCAGTTGCCTAATTGCTCTAAGACTCCCAGTGTTAACGTTTTAAAGGTGGTGAAAGCAGTGGATCCTTGTATTCTTTTAGAGTTTAGAAATTATGCCTGCAGTTTTGCTTCTTCAGTATGATATCAGCTGTTGACTTGCCAATTATGACTTTTATCTTTTAAGGTATGTTCTTTCTAACCTAATTGGTTCAGAGTTGTTATGATGCAATACTGAATTTTATCAAATGCCTTTCTGTGATCTGTTGGGACTACCAGATGGTTCTCGTCCTTCACTCTGTTAATATGCTGTATCATTTTTTTTCATGCTGAATCATCCTTGCATTCCAGGGATCAATCCCACGCAGTCCAGGTGGGAGGATTTTATCATGTGCTGCTGCATTCAATTAGCTAGAATTTTGTTGAGGATTTTTGTATCTAAGTTTATCAACAGAACTGGCATATAGCTTTCTTTTTGTTGTTTCCCTCTGTGAATTTGGTGTCAGAGTATTATTGGCTGCATAGACTGAATCTGTAGGAATTACCTGCGCTCTTATTTTGGAGGATGATGTAAGAAGTACTGTTACCTCATCGTGAAATGTTGGCCACCCCGCAGGTTTTCAAGATTTTTTTTTTAAACTTACTGATTCGGTGTATCTGTTAGTATTCCTTTGTTGTGTATTCTGTCTTCATGTTTCCGCTTGGTAAAGTATATGTATCTCTTAAGTCACTACACTGTCACTTTGTCCATTTGTTACCATATAATTGTCCATTGCCCTAACAATCCTTTATATTTCCTTGGAATCAGTCCTGTCTTTCCTGTCTGATTTTATTTACTTGAATCTTCCTACATTTTTACTTAGTCTAGCAAAAGGCTTGTCAGTTTTACATTCTCAAAGAGCTCTTTGTTAATGAATTTTTGTGGTTTTTTTGGTTTTTGTCTCACTTTTGTTCTCAGTTTTATTCTGCGTTTTTTTTTTTTCCTTTGAGGCACAGTGATAGGTTGAGATCATTCTGCTTTTGGTGTAGACAGTGGTTACTATACATTTCCCTTTTAATACACCTTGTGCTGCACCCCATAGGTTTTGGTGTGTTGCTATTTTCATTTAAATATCCTTTTAATTTCTTCCTTGATTGACTTGTTATTCAGGAATAAGCTTTGTTATTTATGTAGTTTACAAAATTATTCTTTGTTGCATTGTGGTCAGAAAAGATATTTGCTTTGACTTTTTCTTTTTAATTAGTTGCAAGTTCTCTGTGAGCTCTCATATGATATAAACTGAAGCATGTTCCTGTGATTTTGGGAATAATGTGTTCTACAGATTATGGTTACATTTTCTGTGAATGTCTCCAGAAATGTCTGATCAAAGTGTAATTTCACCCTATTGGGTGTTTTATTTTTTTCCCATCTGATGGTCTGTTCATCTTCGAAGGTGGAACTTTCAGTAGTTAGTATTAAAATGCTGTAGTTACTGTATTGAAGTCTCTTTACATATAAATATTTGCTTTATATATTTGGGTGCATATATTTATAACTGTAGTTTCCTCTTGCACTGATCTGTATTGCTATTTGCTGAGCTAACTTACACATTCTTACTACATTTAACTTAAAATCTATTTTATCTGCTTTAAATGTGGATATTCTTGCTTTATGAATTCCATTTGCTTCCCTTTCAGGTTTGTGTATGAGTGAATTTCTTATAAGCAGTGTTTATCTTTTGGTCTTGTTTTTACTTTTGAATTGGAGAATTTAATCCAGTTATATTTAAGTGTTGATAGGTAAGATCTTAATACTGTTACTTTGGCATTATTTTTCTAATTTTATTAATTTCTTTCTCCCTATCTTAAACATTTCTTTTGTCATCAAGTGATATATCTCTGATAATGTGTTTTGATATCTTTTTTATTACAAGTTTTTTCTTTGTAGATACCATGAAAGTGAAAAAAAAAATTGTTATAGCTAGCTATTTTGAAAGAGAAACTTAATACTGATGGTAGACAGGAAAAGAAAAGGTTTTTATGAAAAAAAGTTTTCTTGTTTCTGACCTTGAACTGAGTGAGCTTTTTTTGTTTGTTTTCCTTTTGTGTCTTCAGGTATAGTTTACACCTTTGCAAAGGTTACAGGACTAGTTTTGTTTGTTTTCTTAATTGGCCTTGGGAGCCAAAGGGGAACTGAGGAAAAGGGGTGGGGAGTGACAGGCACCAGAGATGCATGGCTGCTCTTCTGACTCACCTGTGCATTGAGTGATGACTCTGCCATGATGTAGTTATCCAGTTCCTTGTGCTCATGCTTTACCACCCTTCAGACACCAACATTTCTTAGGAAACACAAAAAGTGGCTTCAATTCTAGAAGAGGTCAGCAAGGATCTTCTTCTATGCCTTCCAAGTTGAAAGGAGATGACCTTCAGGCCAGTAAGGTACACAGAGTCTCTGTTAAAAACCCTGGCTGCGAGGGGAGGGGAAAATACAAAAGGAACAGAGCAAACAAGGTGCTGGGGAAGGGAAGGATGATTCGGAAACACAGTAGGATTTAGTTATTTTGCCCCATTATTTCTTTGCCTAGGCACCTGTCGAAGGTAAAGATCACCAGCTTCTCACCCTTCGTGTCTTCAGCACAGGTGCACTATTCTTCCATTGTGTCCTGCTGTGTTAACCAAGTCATGTCACCAAGTGCTTAGACCAGTCTTTCATTTCCTTTGATGCTCCTTGTTCTGTCAAGACTTGCCCTGAAGTTTTTGGTTGAATTTTCATACCATTTATGTCTCAGCAATAAAAAGGATCTATAGCTTAGCAACAAAATACTACAATTGCACCTAATTTCTACCCAGTTGGAGTTTTTGATGTTTCATTACTTCTTTATATATAGCACCCATTTCTTAACAATTTCATAATTTGTCTTTTATTCTTCACACTGAAGAGATGCATGGTTTATATACCATGTTTATCATTTTAGAGCATTCAGAATTTGCTTACATAGGTGCTCTTAGCATTTCATTTTCTGCCTTCTAGTATTTTCTTAATAATGTCTCATTAAGAACCCTTACCATTTTTCATTAAAAAATCTGGAGGTCTTAGTTGCTCCAGCTTTTACTTATGTATAACTATGAAGGATGATTTTGCTGATACATTATTCTTGACGGGTAACTTTTTTTTCCCCCTTAAGTACTGTAAAAATTTCATTCTAATGCCTCCTGAAGTTTCTGCTAGGAACTCCAGAGTCAGGGAAATTGGGACCTCTTTATAGAATCTTTTCAATTACAGCATTGGAAATGTTGTTTGCCTTTAACCATAGTAAGCATGGCTGCGTGTCATAGAGTAATTGGTTAGGCTGGATATGGCTAGTGACCGTTCACCTTAAGGCATCTCGACAGTTCTTTATGTTTGGAACATTTTTCTGATATCTCTGAATATACTTTCTAGGCCTTTGGCATTCTTAAATTCCCTCATGAGCCCTTGTGAACTGACATATTTGCTATTTTCTCTCCGTCCCATGAGTTTTCTAAAATTTTTTTCAATATTTATTTCATTTACTTGTATATGAAAAGCAGTGTTAAAGAGACAGAATCCTTTGGCCAGAACTGGGCCAGTTCAAACACAAGAGTTAGGAGCCTCATACAAATCTCCCTCATGGGTACAGGGCTCAAGGACCTGAGCCATTTACTTTTTTCTTGCTACATTTGACCTCCTCCAGGCTTGTTTTGCACCACCTGAGAATTCTTTCTTTACTTTTAAACTATACTGCTTTGGGTTTGTCTTTTTGTTTGTTTTTTTGGTGTTTTTTTAACTGGCTATTTTAATCTGAATTGGCAAGTTATGGCATCTGGGCCAAAATCAGCCAACCAACTACTTTTGTAAATAGGTTTACTGGACTCACAGCCATTCTTACTCTCACATATTGTCTATGACCACTATTTTGTTGTAATGACAGCTGAACAGCAGCAGCAGGGACTGGATGACCCCAAAAGCCTGAAACTGTATATAGTCTTTTACAGAATGGTTTACAAATCTCTGCTCTAGAGTAGCTCTAATGGAAATATAAGGCAAGTCACAGAAGTAACTGTTAAGTCTAGTAATCATTTTTTTTATATTCATTTATTCATTAATTACATTGTATTACATGACACAATTTCATAGGTACTGGGATCCCCCCCCTCCACCCCAAACCCCTCCCCCATGGTGAATTCCTTCACCTTGATGCATAACCACAGCTCAGGTTCCGTTGAGATTCCCTAATTAAAAGCTCACACCATACAGAGTCCAGCATCCCACTTGTCCAGTTCAAGTTCAACGGCCTCTTAGGGAGGCCCTCTCAGGTTTGAAGGCAGAGCCAGCAGAGCGTCGCCTCGATCAATTAGAAGCTCCAACATATCATCAGCAACAGTCCAGGTATGATGAGGCTGGTGCAGAGTCCACTGATTGACATAGTCCATCTTAGAGTTTCCCCTTGTCCAGTTTTCCGCTGGAAGCATATAGCTGAGGTGGTTGATTGATCTACTCCATTTTCAATCTTTTCTTGGTTAATGCTTTGATTCCTCCATTTTGTTCAGGGGAATCCCCAAAGAAACTTTGAAGCAATTCCCAGTCCAGGCTCCTACATGTACTACTAGTAAGCACAGTGCCCGCCACAGTCCATCACTCTGATCAGCTGGTGGTTGTAACCCCTGAGTTGGATCTATTCTGAGCCCCGACCTCCATTGGAACCAATGAGTATCGCAGCTCTTCCCGGCTCTGCCCATCACACTCTCGTCCCTCACCTAAACCAGTGGGAGGTGTGCTGGTCGGGTGTTGCACTCCCTACTGGCACAGGCCATTTCACCTTGGCATTTTGTGTTTGGTACTGTTTTTTTCGTGTTTTTTTTTTTTTTTTTTTTTTTTTTTTTATCGCAACCAAACCTGGCCAGGCCCCCACACAGTTCCAGCGCTCGGGCTTGCCAGTGGATGACGTGAACTGACTCAGCCTGGTCTGCCCCAACCCGAGCCAAGTGTATGCCAGTGGGTCACATTCCAAAGCCTCTTCTGGGTTGTTTACCTCCATGCTTCCTGCGTTTATTTGTAGGGTCAGTGTCCTGTCAGAGGAACTGTTCAGATTCCTCCCTCCGACTCCTTCCTGGTGTCGGGCTTCACGCATACCAGCAGGTCCTTCGGCCAGCTCCACTCTTCAATCCATTCTGGTTCCTGCTGTTGAGAGTTTCAGCCCAGCCACGGCTCACCACGTATGTACGTACATGGGGTGAGAGGCTCTCGGGCTGTGCCTGCTGGCCGCCCGGCCAGGAAGTTCTGGAATTTGGTTTCTTTGATATGCTGCATGAGTCGCTCCATGCTGAACCCACAGTACTCTGAGAATGTGTATTAGTCCTTAAGATTTTCAATGGCATTTAATCTTCTTCTGAAGAACCTGTATTCACTTTATAGTGCCGATTGCCAACATCAGTTCACTCAAAAGGCAAAATTCCGGGCTTGTCTAGCAGGATACCCCATTACCTGATAGTAATCATTTTTTAAGTGGGAAGGAACAGGTGACATTTACTTTAGTAACTAACCTAATGAAATCAAAGTCTTGAATATCCCAGTGTTAGAGTTAATAGGATTCTGCATACCTTTAGTAGATCTGAGTTCATGTTTATTGTTTATTTGAAAGGCATAATTACACTGAAAGATCTTCCATCTGCTGGATCACTGCCCAGTTGGCCTCGACGGCCAAGGCTGGACCAGGCTGAAGCCAAGATCCAGGAGCTGCTTTTGGGTCTCCTAGGTGTGAGGCTCTAGATAAATACTAATGGGCTGAATGTGGCCCAAAGAGTGGCTTATGAATTTCTCTAAGCTGTCAGGTTTTTGCTGGTAGAACCGTTCACAGTATCCACTTATTTAAGTTCCATTCATGTCTCTGAGGTCTTTTCCATGTCACCAGTTTGTGTTCTCTCTTTAGCAATCATGCTGGAGGCTTAATATATTTGTCTTCACAGAAGTACCTTTTGTTGACTTGCCTGTATTTTTCTGCTATATTGGTACCTTCTGTCATTTTTTTTTTTTTTTTAAGATCAGATATACAGAGAGGAGGAGACACAGAGGAAGATCTTCCATCCACTGATTCACTCCCCAAGCGGCCGCAATGACTGGAGCTGTGTGTGCCGATCTGAAGTCAGGGGCCCAGAGACTCTTCCAGTTCTTCCACATGGGTGCAGGGTCCCCGGGTTTTGGGAAGTCTTCGACTGCTTACCCAGGCCAAAGGCAGGGAGCTGGATGGGAAGCAGGGCCACCAGGATCAGAACAAGCGCCTATATGGGATCCCGGCATGTGAAAGGAGAGGACATTAGCTGCTAGGCTACCATGCCAGGCCCTGCTTTCATTTTTATTTGCATCTTTCCACTTGCTTGGAATTTTTCCTAACTATTAAAATTAAAGCTGCTTACTATTTTTGTTGATAACTGGTATATTTATGGGATACAATGTTTACACTGAGTTGTGTTAAGGCTATGTTAATTAACAAATCCATTATCCCATGTACTTTTAAGACTTTGGAGTTATAAACTTACTAAAGTGAAACTAATTTTCTGATGTGTTCAATAATTTCCTTGTGGTATTGTGACCCATTCAGTAGTGTCCTTAAATTTTTCAACTATTTGGAGATTTTCCTATTACTGTATTCTTTCTTTCCATTTGATTTTGGTTTATTTTCCCCCTTTTCAGTAGCTAAGATTAAAGCTGAGGACACTGATTTGAGATTTTTTTTTCCTAAGTATTCAATGCGATAAATGTCCTGTAAATCTTTTTTCATTCATTTAAAATATTTGGGGGATGGGTGCAGTAGCTTAGCAGCTAAAGTCCTCACCTTGCACATACCAGGATCCCATATGGTGCTGGTTCTGATCACAGCAGCCCCACTTCCCATCCAGATCTCTGCTTATGGCCTAGCAAAGCAGTCAAGGACAGCCCAAAGCCTTGGGACCCTACACCCACGTTTGGACACTTGGAAGAGGCTGCTGGCTTCAGATCGGCTCAGCTCTGGCCATTGTGGCCACTTAGGGAATGAATCAGTGGATGGAAGATCTTCCTCTCTGTATCTGACTTTCCAATTAAAATTTTAAAAATTAAGAAAAAGTATTTTTAAAAATATTTTGTATTTTTCCTGGAGTCCTACTTACACTCTTGATGATTATTTAATTACCAATAGTTTCAAGGTTTTTATGTTTCCAGATTCCAGTTTAATGATGCAACTATTACGGTCTGAGAACATCTCCAGAATAGTGTTGTGTTGGGGTAAGGCCTGTTTTAGGATCCAGGCTATGCTCTCTACGCTGCCTGCTGTGCAGCAGGTCCGCTCCTTTGCCAGTGCGGGATGCTGATGTTTCCACAGCACACTGTGGGCAGGGGCAGGGAGCTACAGCCTTTTCCAGGGAACCTAGAGCAAAGCAGAAGATTCACAACAGCTCTGCCACGGATCTGTGCTTTCCACTAGGTCCTCTAGATACACAGAAGGCTTCTCTTTGGCAATTTTGTTTGTTGCTGCATATTATTTCCAAACGGTTGCTTTATGATGGATGGGAGATATTGAAGATATCAAATATGAAAAGTGGTGGGATTCATGCCTGGTTCATGGTTTGTGACCTGATGTGCCTACTTAGTCTGCCGCCTTCTCTAGTTGCCTGATGGTTGCCTTTTTGTCCATACTCTTGTAATCAGGAAAAATGTGGAATGCACATCACTGTCTCTGGTCTCCATCTAAGTTTCCATTCTGAAGGTTTATTGGATTTTAAAGATACTTCTGTGCCTTGTTGGGTGTGTAAATTTCTCTGGGAAACATAGACCCAATATATAATGCATGTATCTGTTTAAAAGACATGGAAACATTCTCCAGTCTGCTGGTTAATTTCACTCAACCAAACAGCCATGACAGCCTAGTCTGGCCATGCTGAAACTAAGAGCCAGGAATTCCACGTAGGTCTCCCACATGGGTAGCAGGGGCCTAAGTTCTTAGGCTGTTTTCTGATACTTTCACAGGCACATTAGCAGGAAGCTGGATCAGGAATGGAGCACTCAGGACATGAACCTCTGCACTATGGGGATGCCAGGGTGACGTTTTGTAATGCTGGTCAACTTAGACTGCTTTTTCAGTTTTGTATCATGTTGGTCTTCTATGAGTAGATCATCTTTTATATTTATCTTGGTTCCTTGAGCTTGTTTTATGGTTGGTATTTGTCATGAAATTCAGACAGGGGGTTCTAGCCATGATTTTATGAGTTTGTTTTGTACTTAATCCCTCTTGCTTCTCCTTGGTTTTGATGCTTCTCTGAATCTACTTTTCCTCTCCAGGCGAGCTGGTTTCTGTGACAGATAGCTCTAAATTTAGTTTTTGTGGTTTTTCTTTGTTTTTACTGTTTCATAGGCTCTAGAATCTGCCCTCCCCAAGTTGCCTCCGCCACTGACTTTCTGTATATTATTCAATATATAGCCCTTCATAAACAGTCATAAGGCTATTATGCTGCTATTGAAGCTTATTCTGACATGGTAGGTAGGAACAGTGGCAGAGTCCAAGGGACTTGAAAATTCTAAGGAAAAAATATTTTGGTGCAAAAATATATTTCATGGTTAATTGTTACACATGTTTTCATGAAGTTTTTTGAAGATGTAATTTTGCACCAAAATCAAATCAATGGACTGATATTGTGGTCTATCAGATTAACCTGCAACCCTGTGACAATGTCATCGCTTATGAGCACCAGTTCATATTCTGGCTGCCCTGCTTCCAGGCCCGCTACCTGATATTGGCCTGGGAGAAGCAGAAGATGGCCCAAATTTGGGCTCCTGCCACTCACTTGAGGACCCTGCTGCTGCCCCTCCTCCCCCAACTGTGGTGAGCCCCAGCTTCAGCCTGGTCTAACAAGTTGTCATCTGCAAAGATCTACCTTTCACTAAAAATTAGTTTACCTTTTTAAAAAAAGTCTGCCTTTTCATTCCAAGTACTTTGTACATTAGAAAGGCTTCTTTTTTTCCACAGGCAGCAGAGGTACTGTTTACTTGTAATATCAGTCTTTTTATCTTGCAATACTTTAGAATTGGGTTTGACTGCCTTCCAGTTCATTGTCAAAACAGTATCAAACCTAGGCAGTGGAGTTCACTTTACATTCCAGAAATGCATTCTATTTTTCCTTGCAAATGTGAGAAGTCTACTATGTGGCATAGTGACACTGTGCTGAATGAGATGGTCTTTACTGGTTTCATTGTATCCCTATAGTTTGGTTTTGAGTTATTGGTAGTTCACCTTGATCATGGTATAACTTAAGACAGGCAAGTGCAAAGAAAGCCACAGTAAGTGTCACATGCTTGTCTGAGTGCTTCCCATTTGATCTAATGCAGTTTCTCAACCACAGTATTACTGGTGCTGTGGGCTGAGTTGAGACTGCTGTTTTAAACATCCTACAATGTATTTGCATCTCTAAATTGACAACCCAAAATATACCCAGAGACCGTCCAGAGTCTCTCTGGAAGGAAATCCCTCACAAGGTGAGACCCTGAGCTCCAGCAGAGCAGACTGCATTCCTTAAGCCAGTGGTTCTCCATGTGGGGTGTGAAAAGCAGTGTTCTGCCATCACCTGAACATCCGTTCCGGTCTTGTAGCAGACTTAGTACAAAAACTTTAAGAATTTCCTACTGTAACCTATGAATTTTATTCTTTGCCAAGTGGAGCTATCTCCCATTCCTGTATGTGAGTGCTGTCGCAGGTTACCTACTGCTGTCTCTAGGCTTTTAGGAATCTGACTTGATGGTATTTGCAGGACAGTACTTTACAGTCTACCTGGAATGACTACTCCCCTGTTTCGCATTTAGAGAATAAGCCTGGCACTGCTTTAGGATGAACAGTAAAACAGTAAGACTCTCACTCTCAAAAACTTTATTTTAATAGAAAAGCTAAAGAACTTTCAAAGTGTCTCTGGTTTTACACATTCTATGTAGGATGTCATAAAACTATGTATTTAAAAGTGACTTTTGGGGGATGGAGAAAAAGACTGTTTGAAGGGTGACAGTTTAGAAGTTGAGACAGTAGCTCCTGTAGTAGTCTTGCAGTAGGTGTTTCCAGGTGCCAGTAACTTACACTTTGCTTTAAGTTGCTTGATAAACAGTACAAAGAGAAAGCATGTCAGAAGTCACCGATGTGGGACATAACCAGAAAAGCTCTAGTAGTTAAATGGTGATCAGGAAACTGCTTCCTCGGCTGTAGCCAACAGAAATAACAGTAAGAACAATGAAGCCATTCCGGGCACTTATACGGACAACTAGTTTTCTTCCTATTTCTAGTGTTTATAGGTTTCCAGGAGATAGGGAAATCTTACATGGCAATGTACAACCTAAATCATGAGTTTTGTTTATGTGCAAAAGGTTAATTTTCACTTGCATCATCAAAATTCACATAATTAATACCTTTTCAACGAGTTTTGTAAATTATGTGGTTTCTAGTTACAAATTTAAAACCCAGCACCTTTACTGATACCCCAAAACTGAATCTTGTTTAACAGACTTCACTTAACATTCCCCTAGTTATCTAAAGCACAAAATTAATACTGATAACCCAAATCTAACAAACTTTTTTTTTTCCATAGGAAGGCATACGGAAAAGGCAAAAATACTATGAATCTCAAGAGCTTTTGCATGAAGTAAACAATGTCCCACAAAAATTGGACTGTCTCCAATTCCCAAATCCATTTTATGAAACCCATGAAGAATGTACTGGTCCAGGTAAATTCAGCAAGTCCGGATCTGCATCCTGGGATACGTACCCTTCCACATCTGGGATGGGGGTCAGTGATGTAGAAAGTTCTACAGGTGTCTGGCCTGTGCTTTCCCAGCTGACTCTCAGTGAAGAGGGAAAGGCAGAGGTGTACTATTATGGCTTCATCATCATTCTCCTGCTGCTGCTGGTATGTCTTGCTTTGTATTTTCTCTAAAGATGTCGAATAAAGTCTTGGTAATTTTTAGTTTCTGGCTCTTCGCAATACACATTATTTCAAGATTTTCTTCGCAGACAGTTTCAAGGTAATTGGCTTAAAAAAAGTGTATTAACAGTTGGTGAATATAAAGTTGCTTTATACTCGAAATGGTATCATGGTAGGGTAATACTTTAATACCCCACAACATGCAGGGAATCTAATTTTGATAATTAAAGAGGAAATTTGGAAATGAAACTCTAATAATCAATGAGTTTCAAACCATTTCAGATAACTTTTACTTTAATTCTGGTACCCAAAAAACCCAAAATTTGTATTCATGTAGAGGAAATTAGAGAAGTCAAAGTTCATATTAAAAACAAATGATTTCCAAAGTTTTTGCACCCAAATTAACTTGTGTTCCACTTTTTGTAGAAATCCCTTCCTGTTTATGAAATGATTAACAATTTCCTTACCTTACTACAATACGGACATTCACCAAACATGATGTTAAAACTCTGTCTACTGGTGAGCAGGCCTCTCAACCACTGGGGATTTAAAAAGAAGGAACCATGTCAGCCTGGCTACAAACATACCACCCAGGTTAGACTGCCTCTCTTTGATAATACTTATATTAACTCATGAAATATAATCCTTAATATGTTGAATAACAAGGGGAAATGAACATGAAATTTGAAATTTAAACCTACAGCTTTATAACCAAATTATGGACCCTTTAAGTATCTTCTACTCCCAAAACAGATATAAAATAATGCATTGAACTTCCTGGTGTTCACAAACCTTCCCCAGATTCATTAATCAAGAGTTAATGTCAAAGATATTTTAAAATTTTTAAAATATCTTTGACATTAACTGTGGTATTGACTCACTGGTTGTGGTTTAAGTTTCGATCCATTAATTACAAGCATGAGGCAATCGTCAATAATAAAATTAAAAGCCTTTTTTCAACCAAGCTACATGCATGTTCCCTTTGAGTATGCTGGTAGTAAGAGGTGGTATTTTATGATTATCTGTATACGGCAATCTGATTGGTCTTACGTTTTGCACCGGTAAGGAGCAGAGAACAGTGGTGATACTAAGCACAAGAGGGGAAATTAAGGGAAAAGCACTGCACCAAGCGTTGCCCAGTTACTCATACTAGTGTGCTCTAACAATGATGTGGACAGTGCACACTATGAAAATTACATTGATTTCAATGGTTTTGCAACAAAATTCATACAAAAAGTTAAAGCTGTTTTCATTAAGTACCCAGTTAGAAGGAACTGCAATGAATGTTGGACAGCAAATCCGAGACAAGGATAAAAGCTGAGGTCACATGCTAACCAGACAGCACTGAGTGTGCTATGAGATGTTTGGACCACAGAAACACTCTTCTGTATTTTTCTACAAAGTAAGTAGCAGAAGTAAGTGGTAGTTTCTCTTCACTGCTGCCGCCATCTGCGCATGAAGGTAACAGTCATAGATTTTAATTTGCTATGTGTCAATAAATTAGTTCGTGAAGACATTCTAGATAGATTTTTCAGCTTTCCTTGGTACTTCAGGATATACTGTCACTCGGTACAGACTGCACAGCAAAATGAAGCACATAAGCATCTTGAACAAACTGGATCGGGGGGTTAATAACTAAATGAATTTTAGACTTGGCATTTTAAATACACCTTTTATGTTGTGTTAGCTGAAAAGTCTTGCTAGTGTTGGTTTATTTTACCTCATATAGACATATTTGATGAAACGGTTGTCCACACTGGGGATTATCACACACTTGATCCGGAATGGCACCATCAAGTTGATAGGCGTAACAGATCCCACAATCCATAGTAAAATCCTTCAGAAGAAAAAAATTCGTGGAGGAACCTAAATTGCTGTATTATACAAATAATCATATCACATAACTGACACCTAACAAAGCTGTTAAGTGTTTTCCAAATTACTAAAAGGCATTACTTTTGGCTAACAATGTAAAGGCAGGAATTGGCAGTAGCCAGTGATAAATGTTCTGCAAGAAAACCCAAAATGAAAATGTCAAACAATTAGCAACTCTGTCAAATCAGCTATAAGCTTAGTATCTTTGCGATAGTGCAGTGTAGTCATTTTCCCCACTTCTATCAAGCCCATTAGACACTCCAGAAAATCCAGACATGTTTACTAATGTCAGGAATCACTGGAGATCATGTAAAGAGCGCACTTGGAACCACGAAAGGTGAACAGGTTCTTTGATGCAGCCTTTACATGCAACAAACTGCTGTGATTGTATTGCAATTCCCATCTTTTCTGAGAAAAGTATTTAGATGGACTTACTTTAACACTGGATTATCAGAGCAAGGATAAAACTTACAGATTTTTCCAGGGTAGCACGAGCTGGAAAGTCAATTTCTAAAACATCTTTTAAATTTTGTAATAGGCTGTTTTCTGGATTCCTGAAGGCATAAAAAGTATAAACATCTACTATTAAATTTGAAAAATTGTAGCAAAACACAAAGACATTGTGAAAATACCTACCACAAATGTATGTTCCTGCTCAACTTAATTCCCAGGGGTTTCACCACTTTAAATAGAAAAGAAACAGAACACAGTTTAATCATTTAGGATTGATGCTGTCATTTGTGATGCACACTTGCTTCATTAAGGGGTAGGGGGAAGGGAGACCCCAGCACCAACTAAACTGTATTTAAAAAAACAGCTGAAAATGTTAATACTTGACAGAGCCTATCTCTTAACATATACATACACAAACATCACTAAATCAACTGAGGGTTAAGGCCTTTCTATTTAAAACAACTGCCATTGACATAATATTCAGATTTCATACCATGGTCTGCACCAAGAAAGCAGCATTCAGGAAGCATAGTAGGATGCCTGGGGTCTACCTCTATGTTTATGGAAACATTATTTCCTAGAAAGAAAGGAGGACAGGTTTCAGAAGCAAAACAGTGTCATCAAACAAGGCTGTTCAGGCCAACCACATTTTCTATTGTATATCCAAGGAAATATTTCACTGAAATTATTTATGGGTAAACAGAAAAAATGTGGTAAGCAAGCACTATGAATAGAAGAGCATTTTCAGATTTTCTTCACATGAATCTTCCTTTGGGAGTTAATGCCAATTTAATGTGAATTGGATTTTTTATCAGGGTCAACACAGAGGCATAGCAAGCTAATCCTAGGCTCTCTGGCATCCCGTATGCACACAGGTTCATGTCCTGGCTGCTCCACTTCTGATCCAGTTCCCTGCTACGGCCTGGGAAAGCAGCAGCCGAAGGCCCAAGTCCTTGGGTCTCTGCACCTATATGGGAGACCCAGAATTAGAGTCCTGTCTCCCAGTTTCAGATCAGGTCAGCTCCAGCCATGTGGATAGTGAACCATTAAAGGAAAGACCTCCTGTCCATAAAATCTTCCTTTCAAATAAAAATTAATAAAAATTGAAACTATTCAGTTTAAAAAGCAACAATATAGTTTACAACATGTGCAAAGCTATTTCTATTTGGTATTTAGATTCTTCTAAAAATTTTAAACTGTACAAGAATACAGTAAAAGGTTTTACTATTTTAAAGTTTGAAAAATATAATCCATTGGCTCTCACTTTTATGGTAAGAATGACTTGATAGAGCTTATCAATGTAAAATAAACCTTTGCTAGGGGTGGTGATAATGGAACTATAGGCAAAGAAAATGGCCGTTCAATGAGAAAAATACACAAGTTATCTAAATGCTTTCTTTATCATAAATACAAAGTTCTTATACCAATGTTATAATTCACTTAACAATGAGTTTACAACAATGATCATATAAACTGATGTTTCCATTTGTTTAAAACTTGGCTCAAAGACAACAAATAATTCTTGAAAGGTTGAGCAGGGAGGGGTTAAAGGACTACTAAATGAAAAAATTAAAACTTGCTTATTTATGCTAAAAATATGGACTATAAAGCACAGTTATCATAACTAGGTAAAAAAATTTTTAGTGGAGCTGTAAACTATTAAAATTCTCCAAAGAAAATATTTTCATTTTTTAATACCTACTTATTCACAAATATACCATAATTTGCCTAATTATGCCAAATACTATTAACTATTTCAAACTGTGAAAGTAACAATATTTGTAGAACTGCTGTATAATTATACTTTTTTCTTTTCATAACATGCCATTTGTTCCCCCTAGATAATCCATTGTGCCTGTGTAGAAAATACGAAAATTGCTCACTACTTTGTAGATGAATCCCACCACAATTTCACAATATCAGAATATATGCCTTTCAACAATGTATTTAGAATGGGGCAAAAGAGAAATAGTTACCTTAAAACTTTGCTAATAAACGTGAACTCAACTTGTTAATAAATTATCTAAAATTTTGAATGGCTGAAATCTAATTTGTTTTGCTGCTCATAATAAAAATCACTTTAAAATCAACACCATCTAGTAACATTATAGGCATACCGATGGGTATATTGTATCTCACTACTTTATTTACTCATCAAAAAGAAAATAGAATGATTCTGTGCTTTGTTTATTCTTCAACACATGGTTCTCTTTGACTTTTTTTCTTCTCAATGATTGTCAAAAAAAATTCCCAGATATTTTTTTAAGGATGTGGGAGAGAAGAGATTTGGGAGTGGAGGGAATCAAGCACCCCATTCACTGGTTCACTCCCCAAATGGATGGCATCAAAGGTCAGAATTGAGCCAGTTAGAAGCCAGGAGTTTTTTTCAGGTGTCCAACGTGAGTGCTGGGACCCAAGAACTTGCACCATCCCCAAGTTTGTTGTTTTAGGTTACACCAGTTTGTGTAACTTCTACTGTTCGGGTGCTCCTTAAAAGGCAGAGTGGACATTGAGTACTTCACATGCCCAGATCCCAGGTCGGATGTCTGGCTCCTGACTCCAATTTCCTGCTAATGCAGACCCGCACGGGCAGTCGCTACCGGCTCAAGGAACTATATACCTGCCATCCACATGGGACAAGTAGGATTCACTTGCAAGCTCCCAGCTTTGCACTTGAGGGTGTGTAGGCTTCTGGAGAATGAGCCAGCAAGTGAAAATTATCTGTCCCCATCTGTGTCTCAAATATTTCCCTATTAAAAACTGATTAAACACTGTCATTAAATGTTCACTAGAATCACTATCTTCTACAATGAAACACTTCAATACTTTTCCATTTCACCTAAAATGCTTTCTTTAAATATGGCAATAAAAAGAATCGTAACAAAGCTTTAATACCCAATTTCATATAAGTAAATCTCACCTAGCAATTCAACTCATCTTTACATTTTTTCCCATGTATTATTAAAAAAATCAAACACTAGAAACAAACAACTGGAATGTTCTTTTGCTTACCTATTGCAATTCTGCGTGCTGTTGCACTCCGTGGAGGTTTTTCTGGCTCAAGTACCCAGGTCTTCTCATCGATTTCATCCATAACATCCCAAAATGTCTTCAGTGAGTCTAATGCTGCCAAAAACTGACTATGAATACTTACTAAAGAGCTCTGTGAAAAGATGAAAGCTAAGTTACATGGCACTCTCCCAATAGCAGATAATCACTCACTCAAAATACAGTCAAGTAAAACACTTTAAGCTGTTTCATTTCAGCTGCAAACAGACCACAGAAGGTAACGTCTTTTCCTGCTCCTCCTAACCTCCATTAAGAGGAGGCATTTTTTTAATCGTCAATAGACTATACCTTTTTGAGCAATTACATTTAAAACCATATTTACATTGTATGATGTAATATTATAGAGAATATAAATTACTTAAAGATAGGTACACACACTTTTGTACCTAATACATCCAGCCTGACTAGTTTTAAAATGAAATAACCTTAGCTTCATTTTTGCTACAACTATCAGCGACATTTTTAATTTTATTAACTTATTTTAAGGGATAGCTTAATTACACAAAAAGTATAAACAGATTTTTTTTCAAAGTTTTTAAGAATCCCAACAAATTGTAAATGGTTTTTCTACAACTTTCAATGTGGAATATTTCAGACCGTAATCCTCTGAGAATTAGTTTACATGCATTTTCACTAAATATTAAGTAAAACCATCACAGGTTTAAAAAAAATCAATTTATGTTAAAGTCACCAATTTCTCAATGTGATGTTTAAAAGATACATTTATTGAATTGTTCTTTTTCCATTACTTAGAGATAATTGTGCAAAAAGCAAAACAGTTTTTAATTAAGGGATTTGTTGATTCAAGTAAGCAAAACACAAGACATTCAAAGTAAATAAGTCAGCAACGAATGAACATAATGTAACATGATGAACATAATGCAATGAATAGATCTTACACTCTATGCAAGATAAAAGTGGAGTCACTCCATCAAACATGTATTTTCACCTGCTTAATTATGGAAACCCCACTCTGTGTTCTTACCTAGTCGGGCTGACAGATGAATTCACTGAGCTGTACTCAACCCTTTCACCTACACCAGAAACAAACCAACCACCAACAAGTGCAGAACCTACAGCTTGCTTCATATTTGAAAACAACCTGTAAGAATACTGAAGATAGAAAGCCTGTTCCTTACTAGAGTTCTATATCTACAGAGAGGATGGAGGCCAGAAATCAGAGCATTGAACTCCAGAAGGGCTAGTTCGCAAAGTTTCACAACAGTTTCTCTGTGTCCTCTCTCCTTCCATCCATCTCTACGTGTGTACATCTCTGTAAGTATATATCTGTATTCCTCTACTTCCCTGTATGCTCCCACAAAGTGTGGTCCTCCTCTTCCCAGCAGAATCATGAAATGTTCAATAGAATCAAGATTTGACTTATTTGAAATTAAGTACCTCCAAACATGTGGCCCATTTCTATTAAGCATAATTAGCATACGTAGGTTGAAACAGAGTATTGTTTTTCTTTAATGAGAAAAGGATGGCAATAGATATATCAATCCTGAAACAAAAACTTTGATAATTAAAGAAAAAGTTTCAAACTATTTCAAGACAGAACGAAAAATTTTAAATGTTAATGAGGACGCAGGGTGGGGAATCTTCTGCAAAAAGTCACTGAGTATTTGTAACATCATTCATAGGATATACAAAATGAACAGCTTAAAAGTTAGCCTGCTACAGACTGGCTGAGTTTCCACCGCCACCTCTGGTTGCCTTGGCAGGGCTGAACCACAAGAATTTGCAAGCTTTCTAGGCCTCACAGGCTAGCTGTTGCCCACCGCTGAAAGCACCCGAACACTCACATGCTGTTGGTGGGCATGGCAAACGGCATAACTGCTTTTGAAAAGATTGGGCAATTTGTTTTCAAGCTAAATATATTCTTGTCTCACCACCTTACATTTTTACCTCCCAAAGAGAAAAAAGACATTTTCATAAAAGGGCCTGCAGATTGCACCCATGTTATAGAAGCCACACTTCACTACCAGTCCAACATGTCGACCAACTGAAGAAACAGTAAGCCTTGGTATATTCATGTACTGCAATACTACTCTGAAATAAAATGGAATCAAGTACTGACACAAGAGCATGGGCATATATTTTTTTTTAAAACATGCTGACTGAAAGAAACCTACATACAAAAAACAAACACTGATTTGTTTACATAAAATCTAGGACAGCCAGCCGCTGCTGAGCTATGGTGAGAAAAGAATGAAGCTTTACTGAAAAGGGTAAGACCCTGAGATAATGATCTGCGTGTGGAGTTCCAGCTTCCAAATCCAGCTTCCTGCCATCCCTCGGGGAGCCCTGGACTAAATCCTGGGCTCCTGGCTTGGGCCTGGCCCATCCTAGCTGCTACAGTCATCTGGGGGAGGGGATGAAACTTTCAGATAATCTTTTTTTTTAATTTAAGAACTATGACGGGCCCGGCGGCGTGGCCTAGCGGCTAAAGTCCTTGCCTTGAAAGCCCCGGGATCCCATATGGGCGCCGGTTCTAGTCCCAGCAGCTCCACTTCCCATCCAGCTCCCTGCTTGTGGCCTGGGAAGGCAGTTGAGGATGGCCCAATGCATTGGGACCCTGCACCCGCGTGGGAGACCAGGAGAAGGTTCCAGGTTCCCGGCTTCAGATCGGCGCGTACCGGCCCGTTGCTGTCACTTGGGGAGTGAATCATCGGACGGAAGGTCTTCCTCTCTGTCTCTCCTCCTCTGTGTATATCTGGCTGTAATAAAATGAATAAATCTTAAAAAAAAAAAAAGAACGTATGACATGATACATTTAGGATAATACTTTTTTGTTTTTTTACAAAGAACTGAATCCTAGGTCAAGACTGTGTATGCCCACATTTTAGACCAAGTGTTTTGATACTGCCAGATCACTTCAGAAAGCACCAAAAATCCACTGGATTTATGCATAGATAGAATGATCAATAAATGGTAAGATACGTAGTAAAAGAAATGTAGTGAACTATTATAGAACATATGGATAGATGCATATTCATCACAAGCTTTTTCAATGTTTCTGGAAACAGAGAATAAATCTAAAATATCAAATGAATTATACAAATTACTTGTGAGCTTTTTATCATAACTTAGAAAGTTAACTGGAATATGTTTTCCAGGTGAAGTTAGACATTTTCATTTTTTTGCAGATATCCAATTGGCTTTTTATATAATCAAACTAATTTAAATCTCTCTAGTTATGCTAAATAGCATACGTAAAACCTTCTGCAAAACAAATGCCTCTTTCTATTGAAGACCACTAAGTACAAGCAAATAATATCTGACATGTCTGATGGGTATTTTTTTTTTTACATTTCTTATGTATGTATTTTTCAGTTTATTTGAAACGCAGTTAGAGATTCTCCATCCACTAATACACTCCTCAAGTAACCACAACAGCTGAGTCCGGGTCAGGCAGAAGCCAGGAGTCTAGAATTCCACCCAGGTCTCCCTCACAGTGATCAGGAACCCCAGTACTCAGGCCATCACCTAATGCTTCATCAGGATGCACAACAGCAGACAGGACCAGGCAGGACAGCTGGGACCAGAACTAAACACACGGATACCCTTGGGACGTAGGCACGACAAGCAAAGCTTCACGGAAATGCCTCCCGCGGGACAGGCATTCTCAGCCAGGGAATTGTAGCAGGTTTTAGAAGAAATTTCACATCTCTAACTTCCAAGTGAAATTAATCCTTTCCTCTAACTACAGACTGAGATAACAAACCTTAAAGTTACTATTAGTACCTGTACCATTCTGTATTAGAAACACCACGATATTACCTAAGAAAATCAAATATTAATAGCCCCTAATCTCAGTCATTGCAGTTCAACTCATCTTGGCTCAGAGCAAGCCTCTAGTTCTGGGACTTTTCCAGGCTTCCCAAGCAATTCTAACATGCAGACAAGTTTGATAACTACTAGTGTAAAAATGGAAAAAAAAAAAAGTCATGCTTATGATCAAATATTCCAAGAGTCAACCTGCAAGATTCAAGCAGTACAGTTTTTAAGAACAGATAAAAACATCCTTAAAGAATATTTATCATAAATTGAGACTGAGAGGATATATTATGGGTTCCACGCTTAAAACTTCATTAGGCTTGTACAGGGGTAGAAATCATTTGGTCCAGCCCTAAAGGCAACCAAAGCTAGACTCAAACTTCTAAATCTACAGCATTCTTATTTTTAAGATGACAATTTTGTATGGTCTGCAAATGTTATAAATGTCTATATGGTCTTTTGACTTAAACATTTTCCCCATCCTGTATTATTAAACTTCTTGAAAAATTTTAATTTTTGAATTTAAGATAATTTTTTTATTTTGACTAAAATAGTCTATTTGTAACCATATTCAGCACACCATGTGGGTCAAACATTAAAGAACAAGCACAAGTTTTCATTTAAGTCATACCAAATTATCCAATATTAAATAAGCAAATACTAACTAAATACATAATAGCCTAATACAATTCAATCCAGCACTAAGTAATAGATCCTATTTTATATGCTGATGGTATATACAGCCTCAATGAAGAGGTGAGCATTTTCAAAGTCTGACACCTTGATCCATGCTTTTAATTTATTACAGAATAACCAATTGTAGTTTTGCTTGAATTTGTCTCCAAAACTGTATTCTAGTCCTTCACTGGTTCTCACTATGGTTTAAAACAAAAGCAACTTTTTATGATAATTTTTTTCCTTCATTGTACTTTTCCATAATTTTTTATAATACATGACCTTTTGTAATCAAAAATAGGAACAAATTAATCATGCTATAGGCATCTTTATATAATATACTATGCTGAAAAAATAAATTAACTTGAATAAAACTAGTATTTTCAAACATGTGGCAGCACAGGACTACGTAAGCATTCTCTGATACAAAGATCAAAGCACCCAATTTGCAAGATCACCGCTCTAATCTTCACAGGACACAGAACCTGATCCTTACCAAGACATATATACTCAGCTGCTCTATGCTTTGCCTCTATAGATGTGGGTGTGCATTAAGTAACTTCTAAAGTGACACAAAGCTCTAAAAATCAAGAATTCTAAATATAGGTACTTCAAAATCCACAAAGTAGGTGATGCTCAGCACTTAAAAGTATCTATATTCCCTTCCAAGATGCCAATTACTTAAGTGTACTCATCTATTTCCAGTTCTGATTTATAAACAGATTTCATCAAATTCATATCCACTAAAAACGTTTTAATCATTTTTTATCAACAGTACGTTCAATTCAGAATCAAGTAACTTATGTAAGAAATCAAAATATTTGGATTACATCCTATTTTCTATTCCCATGTATTTAAGGCAGAAATAATTTCTTTTTAAGGAAAGTACTCTCTAGGAGGGCGAGTGTTTCTGGTGGCAGTTCCAATGCTACCCACACCCCCGACTGGAGGGCTGAGGTTCCAGTCTGGCTCTGATGCTTTCGTGCACTGGCCAGGAAACCTGGGCGAAGTTCACCGCCAGGCTTTGGTCTGCTCAGCTGCTGCAGGTATTTGGGGAACAAACCAACAGATGGGAGAGCTTTCTCTGCTTTTTCCAGTATGTAAATTCTTTTTAAATCACCTTTCTCACACAAGCTTCACAGACTCTTTCCTGAGGACCAGGAAGGGACAGTAGGGACAGGGGAGGCAGCAGTGGAGGGGAAGCTCAGCGGAAGGCAATCAAGTGAGCAGGATGGACATGGCCAGTATCTCGACTGTTGAAGTGATCTCAATATTGTCAAAACTCACTAAACTACACACTTTATATGTCCAGCTTGTTTTATTTCCATGTAACATTCATAAACCGGCTTTAAAAACCACTCATTTTGATTTCTTGACAGTAGATCTGCAGAGCAGTTCTGAACTATTAAGAACTTCACACAAAACAGTAACATTCGATACAGCCAGGCCAAAGGAAGCAAAGAAATTCATATACCTACCACGTGGAGGTCTAATTTTATTCCTTTCACAAGTATTACAGTAGATAAATAAATAAAATATATATATATGTATATACACACACATACTGGAGAAAGGAGGGAAGGTATATATGGAAACTAAGATGTTAGCTATTCCCCTGTTATTAAATTATGTTAAACTAGGAAAGCACTTAAGCAGAAAAGTGTGCACACTGCCAATCTCAGAATGTAACGCTTATTATCTTTAAAAGCATTTTGTTACTTTTATAATACCTGAAGTGAAGTAATAATGTCAGTCACTTAACTAGATCTTGGAATATAATATCTTCATCTTAAGTACTATTATTCCAGTATTTTAATAATGTTCACATAGTCCCGGAATGTGATCTTTTGTGCTCTGATGACACTTAAATTAATAGCATAATTTTCTGGTACTTGCAACAGTTGTTTCCATTCTGGGTTTTTTTTTTTTTTTTTTTTTGACTTCTCCATCATACTTGCAGATAAATCCTCTAATAATCATTTTTATCTTTATCTTCAAAGGATTCAAAAGGCTTCAATAACATGAGGAAGTAAGAGATTAAGGTCTTTGAGAAAATGTTAATATTAATTGCAATATTCCAATCAGGTAGTTTTAAGTGTTCAAATATTCAATGACCTCTTACGTGTTTCATCAATGTTATCTGTTCTTTCTGAAGGTACTTCTATATCTGAATGTAGGTCATCAAATAATGCTCTTTGTCAAGAAATCGATAAAGAACTGAGCTGCCTCCTTCACATTTCCTCTTTAATTCTTAGGTTAATTTTACAGTTAACTGGCCACTGCTCATTTATAATATTTGGTACTTTTTACATTTTATGTGAAAAGAGTGTCTGTCCAGAGGGCCACATCGGTCACTTGAATATAGCCATCACAGACTACAACATCTCAGAAGTGCCATGGCAATATATTTCAGTAAATAAAGTTTGTCCAGTGCATACAGACAATAAGTAGGCAATTCCGATCTATCCTTGGATAGCCTCCATTGCAGGTTATGTTTGAAATATCAAAATTGCAATCAGTAAAACAGACTTTCTGTTCCAGTGAAAACAAGGTGCTACAATTGGATCATGTGTGTAATTTTTCTTTGCACAAAAAAAAATAACAAAATGAGAAAGTAAGTGATCAAAATTGATGCCACTCCAGATAAGGATCAGGGTGACAGACTATCAGTGTGGCATCAGCTGACAGTAACACACAGCCATAGCTAGGAGACTAGCCACTCATACTGACACCATTCATAAGTAAACAAGTGAACACATCCTGTCCCAGCACCAGTAATATCGACCAACTCCGGATATCCTGACTTGGTTCCCTGAATTGTTTCAAAAATGTATGTTTTTAACATTCTACTACTATTTCACAAAAACCTAGAGGCGGGGGTGTATGGAGATCTACCTGAAGTATTAATACAGCTCAGTGATTCTAGTAACACCTTTCATAACTGAATTTCTGTCTTCAACCTACTCAATTTCTCAAAAGATATTTTTTAAAAATCATTTTTACAACACCCACATGCTTAACCACACCAATACCTCTACATTCGCCTTTGATTAAAAAAATTTAAAACATAAGTGATCAATTTATCAGACAGCATCCATAACAGGAACAAAACATGAAACAACACTAATAAACTGTACATTTGTTGAAACCAATTTTTTCCACGGACATTGACTAAGATAATCTTTTTTAGCCAAAAAATATTTTAAAATTTAAATCATAATATTAAGAAGAATTTGGAGGCTGACATTTATCTGGCTTTTTCTTTTATTTCGGATACCTGCTACATAAATATATTTTACCCCAAATTTTAGCATTAAGAATCAGTCTGTCCAAGTTCTAATGTATTAATAAAACTGTAAAACCAAACTTATCTCAACATCTTATATATGTTACTTATGACAGCATGCAGTTATCTGCCATATCCAGACTTGCTGAGCTGATCATTCTTCATTAGTTATTAATATTTCATTTGTGAACACCAGAAAAATCCTTGATCACTGAATGTCAATAGGCACATTTTCCTCACAGCCTTTTATATATGTCACATATATATAATGTGATATGTGAAGCTGTATATAGAAATGGGACTTACCAGTTCTACGTTAAGAGTTCATCAATTTGGGCCCAAGGGCGTGGCCTAGTGGCTAAAGTCCCCACCTTGAACGCCCCGGGATCCCATATGGGCGCCGGTTCTAATCCTGGCAGCTCCACTTCCCATCCAGCTCCCTGCTTGTGGCCTGGGAAGGCAGTCGAGGATGGCCCAAAGCTTTGGGACCCTGTACCCACGTGGGAGACCCAGAAGAGGTTCCAGGTTCCTGGCTTTGGACTGGCACAACACCGGCCGTTGCGCTCACTTGGGGAGTGAATCATCAGATGGAAGATCTTCCTCTCTGTCTCTCCTCTCTGTATATCTGACTTTGTAATAAAAATAAATAAATCTTTAAAAAAAAAGTTCATTAATTCACAAACTGCATTAATCCCCTATATCACTGTCTACATTTGTACCACACTTCACAACCCAACAGAACTTTCATGAACAATATTGCAATTTACTTTCATATGCAATCTGTGACACAAAAATTATTCCCTTCATTTCCTAGAGAAAGTTAACGGATTTATACAGGGTTATGTTTGGGTAAGGACAGAGCCAGAATTTCATCCAAATTTTGAGACTATGTTCTCTTTCCTATGTTTGGTGGTTCAACAGATTAATACTCACGAAGACTATGACAGCCAGATTTCATAGCATCAGCAGGCAACACATTTAGTGGATCTTCAGGTGGTACTGAAGACATCTGAAACGCAAGCCTATTCCCTGCAGCTAAGCTCTTGGTGGCTCGGAGTTCATGACACTTTCATCACTTCCACAGAGCCATCTCTTGTGATCACAACGCCTACATCAAGATTTTTACAAAGCTTGAACCACCTTAGACAACTCTGGAGACCTGTTAAAATTACAGTCATACAGCATCTGCCTCCTTAATAGGACTGCCTGAAATCCAAAGTCCTATGTCCAACTGCCCCCAAACACACGTACTTAGATGTATCACAGGTGCATCGGGGCTTCAAAGAGATATAACAAACTTGAAAGGAAAACGAAAGAGAAAGTAACCATAGTATGATTTATGAAATTGTAAAACGAAAAAAAAAATCATACTCAACTATATCACTTTTCCACATATTAGATATTCATTACAATATAAACACGGATATGCAAATTATAATTCTTACGAGAAAATACAAAGTATGCATGTGTATGAAGTAAGTGTAGCTGGCAAAAACAGAAAAGGGTCTAGAGTGGAAAACTGAAAAAATAATGACTAAAACAAAAGACTATATATATATATAGAAAAGCATGTATTAAAGAAATTACAAAGCCTTAAAGATCAGTCAAGAGTTAGAAGTAGCTGACCTCTGGGAAAGAGAACAGGTAGGAAAAGAGTTTTAAAAAGCTGTTTTGTCTTAAATAGTAGTAGAAACATCTTTTGCAACTAATTCTTAAACTATGTCATGTGTAACTCCAATAGAAAAAGTCTTTGAAAAGCTTAACATTTACCTACCTTTTGTAGTAAGCTATGAAAATACATTAAAAATAGCACTCACAACATCAGAAACTAAAATATTAGTAAGAAATTAAACAAATGCATATAAAATCTGAAGAAACCATTGCTATTTTAACTGAAGGATCTAAAGTGCAGAGATAATGACTTCCCAGATTATGAACACAGAAATGAATAAATTCTTAATTTCACAGATAAATCCAGTATAATAAAAATGAAGCAATTCTAAAGCTTATCTGGGATAATGAATGTGCAACATTATCATTGATGTTTTAAAAAGAAAAACTGTCAAGTGCCGCTCCTCACAGTGTGGCGGCTGTGGGGGGGTGCCCCTGCTGGGTCGGACCCAATGCTGGGGGCTCACGCCAAAGACACTGCCACAAGGCAGAAAATGAGTCCTCGGCCTCACCCAGAGCAGCCAGTGCACCATGTGGTGCCAGGCTTTGGCTGCTGGCCGCCTGGTGGCCTGCTCTGGGGTTTTTTAAGATATGTTTGCTGCCTGGGGACACCCATGACTAAGTCCAATTTTAGTGTAGGTGAGTAGTGAATCTTGGGTGATTCCCAGTGACAGGGTCATGGAAGTTTTAGGCATGCGTGGGGACTGAGACCTGGTGGTTTGGAGGGAAGTACCCAGGAGACAATTACAGTTGGTCAGATACACCAACCCAATTCGGAATACAGAAATGACCTGTTTGCCTAGAACATCACTGATCGCAACACACCAGCCCACACCAATACTATGGATGGGGGCCTCTTTGGCAGTGATGGGTATCATTACCCAACTGTTTGGTGGAGTGGTGGAGTGGTCACATTTGGCAGGGTCAAGACTGTATCCAGCACGCGACAGAACTTGGTCTGGGGGTAGACTCTATGGGGTTGTGTGGGCCCTACCCTGTGGAAATACAAGTTCCCCTAGTTGGACACCCTAACAGGGTTGAGGTTCCCACCAAGGGGCGCGTGTGCTGGAATGGGGGCTGCGTTCTATCTAGGAAACAGTTGCAGTCACCAGAGGCACTAGTGTGGGCAGGGATTGGATGCACCAGGCCAGTTCAGACCCCAACACCATTTGGTGTCATGGCGAACCAGGGTAGATGTGGGACTGACTAGGTTGGGTCTCAACTGCCTACTGAGTCATGTGTGAGCTCTATGTGGGTATAGATGAGCCATGGCTGGGCTGAAACATCCAACAACAAGAACCAGAATGGGCTGAAAGCCAGCCAGGAAAAGCCACTGTTCCTGCTAGGACAGGAGGTGAACTGAGTAGGGTTGGCTCAAGGACCCCCTGGTATGCGCAAAATCTGGCATTGGGAGGGGTTCTGATGGAGGAGCCTGGGCAACTCCTCTGGCAGGACATAGTCCCTGCAGGTTAGCACAAGAAGCATGACAGGAAACACTGCAGAATAGGCCATGGAAAGCTTCCCACTGGCGTACATTCGGCATGGGTCAGGGGCAGACCAGGCTGAATCAGTTCATGTCATCCACTGGCTAATCTGAGCACCAGAACACAGTGTGGGTTGGGCCGGGTTTGGTTGCGACAAAACCAGTACACATTATGGAATGCCAGGGTGAGGTTGCCTGTACTGGATTTGACTCCAGCACCCAACCAGCACACGTGAGAACCAGGAAGGGAGGGACAGAGCTGGCAGGGGGATTAAGGGGCTGGCCCCCTTGCCAGACAGCTACTCCCACTGGAGAGCGTGGGCTGGGATGGTGGCAGACCAGACTAAGCAGGGCTACAACACCTGTGCGCCTCATGTGGACTAGATCAGGGAAAAGCCAGGCTGGACTGATTATTCCTACAGGTGCAAACATCAATTGGAGTGGATGAGGGATGTTTGGGCTTGGCTGCAGCACCAGCTAGCAGAAGCTGGCACTGGGGACTAATTCTGTCAAGTCAAACCACAGAACCACCTAAAGAGTGCATAAACCGGGACTGAGAGAGACCTGGGAGGGAAATAGTGGGTTCCCCCTTCCTGGGTCACTACTCCCGCGGGAGGGCATGAAAACTAGGACGGGGGCTGGGGTGGTTAGACAGAGAGGCACTCAACAACATCCATGAGGGCTGGATGGTTGAGTTGATTAGATGGAACTAAGCTTTAATACCCATTGACAAGTACAAGAGCCAAATGGGATGGGGGACAGACTGGTCTACTGCTACACATACTCGCAAACCAGGGTAGCGGGCGGGCCTGGTGGGGGTTATTGTGGGTCGCCCCGACTAGGCTGCAGCTCCCATTGTTTGATGTAAGGGCCGAGTATGTGCTGGGCAGAACCAGACTGGACTACAACACCCATTGGTTCCAGTGCAACTCGGGCCTGAAAACAGAACCAACCCAGCAATTGCAACCACCAGCTGATCGGCGTGATGGACTGTGCCAGGCCCTGTGCCTGCTAGAACATACAAGAATCTGGTTTGGGAATACCTCAAGGTTTCTTTGGAGATCTCCCCAATCGAACTGCTGGACTCAGAACTCTAACCAGGAAAGGACAGAAGACAGAACAGGTCAATCATTCATCTCAGCTATATGTTGGCAGCGAAATATGGGGCAGAGACTTTACGATGGACCATATCAATCAGTGGATGACCTCATCGAGCGAAACTGGCAGCGATTCATAACCGGAGAACTATTAAAACCACTTGACCACTTGAGCAAATATCTCAGAGCATGCTCCACATCCGGGACTTGGGGTGGGTGGGAAACTGGGTGGGGCTTCTCCCTCAATATCCCCCTTTACCTCAGATACATGATGGAAACAATATGGACATGATAGTATTACTCACTTCCCTATACCCCCTGAACCTTTTTTTTTTAACCGCAATTAACTATGTAAAGATTGTCAACAACAATACAATAAAATAAAATAAAAATAAAAATAAAATAAAAAAATAAATAAAAAAAGAAAAACTGTCGAGTGTCAAGCACAGTTTCAAAACTATCTTCCAGTGAAATCCTAAATCTTAAGAGATTAGATATGATCACATATTTTCTTAACTTTGCTTGTATATTCCTTCTTTTTTTCTAAAATAAATACAGGGTACTTTTTAAATAAATGGTAAGTTACTAAAATAATGGGGCTGGGGTAGACAGTTGGTAACCACTGACTGAATCTATATATAGAAGCTAATTTAGCATGTCCCCCGATTCCTCCATGATGCTTCTACCAGATCACACAGTATCAACAATGAGGTGTTCATTCCCCAGGCTGTCTTTATATTCAAAACACCGCACCAACAGTAAGATTTCAAGGGAGGCAAAAGCATAGGAAAACAACTGATCTCCCAATACACAAAAATTCTGCATCATACGTTTTTCAACAAAAACAGTGACAAAAATGACAAGAAAATTCAGCTGGCTAAAAGAACTTCTATGGGATCTCTACAGTAAATAAAGGGTTTTGGCTTTTTTGGTTCCTGCCTCTATTGTAAAGCAGAAAATTTATCATATATATGAAAGAAAAACTTCTTCATTTCCATATACATATGGACTTGAGGCAGAAAGCAGGCATGATCATGTGATTTGTTTGAAATGATACAATTAAGTCCATGGCTGAACTGTAAATAGAGCCTAGGTTAGCCAACTGCTGGTCTGTCGCTTTAACTAATGGATCATGCTCCCTGCTATGTAATATGACTGTTTCCTTTCATTACAAATTCCTCTTTCACCATCAGAGGATCAGCCAGAGGCCTTATCATTAGTTTTCCTGTTCTTGCATTTATGGCATTACTCCAAGAGAATCAGATTTCCATGATAAAAACTACAAAACCACTACTTACTACATCACACCAAATCTGAAAATCCCAACTGCCTGTGGCAAATATACTTCACTAAGCCTACACTAAGTGGCAGGTGGGCCGCAACTTTTACATGCATATTTGCTCGGCCAGTGACATAGACAAAATGAATTTTGTTTTTATATAATAATATCTGTACACTTAAAATCTGACAGCTCACATTCTGAAACCTCACTAGCAACGATACAGATATGACCTGTATACAAAAGGAGTAAGCTGGCAAAATATTCTACTTTGAAGCATTTGTGATATTGACAGATTAAGATAAAGAAAATCTTCAGATAGTCTTACACTTTACGCTAAAATCTATACAAGAAAATTCACTGAAAAGAGGTATTTAGATTCTTGTCTTCGAGCGGCACTTTGTGTTTCTCTGGCACACATCACTGCAGCAGTAGGAGCAGCAGCCTTGCCCTTGGTGCTCATTTCTTACTACTCTAAATGTCTCCTCTGAGCCAGAATACACTGGCTGTTGCTGATCATGCTGTGAGACACCTGCACTGGCTACTAGGCTTGTCATGACGCACAAAACCCTACCATCTTCAGCTTGACATTGTGCAAGTTATAATTATTCATCCAAATGAATATGTCAGAGCAGCAGCAGCAGACCTCTCATCAGAGCAAAAGAAAAATACATCAAAACATTATCAACCCAGCAGGAAGACAGGGACCATAAGGAAAATTACCCATCTTTAATATGGATGCCACAAAGCCATGTCTATTATGTTACAAAAAGAAAGGAAAATAAAGATCTTTCAAGTTTAAAGTCCAGATACAAGAAACCCAAACACGAAATGTACAAAAACCAAAGAATTTTTTAATCGATTCTCTAAAAGCTATTTACTGCTTCTTAAATATAACTTAGCTTTAGACTAAACAGTACTATTTTGCTTAAGAAATGTAATTGTTTAAAAATTGTTCAACATGCACGAAATCTCAGCAAGCAGAACTGTTTCAAGCCATTCAATGTAAAAAGATCACATATAAGGATGTCTCATTTCCTCTTTGCACCACACAACTGGTATTGGTAATGCACAATTGTCTAAAAGACTCAAGGAATATAAATTGGGGTCAGCACTGTTGCACTGCAGATTAAGTCACCACCTGCAACACCCACATCCCATGTGGGTGCCAGTTTGAGTCCCAGCTGCCTCACTTCTGCGCAGCACCCTGCTAATGCACCTGGGAAAGCCAAAGATTTCCCAAAGGTTGGAGTCCTGCATCCATGCCAGAAACCCAGAAGAAGCTCCTGGCGCAGCCTGGCACTGCAAATCATTTGGGAAGTGAAACAATGGATGGAAGAGTTGCCTCTCTCTCCCTGTAACTGCCTTTCATTAAAAAAAAAAAAATCTTTTTAAAAGAAATTAATCCTGATGGTAAAAACAGCAAAATCCTTATGATGGAAAGCTAGAGTCTTACAGAGAGGCATTATTTTTTAACAACTTTCTAAGTTTCAGAGGCACATGTAAATGAAAAATAATGAAATCACTACTACCTTTCTATACAAAGGCAACATCTAAACTGTATAAGCACAATTGAAGTATGCAAGTGCAAATATGGATTGCTAACTCATTTAAATAAAAATGAAAAAAGGTGTTAATTTCCAGAATTTTATTAGCAAATCTTTCATAAAAACATGTGGATGATTCTACTTGTCACATGGGAAAAGGAAATAAGATGGCAGCCCATAAATGTAACCGTGTCTTCTGCACAGCCTTACATACAACACATACTGTGTAACAAGTATCACATACAAAACTGAAAGCCATGCCTCCAGGAAAATAAACCTACGACTCATTTAATCAACTGAAAATTGGTGCCCAAAATACCGAAGGAATGCTTTCAATAAAAGCAAAAGTATCTTAACAGGCAAAAACTAGTGACACATAATGATAAGCATCAATTCTTAGCTCTGGTGAAACTAAACCACTAAAACTTGGAAGAATGTAACAAGTATAAATTACTTGGTACAATCTTGTGCAACAAATTTGGAGAGCCGGTTGGCATTATTTAGTAATCTTAAAGAGACACATTACCTATCAGCCAGGACCTTTTCTCATAGGAATAACTCACGCTAGGCCCAGAGTGATGCCGCTGACTGTAATACCAACATCACTCCACTTCCTCTCCAGCTCCCTGCTGATTTGTCTGAGAAAGCAGCGCAAGACGGTCCAAGTTCTTGGACCCCTGCACCCTCAAGCGAGACACAGCTGGAGTTGTAGCCTCCTGGCTTCGGCCAGCCCAATCACTGCAGCCTTTTGAAGGGTGAACCAGCAGATGAAAGATGTAGCTTTCTCTTCCCCCCAAATTCTGCCTTTCAAATATATAATCAAATCTTTCTTTTTTAAAAAAAAGTCTCATACATGAGCACAAAGAAATACATAAGGCTATATACCCTAGGGTCATTAGGTAAGATACTGTGACCAGTTTTATCAGTAAGCCAAGAAACAAACTGCCTGACTGATGGAATACAATAAGGCATTTAAAAACAAAAGAGCAATGCCAGATTTCGCGCATACCAGGGGGTCTGGAGGAGCCTGGGCAACTCCTCTGGCAGGACATAGTCCCTGCAGGTTAGCACAAGAAGCATGATAGGAAACAGCCCAGAATAGGCCATGGAAAGCTTCCCACTCGCATACATTTGGCAAGGGTCAGGGGCAGACCAGGCTGAATCGGTTCATGTCATCCACTGGCTAATCTGAGCACCAGAACACAGTGTGGGTTGGGCCGGGTTTGGTCGCGACAAAACCAGTGCACAATATGGAATGCCAGGTGAGGTTGCCTGTACTGGATTTGACTGCAGCACCCAACCAGCACACGTGAGAACCAGGAAGGGAGGGACAGAGCTGGCAGGGGGATTAAGGGGCTGGTCCCCTTGCCAGACAGCTACTCCCACTGGAGAGCGTGGGCTGGGATGGTGGCAGACCAGACTAAGCAGGGCTACAACACCTGTGCGCCTCATGTGGACTAGATCAGGGAAAAGCCAGGCTGGACTGATTATTCCTACAGGTGCAAACATCAATTGGAGTGGGTGAGGGATGTTTGGGCTTGGCTGCAGCATCAGCTGGCAGAAGCTGGCACTGGGGACTAATTCTGTCAAGTCAAACCACAGAACCACCCGAAGAGTGCATAAACCGGGACTGAGAGAGACCTGGGAGGGAAATAGTGGGTTCCCCCTTCCTGGGTCACTACTCCCGCGGGAGGGTAGGAAAACTAGGATGGGGCTGGGGTGGTTAGACAGAGAGGCGCTCAACAACATCTGTGAGGGCTGGATAGCTGAGTTGGTTAGATGGAACTAAGCTTTAATACCCATTGACAAGTACAAGAGCCAAATGGGATGGGGGACAGACTGGACTAGTCTGCTACACATACTGGCAAACCAGGGTAGCGGGCGGGCCTGGTGGGGGTTATTGTGGGTCGCCCCGACTAGGCTGCAGCTCCCATTGGTTGATGTAAGGGCCGAGTATGTGCTGGGCAGAACCAGACTGGACTACAACACCCATTGGTTCCAGTGCAACTCGGGCCTGAAAACAGAACAAACCCAGCAATTGCTGGACTCAGAACCCTAGCCAAGAAAAGACAGAGGACAGAACAAGTCAATCAACCATCTCAGCTACCTGTTGGGCAGCGAAATACTGGGCAAATGAAGACTCTATGATGGACTGTGCCAATCAGTGGATTCTTCAACGACCCCGTTGAGCTGGGAGTGGCGAGACTGGCAGCGACTCATAACTGGAGAACTATTAAAACCACTGTAGCAAGTATCTCAGAGCATGCCCCACATCCGGGACTTGGGGTGGGTGGGAAACTGGGTGGGGCTTCTCCCTAAATATCCCCCTTCACCTAAGATACATGAAGGAAACAATATGGACATAATAGTGTTACCCACTTCCCTATTGCCCCTGAATCTTTTTTTTACCGTAATTAACTATGTAAAGATTGTCAACAATACAATTAAAAAAAAAAACAAAAGAGCAGGCTCACATTGATCATGGAAAAACCAGTGAAACAATCCTGCATTTTAAAAGTTAAGTAAGGTATACAAAATACCACAGGAAAAGTGCTCGGATAGTATCTGCACCCATTTCAGGGCAAGAGTGACCTCTTCAGAAAGAGAAGCAGCAAGGAAAGAGGAAGGGTGAGATTTCAGCTGTTCTTAGAACATTCTATTTCATAAAAATAGACTTGAAGCAAACGTGAGAAAATATAAATACTGCTCAAAATTTGACTTGTAAATAAAAAGATGCCTTGCTTTTTATCTATAGTTTGCCAAGCACTACAATACGGTCTATATACGATATTCCAGTTATTACTAGCTGTGTATTTTCTTAGTGGTATCGTATGACCCAATTAACACTAACGCTTGAATTTAATATCGTAACATAGTCTAGCGTGGGTCTTTCTGTATATCCAGGGATGGAAACAGAAGACTTGAACTAACACTCTGTGTATATGTCTGCCTCTAAAATAAGCAAAATTTTATCTATATATATTGTTTTTAAGATTTTTATTTATTTATTTGAAAGAAGAGTTAGAGACAGAGATGAAGCAATAGAGCTCTTCCATCTACTGAGTTACTCCCCAAATAGCCACAACAACTCTTTGAAGCAAGCCAAAGTTAGGAGCGTCTTTCAGGTCTCCCATGTGGTGCAGGGAGTTGGATCAGAGTAGAGCAGCAGGGACACCAGCACAACAGGCAGTAGCTTAACCTGTTTCACCACAACACTGACACCAAAAAATAAGAATTTTTCCAAATAAATTACTCAAATTTTCTAATCTAGTGATCTCCCGGATTAATTTTGTTACAAATGTTAAAAGTAAGCTTTTTATTTAAAAACCATTTTTTTCAGGAAGTAGTTACGTATATTTAAAAAACAAACAGACCTAACATTCTTCAACCTTGGAATATTTATAAATTATGATTCATTTTTATCAATATCTTGAAAGCATAATAGAATGTAGACAGTATTTACTCATGATCTCACAATCTTTAAATCAGTTTTTTGAGCCAATACTGTTAAAAAGAAAGCTGTACAACGTAGAATTCCAATTAAAAAAAAAAAAAACAGTACATCTTATGTGTATAACACAGATAAGAATAACAAAAGGTGAGGTGGGTCATTAAGATTCCCCTTGAGATACCTGTATCTCCTATGGGAATGACTGGGTTTGAGTTCTGACTCTGCTTCTAATTCCAGTGTCCTGCTACTGTGTACCACGGATGGCAGTGCTGAACAGCGTGAGTACTTGGGTGCCTGCCTTCCGCACAGGAGACCTGAACTGAGTTCCAGACTCATGTTTGCATTATCAGCCCCAGCAGTGGCAGGCTTTCAGGGAGAATGAATCAATGGATGGAACAACTTGTTCTGTCCATACTATTATCTATTTGTCTGACATTTGAATGAAATAAACACAAATTACTAAAAAGTTCATCAAAGTAAAAACCACCAGCTTGTCTTCCCTTTATCCTGCCATATTTTCTCAACTTCCATTGGAAAAAGTGGAAATGTTATTTTTTCTCATTATCTTTCCTAAAAACTAATTGGTGAATAAATGGGTGGGGTAAAATGATATTCAGATTTCAGAAGACTATTTAAATCAACTTTTGACTTTCACATGAATTTCATATATAATCATGTTACTCTTACTTATAAAATGCAGGTATAAATTTCCACTTGAACCCAACCCAGCACTTTGCCCAACCCAAATCAGAAATATGTAGAGCCTCTAGAAGACACTCGTAAGATGTCACCAGAAATTCTCTAGTTTATCTAGAAACAGAAATCTTTTCTCCATCTTTTTAAGTACTAAAATCCATTTGATGAAAGGATTATAATAGTTGTCATCTGGCTATTCTTTAAACCTAGGTAGCTACGACAACTACATCTTTCAATATTACATAGATGATGTGTCAATAATAACACTAGTGATAATCTCACCATCTTATAACTATATAACGTCACAGTAACAACAACCTTCCAAAAATACTATCTTGCCAGATATCAACAGGGTACCAAGAGTTAAACTGACAGAAGGAGAAAGGAATATTAAGTACAAATGTTCTAAAGTATATAACAACAAAAAAAAAGAAATCCATATTCTAGGATGACAAACCAAGAACCAGCACTTCAAACATCGAAAAACTGAACAGAAATGGTGAGGATTGTATGTTCACCACAATGCATTCTGCTCTGAACAATCTAATATTGTGTTGTCAATGCTAAGAATTTTGGCAAAACAAAGAATTTTTATTTTAAACTCATCATTCACTGGTTTCAAGGGGTTCTTTAGGATTAAATTTAAAGGGAAATGTATCAACAAAGTTGCTGCATGTTAACTGAAAACGAAAGCAACATTCTGGAGAATGGATTGTTGAGCAGGGAGTGTGTGTGTACACAAGGTGGGGTAGGAAAACAGAAATGGTCATTAGCTTAAGCTATCTTAATGGTTCATAAAACGCCTCTTGAATAAAATTTTAAAAGGATGAATTCAAAACCTGTAATGGTCACTGAAGACACGACGTTTCTTAAATTGTTTCAATTTAAGGTTTTACCTGTGGTGTCCAAGAAACAGAAAATGGAACAGGAAAATCCACAAAACAATCTGGTGACTCTGCAGGGTACTATGGGAAAAACACAAAACCAAGTCATTTCTGCTTCTGATGACAATTTCGGGTGCAGAATTTCAGAAAACTGAAAATATTACAAAAGTATCATTGTTCTCTTCAGTGTAGCATATACGACGATCTTAATTCTGCTGTTACGGTGAGCTGACAGCTAACGCTATCTTGGTTAAGAATACAGAAATCTGAATGATGTGCAGCAAGCAATAAAAGGAGTGATCACAGGCGTAAACCAGAAAGAATTCTGTTTATATTCAAGATAAGGGATCCAATAAGCTACTATTTAATTACCTTCCAGTCTATAAAATTTAGCTACAATAACCTTTAGTCACTATTTAAATAGGCATTATGTGTTAAATGAATCAGGCAATACATGAAAAGACCATATTTAACTAGTAACTTAAAAATAATTTTCTATGTTAAAGCAATTATTTTATAACATAAATAAAAGGAAATAATGAAATATCATATAGCTGTTAAAAAAACAAAGTTTAGCAAAAAAAAAAAAAAAGCCTTTCTAAACATGGCAAATAAAAACTTGATTCCCCAATTATTTACCAAAAGGTGATACTTATAGAGACAAATTAGGTTTCTGAGTTATCAAAGCCCAAAGATAAATGTTCTTCATGATGACTGTACAATCCAATTCTGGATTCTTGAAAGTCATGTGTAATTAAAAATACTCTTTCTTCTTTCCTTTAACAGACTCAACTCACATGAACATTTGACCCAGAGGTTAAATGGGACTTGGAATGCCCACACACCCCACTGAAGTGCCTGAGTCCAAACTCCACTTTTCATTCTAAATTCTTACCAATGCACACCCTAGAAGGCAGCGGGTGATCTCATACCCGCTGGAGAGGAGACCTGGAATGAGTTTCCAGTTTCCAGCTTTGGTATGGCTACTATTTGGGACATCTGGGAAATGAAGTAGTAGTCTATATTTGTAAGTAAATAATTATTAAAAATTCTAGGTTTAAAGAAGGAAAATTATAGTTTTAGGAAAACTTCATTTGACAAATGCTTAACAAAAGTCTTAAATTTCAATTCTCAGCATCTTTTTTTCCAGGACTTTTATGAGTAAACAAAAGGCAACAGTATTTAACAAACATCAGCCCATTTAAAGCCAGTATTTTCAAAAGGATTAACATTTGCTGCAATAAACAGTTGGTTAAAAAAAAGCTCACTGCTACAGACATATACCCCCTGGCTACTGGCATCTGGCTATGTAAGTGGCACAAGGGCAAATATAGAGAAAACCATAAAAATATTCTAGCATTTCAATTCTGAACAATCTGAAGCAATAAAAGGTCAAGCAGAGATTATTTAAGGCTCCTCACAATAGCGGCTGTTGCACTTCAAAGTTTAACTACTATAGTCACCAGAGTAATGATTTGGATGTAAAAAAAAAAAATGTGATTATCTCAAATAGTTTTCCCTGGTTACAACTTTATTCATCTGTGCTCTTTGACAAGTTGATCAATATATCTGACTCCACAAGTAAAAAAGTTGGCCAAATTCTTACAAAATTTATCTTTTTCTCTAAAATGTCAGATTGCTTCAAATAATGCACAGGTCAAAACCCTCCAAGGGTAGAAAAGAGAATTTAGCATATCTAGGTGAGTAGAGGCTACTTATGCTAACACACAGCATCAACTCTCTAAAGTAAGTGAGTCATCAAAATGGATGGAGTAAGCAAGATATTATTCAAGTGTTACCAGTTTTAGAGTGGATACACTAAGCCACGTATTGGCCTTGGAGGGCATTAAGCCCACATATAGCTCATCATGTTGGAAGGCAGGAAATCCTATACCTTATTCAGGACCCAGAATGGTGAAGAATACATGCAAACTGATAGAAAAATATCCACAAGCACTTAAAGAAAAACACAAATCTGTAAAATATCTTATATTGTTATGTTGAGTGCATAGTACAAAATCTAATCCACAATTTTAATCTCTTTTTAAAAAGACATATCTTGATAAATATACAAATATCATATACTGAATGATCTCCCACATAAACATGATTCCACCATATGCTTTTGGCAATGTCATCTTTAAAATGTTACGTTTGTAACAATGCAAAACAACCTTACCACTATGTGTGTAATAAATTGGACTGACCTATATGCAAGTTGGCTCTATACCTATTATGTGCACCTATGTATACTTATTAAGCCATACCTACTATGACTTAAATGAATAGATTAAATGCACAAATTAGATTCACATGTAAGATTAATTTTATGACTTTAATAAACTCTAAATGTGAAAACTTTACTTTAGCAGTTTAATTGAAAACAAAAGCTCCACTTACAAGGCTATTAATTGAAAAATCGGTATTTAATTATGTTCAAGTATAGTTTTCTAAATCACACTTGAAGCAATTCGATAACTATAAAAGAATACAATTATATGTTAATTATATATGTTAATTACACATGTTAATTATATATTTTAATTAATTATATGTTTTATTATTATATGTTTAATTATATATTTAATTATATATTTATATATATTATTATTTAATTAATTATATATTTTAATTGATTATATATTTTGTTAACACCATATTTTATACAATGTTATATTATGTATTTGTTAGATTCAGTGTATTTTAGACTAAGGAAAATTTTAACCAAGTGTGTCCCACGTTGGTCCATCTAAGCAGTAAAGCTGGATACACGGGAATACGTTAACTGAAGCCGAGACAGAGCACCAGACCTGGTATGTATCTGATTTGCTTATCAAGTAGTTCTGATCTTAGCTGAAGTTGTATAACCCAGAGCTCTTTCTAGTAAAGAAACGATCACTCCATCCCATAGGTGAGGATATACTATAAATAACACATAAAAATACACTTGTAAAAACCACCTAACTATAAATTTCTTTTATATATTCATTTTATTGCAATTAATCATGCTTTCAGTCCTAAGTAGTATTAAAATTAATTATTAGTATTGTGTTCTTTGTGGGTCTTTTGAAAACAGAAGCGGTGGCAAGCGGTAGAATTAGGAAAGTATATACTCCATAATAAAAAAATCAAAAAATATAAAATTGGAGAAACAGAGGTTTGTATATTTATCAAGGTATGTCTTCTTTAAGGTTAAAATTCAGTAAAAAAAAATGTGGATTAGATTTTGCACTATGTACTCTTAACAATTTAAGTTATTATTCATTTTAACCCACAGACTAAAATACTCCTCAAAAAGAAATCAGTGCATCTCAAAGACAGCTTTGTTTCTATAAAAGCTAAAGGGGAAAAAAATAAAGATTTCAATACATTGTGGCAACATAATAAGTAAAATCTTAAAAAAAAAAAAACCCACAAACCACACACCCAATGGCTTCCTAGCTCAATTTAAATCAATCTTTTTCTGCTGCCAGGACCCGATAAGATAACCTGCTAACTTTAAAATGTTCACAGTTGAGGACATACTCTCCATAGAAACAAACTCTCAGAACTCTCATCTCATCTACAGTAAGGTTAAGCAAGCAAGCCGACAGGACAGACCAAATCAGAGGCCACACGTTCTCTCTCAATACAACCAACAAATGAAATATATGCCATCAGCCTAGATTACTACTAAAACCTTACACATGTAGTTGAAGCATGCTTACAGCACTACCTCCATTTTAAGTATAAGGACTAGTAAAAATGAAGGAAGGATGTATTTAAAATCTTTGACTTGGGTTTTGCTAAAACAGCAAAGCAACTTTTATCAATGTACAAAATATAAACAAATGGAGCTTAGAAGGACATGACAACACCCTTGCCATGGGGAACATGCTACCTTTGGGAAGGATAAACGCAAATCTGTCTTGGATTTTAAGAAAAAGTATACCTTTCAGAACTTAAAAGGAAAATAAAATCCTTTACAAATAAAATTTCTATCTACCAATTTTTGATTCAACACTTACATGAGTCTTAAAATTACACATAAATATTCTAAATGTGAGAGTGCAAAAGAATGAGTCATTTCTCAACCTGTCTGATACAGAGACCCTAGAAGGTATCAACATTTCTGTGTCACCCAGCACAGTTTTATATATTAATTTTCTTGTGGAAGGCTTAAATGCCAGACACATTTTTAAAAAGGACAAACACAATTGATCTTTTCATCACTACAATCTTCTGAAATAGAGTTGATTGATGACTCCCAAAAACAATAAAAAAAGGATGCCCTGGTTTTCTTCAAAATCATGTTTTCCCCAAAGATTACTAAGTAAATGATTAATATGCTGAATTTCCTTATTTCTATTTAAAATTTACCACCTAGAAGTAAAAATCAAATGATGCAACCCTGCTGTACATCAATGAAATCAATGAATAGTTACAGATTTAGCCTGTAAAAGGGCTCTATAGAGGAGGCTTTATAAAGGTTTGCATAACCTTTGCAAATTCTTAAAACTATCTAAGTCAGACATTTCAGCCATAAAGCAAACTAATGAGTGTGAGCGTGTGTGTGTGTGTGTGTGTGTGCGCGCACCATGGGGAGGGAGAGTCAGGTAAGAACTATAAAGTTCTTACAAAGTTGAAGGCAAAAGGCTCTCTGCTGAACTGGACCTGGAAGAGGGGAAGCACTCAGCTTTCTACTTACTGTGGGCTTACAAAAATAACAAATGGCATGTTGGGAGACACCAAATCTTACCAGTAATTTTTACAACACAATCTTAAACCACATGAGTTTAACACAGTTTGGTTAAATTTCAGCTAAACAGGAAATTGCATCTACACTTCTGGACACTTAGTACGATACATTCTTCGCGGATTTCCAAACTGGATTTTAAAAGCATCATGTATGTAGTTTTAGAAGCACCTAGCACAGCTTTGCATTGAGAATACAGGGTTCACTTCACACATACCTTCGCCTTTAACTTGAGGGTGAGTAGATGCTCTCTACCAGAAGCATCTTCTGCTTTTAGCTTGATGGTACTGAAGCAAGAATCCACGTCCACAAACCTGATGTGTAAGGGACACAATGAGGGCTTGTTTTACATGGGGTAAAACCGAAGATGGTGGTACTCAAAATAAAAACAGTTGCTATCCTATTAATCCATTACAAAAATTAAGCAGACGAATTTCTGCATGCCAGCCTTTCTGCTGCTGTGGATTTACTGCTGTTAATACATCCACCTCGTGCTTAATGCAGCCATACATCTCTGGATTATTTACAATGTGTGTCGGGGCTCATGCTGTGGTCAGTGAGCACTGTGTTTCAGTTTTCCATCACTGGAACCTCTGGCACACACAGCATGTTCCTGTCAGCCTCTACGTATGTACACATTAAACTTCCTGTCAAACTCTTTGATCCATTTCTGTAGTTTCATACAGTATGAGACTTTTATGCTTCCTTTATTTGTTTTTCTCCTCGATGAACTTCTCCTTTATTATCAATAATGTTACTGTAAAAAAAAATCTGACTGATATTAGTTCATATACTCAAATTGATCCTCCAAGGAAAATGCTGTATAAGCACAGGTACAGCCTGGTCTCCTAACAATAAATTTTATTTTGGCACGATATATAGCATCTGACACTTAACCTAGGCATGCATGCAAGATGACTAATAATTTAAACACACAACACAAGCACAATTGTTTTTTGCTTTAAGTTGCTCTAAATGTATGAATTTTCTACAATGGAAACCAATACCCTTTGAAATATATCATTCTGTAAAAATATGGTCCCTTGAGTAGCATAAGCTACTGCCAAAAAGGTTCAGATTTAGCAATATATTTACTAGTGAACCGGGCATATGGATTTTTTTTGACATTTTTACAGTACTGTACCCTTGTAAAAATAAAAAGTAGTCTAAGAGCACTGCACGGCTTAACACCCCCAAGACCAGTTAGACCTAATATTTGTCTGCTAACCCAGGAAACATTTTTAACACCACACATGCCATTTACCTAGTAACCAGAAATAGAGAAAAAATAAGCCAATTTCAAGAAATGCTGAGCAATGAAGTTATGAAACACTGTAATAAAAAAAGAGGGCTAATTCTGAAGACAATATGCACACTAACAAAGACGACCTCTCATGAAAAATGTGTCAATCTAGAAAACGTCCTAAGCCTTAGAAAATGAACACTGAGTTACTCTGAACAAAAATGTTTCTTTCCACAAAAATTTCAGTAACTAATGCTTATGCTCAGTCAACTCTACCTAGAAATAGATCAAACACCCTCCCACCTCAAAATAACTGCTACCTGAGTGTTCCCCTTTTATCCAGTGACTCTAAGGTTCAGAATAGGGTTACACTTCAGATACAAAATATTTAGGTGAATACATGTATTTGTAGCCTCTCTTTCCTCACCAAAAACAAAACAAAACCATTCAAAAATCACAGAATTTTAAACAGGTATAAACTCAGAGTAAGAACAACAAGGATTAGCAGTCATTAAAGCAAATTTAACAACTTAAAAGCAGCTAAAAGAGCACTGAATTAAAACACACTAGAAGACCAAGAGGGCTCAGGAGAGGAGGTGATTGGCAGCAACAGTCTAAAGCCCACAGAAGGCGACTGATACAGTGGTAGAAACCATGAGGCATTTTCTAAAAAGTAAAGAAATGAAAAAGAGGATATTTCAAATTTTAATAAAGCTGTGCTAAAAAAATTATAGCTGCTCTCTTCAGTGAAAAATTACATCATCAAAAATTAAACAGCATGATTTTTAGATTCAGCAATAGGCAAAGCTAAAACACTTATAGAAACTGATGTACATTTATCAAACAATTAGGATTTAAAATGAAGAGATGACCGAAACTGGGAAATGGAAAAGCAAGCAGTATCATGGAGTAAGCTCAGTAACAATAGAATCTGTTAGGCTCAACTGAGAGCCAGGAGGCACTAACCTAAACTTGAATGGTTGTAAAAGAGCATTAAAAAATATTAAATTGAAAAATTTAAAAATGAGGTAGCATATCAGCTAAGTGATGTTATTATAATAATTAGCATGTAATTCCCAAAATAGATAAAATGCATTGTTTTTCTTGATTTATTAATCGACTGAATTTCTAGACTTGAAAATTATGAAATGTTGGTTTCAAAGAATAAAACTAGGGCTAGGAAACTATGGGAAGAAGACTTTTGTAATGTAAGCCTTAAACATAATGAGTACATATATACAGAGAGCAAGCAACAAGGAGGTAGACAACACTTGTTCAATTCCTGCTTATTGGGGGGGTATGCAGAAATTTCATTGCGATAACGAACATCTTGAGTAAATGTGACCTACACAGCAAAGTTGTCCTAGTATTCATTTCCATCTTCCTTCCTTTGGTAACAAGACTTTGTCCCCATTCTGTCTCCAACTAAACCAAGTTTCACCAAAGTAGATCCACCTAGCAAGTGATTCTTCTGAATACCCTGGCAGCAACTGAGGTGTCAGCATATCACTAAATTTTGGTTAGGGGTACTACCATCAGAGGTGATATGTGCATCTTTCAGACGGTTTTGAATGAAACTGTTCCTTCTTCAGTCACCGCTCTCATTCCCAATTTGAATCAAAATAAGCCAGCAAAGACTATGGGGACAGAAACAACAGGTGTAGCACTGACCAATGAAATTTCCGTAATTACAATATCCAACGCAGGGTCCACACCAGGACCTATGAGCCACAAGTGGCTACATAGTTAAATATGGCTAATACGGATAATGAATATTTACCTTGCCTAATTCAAATAAAAATGTTGGCAGGCACAAAAAAGCAAGTAACTGCTATGCTGAACTATAAACTCCTTTGGGGGTAGCTAGAAAACAGTAAAGATTCTTGAATAACCTGTGGAATGAAGCCTCCAATCAACCAACCTCAGCCCAGTTCTAAATATTAGATGAGTAGTAAAAATCATTCTTGTTTGGAGTTCTGAACATTCAAACCTTCTTGTTGACTTTGCACCCTAAATAACAGACCATGTTTTCATCTAGTCATACTAGGAAGGAATATCTTGGTGTTCTATTTACCAAACAAGTGATAACCTCTTACAAGTGGTATCAAAACAGTCTCTCAAAGACAACTTCAATTATTCTTACCTGGGCAGAATATTATTGTTACTCATTTAAACAAAATGTTCATTTAAATAATAAAAAAAAATTTCCATCACTGGAAAGTGCAAATTACTCAAGTTATTAGAGTTATTTACAGCCATTTGGTAACATTTGTTCCCACACTGCCCTGGAAATCACATTAACATGCTGCTTTGAGAAGGAGGTTAGGGATTACTACTCAACTAAGCATAAACTAAAATTGAGTAAGAAAACAGAAAAACAAAGTACGAAATCTAAAGAGAAAGTGTTACACTTTCGGCACTCTAGATTGTATTTATTTTCCTTTGCTTCAGTTCTTTTTAAGCCTCCTTGCAATAAATAAAAGGCACTTAACTTGAGAATTAAGTTTTTTGAAACAATGATAAAAGATGCTAGTACTTCAGCTTTAGGGAAGTCTTCATTGTCTCTGTTAACAGCTCGGTCTTACCAGAAAAAAACAAGCGGAAAAAATGTACTTTATCTCTCTTGAAACAGGGCACTGCTACTGGCCAACAGTCTAAGTCACTTATTTAGTTTTCCCTTCCGGTAGTCATCTAGTTACATTTAAGTAGCAATAACATCAAAAGTCAACATTGTATCAAAAAGCAGACTCACTTTACATCCTACTAAAACATGAAAGCTAATTTCCACTGCCACTCTTAAGGTTCAACATCACCTCTAGGGACTTTCTAAATAACTTGTAGTCCAAAGGATCTCACCTGATACTCACACTGCAAGTTCTACCTTGCCAAGTAAATAAGCTCTGTTGTAAATCACAGGAATGGTTCAAATCTCTACATATGTGCTTATTACTATGTATACAGGGACATGTACAAGCTATTGTCAGTTTGGTGCACTTGTTAGTAATCCTCATTTATGTTTTAAACAAATGCAAATTGTTTAAATATTACACAGAACACAATTAAGGCAACTTTTTCACTAAAATTTATTCAGAGATTCAAATATATATGTATGTGTATACACACACAAAGAAAAATCACTATAAAGGTGGTGTAAATGAAAATCAAATTGAGTAATATTATGTTCTTATGTATCATAAAAAAACTGATTGTAATTAAATCTTAATACAAACTTAGTGTCTCAACAACCTTATACCTACTTTTTGCAAAGAACTATGTGAGTCTCACAACATGTTGCTTTTTAATATTATTAGGCATAATTAGATTCCTGTGAATTATGAAGAAAATGTGGATCAGAGAGGTTAAGCTGCCTGTTCAAGGTCACACAGATAAACCAGATTTAAGGCTTTTTCACCAGGTGTGTTGTACTGACACACTATCACAGGAAAAAAACTGACAATCCAAATCTACAGCCAGGGACAAGATATCCTAAGCAAATCTTGTCCCTTTTGTTTCTTACAATCCATGCAGACTAATGATTAAATAACAGGAACTCATTAATCCAAGTCCCCATCATTAAGCTATGATAGTTTCAGTCTGTTGCTTAGATTTGTAAAATATCTGTTCAAGGATGGGATAATTTTCCAAATGGCCAATTTTCTTGAGGTCAAGACAGCTTACTTAGTCTCACCTCTGTGTTTGACTAACTCCATGAACTGCAGGAAACACTACTGAAAGCTCTATATGAGAGCTGCCCTGGAGCACAACATCCATTCAGGACGCCTGCATGCTAGCACAAGGCCTGCCTTGGATACAAAATGAGCGCATACCAATGAGGTTGAGAACAAAATATAGTTTAAAGTTTATTAAGTGGTTTTAAAAAAGTTCATGGAAATGCATATTATGGAAAAATGCACAGGTTAAAAAAGTCTGCACCAAAATACATATCTTCTGTCTCCCCCAAATTTTCCTACATATCCTGCTATTTTGAGAATACATAAAATGGCTAGCAGAGTCAGCAGCACACAGCATGAACTTCCTAAAAGGCAGCCCCTTTATGTAACAACATCAGTACAAAGAGGAAACAATTATGCTGTGGTGGCATTTCCAGAGGTATATTCTTATTTTTTGTTTTCATCTATTGTCAAAATTATAAATCAATTCCTTTCCATTACAATGATTGTAAAATGGAAAGCAAAAAGTGAATGCTTTCTATGTATCTCTTTAAAAAACATCCCATAAAAATATTTTATATATTTGCTGGGGTTAGCATAGTGTCATAGCCAGCTAACCCTCCACCAGCGGTGCCAGCATCCTATATGGATACAGGTACATGCCCCAGCTGCTGCTACTTCCAGTGCAGCTTCCTGTTATTGGCTTGGGAGAGCAGTGGAAAATGGCCCAAGTGTTCGAGACCCTGCACTTATTTGGAGACTCAGAAGCAGCTCCCACCTACCAGATTCAGACCGACCTAGCACTGAGTATTGCAGCCATTTGCAGAGTAAAGTAGCAGATGGCAAAGCTGTCTCTCCTGCTCACTCACTGGCTCACTCTGTAACACTGACTTGCAAGTAAAATAAATAAATCTTACTCACGCCCATATATATATATATATATATAATATATATATATTTATTTATAAATATATATATATTATATATATAAAATCTTTGTTGCTAAAGGTCTCAAATCCTGTACGTACACTCTACAGTATTTAGCACAGTTATTTAAGTGCCCAAATAACACTCTACATATAGCCTGACTCTCCCACAGGTATTAGTTCATAAGTAATCTAAGCTGCAACTCTCTACACATTCTCACTGTCTTACATGACAAGCATTTGATATCTAACCGCTAGCTTAAAACTTCAGTATTTGCAGCATGTTAAGAAATGGCCTGCAAATACCAGGTTCCAATATGAGGAGTGGTTTGTGTCCCAACTGCTTAGATTCTGATTCAACTCCCTCCAAATGCATCTGTGAAAGCAGATATCTGCCCAAAGACTAGGGTCCCAACTACCCACGTTGGAGCCAGTCTGGACCATTGCGGCCATTTGAGGAGTGAATCAACAGAGGAAAGATCTCAGCATATTTTTCTGTCTTCTCTACCATTTGTCTTCCAAATAAAACACTCTTTTAAAACTATGAATGATTCAGATGTATCACATTATGTCTTCACTGTCTTTATTACTGGACTTTGAAAACTGCCTCAAATATACTACATCAAGTAACACTGGAACAGTTATTCTTCTTGCCAAATCTCTACATCACCAACTATCAGCTAAACACTAAGATCTTCACAAGTAAGCAATTGAAAATAAAAAAAAAATTTTTCTCTAATCCATCAAATTTTACCCTAGCATAACTAGGTCCACAACATCAATGCCTCAAAACAAACCTTTCTAACTTGAGCTGCAAATACCATACATCAATATTTTGTCTTGTTTGCCACCCCTTCCATGGCTATTCATTAAGAGCATTCTATTTACCCCAAATTCTACTCAGAAATGGTGCCTTAAATGCTACAAATAATGAACAAACATGAATTGATCCTCAATATCATGACGCTCCATCCAAAATTATATCGGACAGATATTTCTAGCAAAAGTAGAGTTGCCTGCTATTGATCAACTCTTCCACTGTAAACAACTAAAGCAGCCTGATCAAAGGAAAATCAAAATAAATGTTTGAAAGTATTGAAGAAGTTCTAAAGCAACCAAGGCGGGAAGGGGCAAAGATGTAAAGAAGTGAGAAGCAGGTAAGGGGCAATTTGTGAGTTCAGAGCACAGGGATCCAGCAAGGCTCCAGCACAGAACTCCTGTCACACAGTAAGACCACAGGGATCCAGCAAGGCTTCAGCACAGCACCCCTGTCACACAGTAAGACCATCTTACAGAGCACAGGGATCCAGCAAGGCTCCAGCACAGAACCCCTGTCACACAGTAAGACCATCTTACAGAGCACAGGGATCCAGCAAGGCTCCAACACAGCACCCCTGTCACACAGTAAGACCATCTTACAGAGCACAGGGATCGGAGCAAGGCTCCAGCACAGAACCCCTGTCACACAGTAAAACCATCTCTTACAGAAGGAAACGGGGAAAATTATCAACTCAACAGGCCAAGATCTGGTGAAAGACACAAACAGAAAAACTGGCTTACTATTCTGACAGTTTTGCCTCAAAACTTCTGATAAAGGCTTAACCTGCAGGGGATAAGAATAACAAGAGAGTGGAAAGCCACTGGAAAACAGACAATATTCAGAAAGCTGACAATACTAAGGAATTAGAAATCAGAGGCCCTAAATGAGAAAAAGCCCAAGTGAACACTCCAAGATCTTAGTTGGAAATTTTGGAGGGTTATCTCTAAAACCAAACAGGTATGTGGGAGCTTACCAAAAGTGGAACCCAGATCAAGAGGCAAATTATGCGAAGATAAAGTTCAGGAGTCAACAAAAAAGAAATCCTCATGATTGCACCCGATTCTTGACAGAAACCTCCAGAGGCTTAGCACAGCAAAGGCAGGGCGGAAGCAGAAGCCACCTATAATCCATCTGAGCCTTTCCTGACAAAGGACAAGGTAAAACTTCTGTTCCATTTTGGCCAGAAATGTGTGTGTGTGTACACACACACACACATATATGTGTTATATAAATGCATACATATATGTATGCACATATGTTATATATATAACACATATATGTATGCAAATATGTTTCAAATGCACAATTCTCATTACATTGAGGACTATTCAATGCTTATTATCAGGCCTTGTATTTATGTAAACAATAACACCAGCTGTTGCCTCTAAACATGTTAATGCACAACTTTAAATATTCAACAAAGATTACTTCCTAGGGATGAGAACAAATATTTCCTAATGATAAAAGGAAAATCAACATGAAGATGTAGAAATTATAAATCTGTATACCCTCATAATGTGGCTGTAACTATATAAAGATTTGGGAGGACAAAATCAATTCTGTAAACCCACAATCATATTGGAAGAATTAACACAACTGTCCAGAGCCTGAAACATACGGAACATCTGACACGCATGGGGAAAAAATGTAAAGCACTACTCAAGAGTATACATTATTTTCAAGTGAGAATGGAGCATTATCTCAAGAAAGATGTGACAAAGCGTTGTTATAAAACAAGCTTCAAAATACTGAGATTATAATACGCAGCACGATTTGTGACAGAGAATTAAGTTAGCACTCAATAATCAAATAGCCAGAAAAATCCCAGTTGTTTGAAAATTAAGTTACATACTAAGTCAGCCTTAGATGCAAACAGAAATCACAATGAAAAATCAAGAACTTCAACTAATGGTAATAGAAATACTATATCTAAAAAACACAGAATATTAAAATTCACGGAAACTAGCTCAAGTTGCTTAGAGGGAAATTTATAGCCTTACATTCATATATCATGAAATAAGCAAAACTGGAGGGATGGAGGACCATTGATCTAAGTAATCATATCAAGAAATTACAAGGGAACAGTATCTAATGAAAAAAGAAAACTCTGGAAAATAATGCTGAAAATATATAACAGAGAAAATCAGCAAAGCCAAAAGATAGATTTCTGCAAAAGCTTATAAAACTGATATGGCTTTTGCAACCTGAGTATGAAAAATACCCAGATGCATAGATTTCAGGGTATATTTTTGGAAACAAAATAGCCTTATCACTTAATTCCATTTCCAAGATAGAAAAGGCACAAATTACTACAGTCATTTTTTTTTTCAAATGAGTACAGAATGAAGAAGGAAAAGGGCAGCTTTGCAGTGGGGAAATCTGATAAACATGATCTCATCCAGTCAATAACAACATCAAAGGCCCGGCACCGTAGCCTAGTGGCTAAAGTCCTCACCTTGCCCTCCTGGGATCCCATATGGGCTCTGGTTCTAACCCTGGCAGCTCCACTTCCTATCCAGCTCCCTGCTGTGGCCTGGGAAAGCAGTGGAGGACGGTCCAAGGCCTTGGGACCCTGTACCCGTGTGGGAGACTGGGAACAAAGCTCCTGGCTTCTGGCTTCAGATCTGTGCAACACCAGCCACTGCAGCCACTAGGGGAGTGAACCAGTGACGCAAGGTCTTCCTCTCTGTCTCTCCTCCTCTCTCTATATGTCTGATTTTGCAATAAAAATAAATGAATCGTTTTTAAAAATAGTAACATCAAGTCACACAGAATGTATACTGTTGTGATGTGCCAAAAAAACTTCACCTGTGCTTTTCTTCCCAAACACCCAAAGCCCTAGTCCACTCCTAGGGGAAACAGGAGTGGACTATCCTCAAGATAATCAAAACTAGGACATGGAAAAAAGAAATTTAATGTTGTATCCTAGAGGTAACACTAAAGAGAAAACACATACTAAAACTTCAGAACTTCTAAAAATACAGACATCAGTTCATTAACTGTAGTGAATGCACTATCCAAACACAAACTATACAGGAACTCTGAACAATCGTAATTTTTCACTCTAGAATTGTTCCAAAAGTAAAATTTGTTTGTAAGAAAACAGTAAACCCTAAGTAATCCTAGAAATCAAAATCCCTTTCCAACAGAAATCAACATGACAAATATCTTCACAAGCTAGTTGTCTGCATGATATCTGTGAGCATGTCATAAATCACATTAGGGAAATAGGCTGAGTTTCTAGCACAAAATCTGTAAAGTACTTTCACAAATGCTGTTTGATTCAGCCTTCATATTAACCCTAGGAAATAATAAGCATAAAAATACTTTATAAAAATAAGGATAAATAAAAAAATGGATATCACTATGTTTTTCTTAAATTTACTGACCAACTCAGCCAACAGAACTACTCAAACTTGAGAGAAGAAATAGAAAATCTGATTAGTTATACCAATTAAAGAAATGCAAACACTCTCCAGGTCCAGATGGCTTCATTTGCCAATTCTAAACTAAAACGTGACAGCAACCTTAGACAAAGTGTCACTCAGTGCAGTTAAATAAGGATCAAGGCCCTTCCCATACACACTTTTTAAGAGGTCAGTCTAACTTTTCTACCAAAGGCTGATGACGATACAAAACTAAATTTTTATGCACAATAGTATATTGTAATGATGTGAAGTATACAAAAATAGGTTAAACATTGCATTATAACATACAAAAAATGCACAAATCTTAAATGAACACGTTAATGAATATTAATGTTAGTTTAACATTCAAAAATCAATCGTAATTCCCCATATTAATAACAATAGCAACAGACAGGAGTTTTACAGTAATCTCAATAAACCAGAAAGATTGTACAATAACTTGAAATAAAAATCTTATTGCAGGTCATAGCTAACATGAAGACAAAGGAAAACAAATGATGTAATATATAGAAAATCTGAAATAAAGTCATTGTTACTTGCATTATGAATTATTTGAGGCTTAGGATTCTAACACAATCTAGATATTAAGTTAATTTGGCAAGGTTTAAACCAATACACAAAAGAAATAGCATTTTTATATGAAGATACTTCAAAAAGTTCTTGCAAAATGTATTTATACAGCTAATAAGAGAGAGATATATATACACCAAGAGATATTTACAAGAATGATCACAGCAGTATTATCAGCCAAAAGCTTGAATCAATTCAAACGATACGAGTAGAATGGATGTCAATTTAGACAAATGAATAGACAATGAATAAAAATTTACAAGATCATAAATAGATCTCACACACAGAAGCTGACAAAAAGAGAAATTCAAATTGCATGATATATGATTCCACTAAAAAAATCCACAAACTAGCACAACATTTCTGCAGCATCAGACAGTATAAATGTCTGGGCAAGGAAAACCAGAGGTACAAAAAAACTTTGAAAGTTCTGGTAATTTCATCTCTTGATGTGGATGCTTCTTTGACAAAAGTGCTGACGTTTTACCTGTTATACTTAAGATTTGTGCATTTTTTATATGTATGTTATAATGCAACAGTTTAAAAAATCACCAGAAAACATCATCTGCCTGCCCATAAGCAACAAAATTTAAATTATTATTACATGTAGCAACAGGCTTCTCTTAACACATTAAAATATCTACGGAAAACAGCATGTCTTTGGAAGAAAACGGGAAAGACAAGTTCAGAATGAAGTAGGAGTCACAGGTCACATTAATCTGTACTAACTTAGCTATTAGTACAACTCACTTTCGAATTATTTTTAGGTAAAAGCAAAAAGAAGATGCATTCAAACATAAGCCAAACTATGGAAGAATACTGAACATAAAGTTCTTAATGACTTTACAATAAGACCAGGTGTGGCACTTTGGCACAGCACTTAAGACACTGCTTTAAGACGCCCTGGTACAACACTAGACACCCAGGCTGTATTTCCAGGCTTCTGCTAATGATGACAGCTCAAGTAGTTGATTCTTGTCACCCATGTGGAAAACCTGAAGAGAATCCCAGGTCCCTTCAGCCTAGTTCAGCTCGACCTGGTAACTCCCTGTCTGCTTCCCTCTCTCTCTCCTTGCTCGCCCTCTATAATACATCAAATGAAAAACTAAAGGGATAAAATGAAGGTTCCAATAGATGGTGCACAAGTCTACAGAAGCATAAATTACTAGCTGATTGCGATGACAATGGGACTGAGGTTTCAAGAGTGAACAGGAAAAGGCAGTTCAATGTATAATGTGCCACATTTCACACATCTATCTGATCAGCCTAGAGTTCAAGAAAAGGGATGAGCAGGAGGAACTGTTGTTTTTAGTCTTCTTTCATAAAATGCAAATCATGTCTGTTCATCAAACTATTTTTTAAAAGATTCTAACAGCTAAATTTCAGGTACCAAATTCTTACACATGAGGATTTCCACTTAAATTTGTTAAATGTTTAAATTTTCAAATCTGCAACATAAAAAAGTTTGAATATATTTGCTAAATGGTGACTGAATACTCTACTCTCAATTGTGGACCAAAAGAGAATAACTGGCTTATCACAAACAGTGACTAACAAATCTACAGGTTGACTTAAATGCAATAGTTAGGGCTTTCCAAAATCATAAAAACAAAATTTTTCATTCTAACAATCTCACATGGGGCTTGATAACTGACTAGACAAAAAAATAAATGCAAAAGAGTGAAAATGTATTCTACCACACATAATCGAAGACCTGCCTGGAAACAAAGCAAGAGTGTTACCAAAGAGCTCTAGATAACCGCTCCAGGGTATATGTCCCCAAAACACACATTTGATTGCAGATACCCACATCACCACATTCACAGCAACATGGTTTGCAACAGGTAAAACATGGAACCCACCAAGATGTCCATCATCAAATGAGTGGAAAAATATACAGTATATACAAATGCAATGGATTATTATTCACCTATGAAAAAGAATGAAATTCTGTCCCTTGCATAAAAATGGTTGCAACAGGAGGTTATCACATTGAATGAAACAAGCTGGACATATAAAAAATACACTGTATTTATCTTTCTTTGTGGAAGTGAATTTGAGGTAGGGGAAAAAGGAAAACAAAACAACAAAAAAAGGAATGTCTAACAGTATGCTGAATGTTGGTCTTTTTAGCTTAAATCTGTTGAATCCTTTTAAGGGGACATTAAGCCTTTGACTATAAGTTAAAACTATCTCAGTGCTGGCACTGTGGTGCAGCAAGTTAAACTACGATCTGCAGTGTCAGTATAACATATGGCTGCCAGCCCAAGTCCCAGTTGCTCCACTTTGACCCAGAATATGCTGGGGAAAGCACCCAAAGATTTCCCTTGTCCCTGGGCCCTGGACCCACCTCAACCTGGCCAGCCATAGTCATGGCAGCCAATTAGGAAGTGAATCAGTGGACAGAAGATCTTTGTGTCGCTTTCTAATTCTGCCTTTCAAGTAAATTTCTTTCTTAAAAAAATTTCTTTCTTAAAAAAAAGGTTACTTCATAAAAGTTGCTGTGGAAATACATCCTTTTAAATGCCAAAATAAAATTTCGGAAGAACAAACTTGGGCAGCATTGTTTGGTTGCTTTCTGAAGGGGAGGGAATAATAAAGGAGCTGGTTGTGGTAATGAAGTCAATGTGTTACTGTAAAATGTTTTTATGGAATTTGACATACATGGTAATCTTTGTAAACAAAATTTTAACGAGGATGTCAAAAGAAAAAAAATGAGGCTAAGAGATTGAGAAACTGGCAACTTGTGCTTTTTAGTCTTTTTTAATACCACTCATTCTAGAAAAGTTTTAAGGCAATTTACAACAAATAGAAAAACAGAACAGAACAGAATAACAGAATAAAAGCAAGACCAAGATCAGCATGCAAAATCATAAACCCTCTATCCAACATGGCTGTAAAATGTCTTTCAATTTTAATCCTAAGCTTCCAGAGAGCCACAGCAAACAGTATGATCAATTGCAGGCTTCCTATTATTCATTAAATACAAGGTTGGATATGCAGAAGCATGCCTTTTCCACGCCTCAAACAGGAGCAAACTTCTTTCACGGTTCCTTAGGATGGCAGAGCCTTATCATAAAAGTGGAAGACTTCCAAACATAAAATCCCTATTGTATTTCATAGGGCTGTTTCATACTACATTCCATAATGCAAGTCAGTTGCATCCTCGAGTAATTTATACAACAGACCAAAATAACGTAGTTCAGCTTTAAAATCCAATTAAGACAACATTAAAAAAAAAAAAAAAAAGCAACTGGATTGTACAGACTTTACACAGCCCATCTGCAGTTAAATACTATTACTTGCAATCATGGGTTCAGTATTTTAACAGCTGACAACAGAAGTTGTAATATTTGGCAAAAACCAAGGATATAAATACTTGGGGCTTCTTAGTACTGATCCGCACACTCCAATTTACTACCCAGAAAAACAGTAAGGTTAAGAAGTAAAACTTATTGAGAAAAAAAAAAAAAAACTTATAAAGTCTAAGCAAAGGACATGCCAGAAAGACTAGCTAAGCCATCTATTCAAAGAATGTTCCCATACGTGTTCAGCGCGCTCACGAAGATTTGATGGCCAAAGGGAAAAACTGATCCATGAATAAAGAGAACAGTTCTAGACTAATGGCCTGTGAGGAATGAACAAGAAGAGGGAATGTGGGCAAAAGAAAATTCAGCTTTTTTCTCTAATAATCACATTGCATTTGTGCCACATCCAGACACAAATCCACATGGGCATAAACTGGGACTACAGCATGACTTTTTCTCCAGTTTTTCTTCAACTATCAGGTAACAGCATCAAATACATTAAAGAACATATATTATGAGTTTAAGATACGTTCCTTGTTTTCTTTTAAGAGGCTGTTTTTCTGATTTCCCAAGCTTTTCTGGTTCTTAGGTTGTCTATCAAAGGGCAAGTCATAAAACAGCTAAAGGAAATGTCAAACACACCCCTAGAATATTCTGAATCCCTCCCCCATGGTAACTAAAGAATATTTTATCTAGCAGAAAAACCTAAACTCAAATAATAAATGAATACTGCAATGCAACTGACAGTGGTTAATAAGTTACAGGAAATAAACTGGCCTTTTCTACTGCTGCCTTAAGCTCAAAATAAAAAGATTATAACTAATAATGAAATGTGCTTTAAAGTATCTGCATTAAGAAGGTAGCTAAATTTAGCACCTACCAACCAAGTTATCACAAATTTTCTCCAGGTGCCATATGGATGAAATGTTAACAACCTTCATAACCATCGAGTGAACCTCTTTATTCAGTATTTGTGTTCAAAGGAAGTCAGGTGATTTCCTCCAAACTTTGCTTTATAAAATTCACTTCTCAAAAGCATTTAAAGTGCTATGTACTAAATTTAGATGGGCCAACTTGTATATTAACCAAAAATAACTGTATATACCAAAAATAAGACAACTTTTTCCCTTCTTTCACATTTCGAGGCATCACTTTTTCAAACATTGAATAATTTAGTAGCCTTTGGAATGTTATATGATCAGTGAACATATCCATAACATCTTACTGTGTACATAAAAATGTCAATTTTTACAAATCGCATATAGCATTTTATTTTGTAGGTTAATTGTTTATGTCTTCTCTAGTTCATAGTAATAGTAAGGATTAATGTTGAAATTACAACACTAATTAAAAACTGGTATAAAATCAATTACTCAAACTGGAAATACACTCAACTGAGATTATACAGACATACTTATCCCAACCAAGAGTTCCTATCTCTTCAATAAGGTTTGAATAGAACTGGGGAGGAGCAGAGAGCACCCGTATCTCTTGCGAATTCTTTAAAGCAACTTCCTGTTTAGAAAAAAAAAAAAAAACTGAATCAGCTGTAGAATGTTACACAATCATCAGTACCTGAAAACAAAATACAACATCTTCACGCCAAAGTTTGCACTGTTTCATAGAACATCTGGCTTGTACACCTGCTCATGAAATAAAAGGACTGTGCTTAAAGTCACACAAAATATCAATTTTGTATCAAAGATTGCAATATTTTAATAATCTTCAGGACTGTTAAGCCTATCATAGATGGAGTGGGAAAAAACTAGACAAAAATCTTATCTTTCAGCCTTCACTCTGAACTCCTGTGGATATGTTTGATATATCCATGCAATTTTTTTAGAAAGTGCTTCTGAAGAAAAGCCTAAAGCCTAACTACACTGCTCAGACTACTTGTATGCCATGATTAACCACATCTCAGCAAACAAAGCTGCTTATTGCCACAATGAGTATCTCTCTACTAATTTCTTTTGCCATCTTACATTCTGCAAGGCCAGACTAAGCAATCCCCAGGATTCTGCCAAACATCTAGCTGTGTTAGCAGCCCTGTCCTTGCTAAGACCACCTGTAATGTCTTTAAAATGGTTCCCATATCAAAACAAATAAAATTCACATTTTTTTTGGAGCAACACCAAAACCATTAGGATTGTTGAAGCTAGAAATTATCAATAACTTCAAAGCTACCAGTCTGGGTAAATACCTTATTCAAAAAGTAAAAGTAAGTGTTTCTATGAATTTCTCAGATGTTCCTGTAGACTGAATTCCCAACTCCCACTTTTACAAGCCAGGCCCAGCTACAGCTGTTATAAGTATTTAGAGTTAATTGGTGAAGGGAAGCTTTATGTTCTTCTCTTGAACTCAGGAATAAATCAATTTTAAGATTCAAAAACAGAGCTGACTCCCCCAAATGACCACAGTAGCTGGGATTGGGGCAGGCTGCAGCCAGTAGCCAAGATGTCAAGCTGTTGCTTCTCAGAGCCCGTGTTACCAGCACACCACACCAACCCCAGGCACTCCAATTTGGCAAGTGGAACTAAAGCCTGAGGACACATGACCATCCCCTAATTTCTTGACATTTATTTCATATCTCATTTATTTCGTACATATAATACATATATATATATATAAGTGTGTGTATGTATGTGTATGTATGTGTATATGTATGCATACACACATATTTAAATGTGCAAATGTCATCAATATATAACACTGCCTTCTCCCTTCTGTCAGATAATGTATTCTTATCCCCACAAGCATAACAGCCAAGGGGGCAAAGAAGGACCACACTGGCCACAGGAGAGGAAATGACACACAGCAGGAGGAAACACAACTTGTTGTTTTAAGGCAGCAGAAAGCTGGATCGGAAGTAGAGCGGGGACTTAAGACACAGACTCTGGGATGGAAAGCCAGCCTCCCAAGGGGCATCTGAGCCAATCCAACACCAACCCCAACAACATCAAAATCTAATCAAATCCAGAATTATGCAGGGTGAAGAGAGATGCAGTTGTAAGTCTTACATAAACTTGAAACATATGAATTTAATATAATAGATGGACCTTCTGTGACAGATACAAAAAACCAAAAGCACCTCTAAGGAGTTATTGCCTACTCCATTGGGAATTGCTTTTAGATTCAGAAAACAACAACAAAAAAAGCAATGTGGTATGTATCAGCTTTGATGTAAAAGCAGTGTTTTGTCAAACTTTGCTTGAATCTCTGTCCAAGAAATCATTAAGAATTATCAACAGAATTTTTTTCAAACATTCACTTATTTCCTTATTTGAAAGGCAGAGTGACACAGAGGGAAAAGAGAGAGGGAGAGGAGAAACAGAGACTTTTGTTCCATTCACTAGTTCATTCTATAAATGGTGACCACAGCCAGGGCTGGGCCGGGCTAGAACCAGGAGCCAAGAGTTCCGTCCAGGTCTCTTGGACAAACGTACTTGGGTCATATTCTGCTGCTTGCCTCAACACATTAGCAGGTAGCTGACCAGACGCAGAGTATCCAAAACTCACAGCAGCACTGCAACATGGAATGCCAGCATGGCCGTCCACAGCTTAACAAGCAGTGCCACAATGTGCCAGCCCCAACTTCATGTATTATGAAAGACAAACAAAAACAAATAAAGCATTTAACTGCTAAGAGACACACCAACACAAGTATTTAGGGAAGAATGGATAGAATATCTAGCATTACATTTATATTCTAGTCTTGGCCACTGCAGCTTAACAAAATCCCATATAAGTGCTGATGCAAGCCCAGGCTATTTCAGTTCTCTGCTAACGTGCCTAGGAACGCAGTGGAGCATGGCCTAAGTGCTGCATCCATGCGGGACATCCAGGTGAAACTCCCAGCTTCGTCCCAGCCCCAGTCATTGAAGCCATTAGGGAAAGAAGCAGATGGAAGACCTCTCTGTCTCCCTCCAACACTTCCAAATAAACAAAATAAAATCTAAAAGAAATATTAAGTAAATAAAAATATTCTAGTCTCTTCTAAAAACTGCAGGAAAGGGAAAATATGAGGAAACTGTTGACTTTAGGTCATGTCCATTATTTTATTTTATGTTGGAAATATGATAAATGTTTAAGAATAACAGGATAAAGTAAATACTCAGGTGTTGCATCCAAAACTAACAACTATAATTTGTTACCATTATATGAAATGAACAAGTTTTTCCAAAATCTGAGGCTATATACAGGATTACAAATACATCCTATTGTTTCTTCAAATATAAACACAAAATCTCTGTGAAATTCTGACATGTCAGCAGTGTCATTTTCATTTTTCCACCATCTCCTCAAGTGTAGTGTCAAAGGTACCCAGCTTAAAATACAGTCACACTGGCTTACACATCCAATTCTGTTCATCATAAAGGCATCCGTAGGCACTCAACAAAACATTACATGTTTGGGAGTTTGCAAGTTTTAACTTCTAAGAAATGTTAGCTGTTTGTAGAGGTTACAGAACAACAGGTATTGACCCAGTGGTTAAGACACATGTTGAGACATTCTCAGCGTCCCAGATCAAAGACCCTGGTTACAATACATGGCTCAGGTTCCCAATTCCAGCTCTTTGCTAATTCAGACCCCAGAAGACAGTGCTGATGACTCAAGTATTTGATTCCTGCATGGAGTACCACATGGGAGTAGCTCCAGATAAATTTTTTTTAAAAGATTAAAGGTTACGGAAACAATTATGACAGAGTGTTAGAAAAAAAAAATCTTACCAAAATCATCTTCAATTCCATCATAAAGCTCAGTAGGTCAGGAGAGTGCTGCATTCTCTAAATCAAACAAATATTTCCAATTAATACCATTGATTCGATGAATATTTGACTCACTTCAATGAAATGAAACACAGGCCTAGAGAATGTGAAAAACAATACAGCAAAATCTACACCTTAAAAGCATACAAACATGAAGTATCATTATTCCAACTATTCCTGCAAATTTCCTTTCACAAGAATAAAATCCTCAAATTTAGTTTTGGTAAAATATAGAGAACTGTAAGAATGTCACAAAAGCCTCACAGTTCTTTCAGCACTGTATATTGGCAAGTTTAACAGCTCTGGAAAACATAATTAATTTTAAAAAATGACTGGTGCCGGAGCAACATGATATGCAAGAAAAGCATAAATCTAGTATTGTTAACACTATTTTTTTTTAAATTTCTTCCTTGGCCTTAAAGCTAACCAACAGTTGTTATTTTTGCCCTTTCACAACTCATATTAATTTGAAAGAAAAGAATCACTGAATAAAGTAAAGCCTATTGCAACAAAACGGCATAAAGGAAATTTGAAAGAACAGACATTTAAGATTTATGATCCCATATTCTTGAATCTTTCATTCTTAAGCTACAAATAAAGCAAAGAGAAATTATCAAGTTTTCTACTAATTTTTTGAAATACAACTCTCCCTCATCCCAGTAATACACGAAAACCTATCGTTCACATTCACATCATATGGCTCTGAGTGCATGTATGTTCAGACAGTTTTGGCTATTCCTTTAAGATATTTTTCTTTCGTATACAGATGAGACAATGTATGAAAGGTCTGCGAACTACCACCCACTGCAACTCAATATCTACTTCTGTAAATAAAGTTTTATTAGAATACAGCCACATCCCGTCATTTAACATATATCTAGAATTGCTTTGGTGCTAAAGGAACAGCATGAAGTGGTTACAAGGAACATCATCAAATAGTTGCAACAGACTTATGGCCCAGAAATTAAGAAAGCTGGTTACCTGGCCCTTTACAAAAAAGGCAGGTTGAACTTTTTTAATGTATTTGTCAAGATTTAAAATGGTGAAGGAGGAAGCAGAAATACTTAATAAAACAAAGTCAAACTAACACTGCTCTATCTGACCAACCAGAAGCCATAGGGAGACTAGTAATTGGGACTTCTTCTAGGAGCCTGTTGATGAATTGGTAAAGCAAAATAGAGATCTTACTGTCATACATAGTAATTGTTAGCAAATGTTCTCAGGCTATCTATCTCAACAGATTTCATTTTTTTTTAAGATTTTATTCTTATTGGAAAGCCGGATATACACAGAGGAGGAGAGACAGAGAAGATCTTCCATCCGATGTTTCACTCCCCAAGTGAGCTGCAACAGGCCGGTACGCGCCGATCTGAAGCCAGGAACCAGGGACCAGGAACCTCTTCCGGGTCTCCCACGCAGGTACAGGGTCCCAAAGCTTTGGGCCATCCTCGACTGCTTTCCCAGGCCACAAGCAGGGAGCTGGATGGGAAGTGGAGCTGCCGGGATTAGAACCTGTGCCCATATGGGATCCTGGGGCTTTCAAGGCGAGGACTTTAGCCGCTAGGCCACGCTGCCGGGCCCTCAACAGATTTCTTAAATTGGGTGTAAGAACCAGTCAAAGATGGGGCTAGAAATAACTAAACATCCATTTCAGAAACCTCGAATTAGGATTATAATGCTAGAATGACAGCCTACAGTAAATTTCTTATCCTCACTTAAAACAAACCTTTTAAACGACTTACCTGTTGGACCACTTGACTGTATCCATTAAGTACTGTTTTCAGCTGCCAGCTACATAGTAATCTAAAATTATAATGAAACAAATGGTTATTATTCAGGGTTAAAGGAAAAAATTATGTTAACACAGACATGCTGAAGAATGCATAAAATCTCAGTCTGAAAAATTAATAAAAATGTTTCCTATATTGACTTTTTAAAGTCTTGGGCTTCAACCTGTTGTTACTAATTTTCCTTCAAATATAAAAAACTAGAATTAGTAATCACAGGCAGCTTACCCCTTTTTAAAAGATTTATTTTTATTGGACAGTCAGATGTACAGAAAGGAGTAGAGACAGAGAGGGAAAACCTTCTGTCCACTGATTCACTCTCCAAGTGGCCGCAACAGCTGGAGATGAGTTGATCTGAATTCAGGAGCCAGACACCTTTTCCAAATCTCCCACATGAGTACAAGGTCCCAAGGCTTTGGACCGTCTTTGACTGCCTTCCCAGGTCACAAGCAGGGAGCTGGATGGGAAGCAGGACTTCTGGGATTAGAACCAGCGCCCACGTGGGAACCTGGGGCATTCAAGGCAAGGACTTTAAAGGCTAGGCTACTGGGCCAGGCCTAGTTTAACTTTGTTTCAATTACTTCTATTTTTGATGATTTTTACATAGTTGATCAGGCCGATTATGGTCAAAGGCCAAAGGAAGGTAGGTGAGATCACCATTTCCACATCCTCTTTTTTCCTACCTGTATCTGGGGGAAGGAGGAGAGACAAGCAGAGAATCCACACGAAGCCTCCCAAATGCCTATGCGCCCCAGGCTGAAGGGCAGCCTCCCAAAACCACTCTAGGGTCCCAAAGGTGGGACATGCTCTGAGGGTCCTGCTCAGGAGGTGTTGAGGGATCAACAATTTCGATTTATTGCCAATCTCACCACTCCAAACACAATGGAATATCTTCAGAATCCACTGGTTCCCACACTACAATCCTGGAGTCTCCATTTGCTCAGTTATTCACCACCAACAATTGGCTGGGGTCGTTGATCGATTTGTTCTGTCCTCCATCCTCTGTTGTGGTGCCAGGTGTCCTCTGAAGATTCCAATGTATGGCCATATCCTCCATGTGCATCTGGGTATGCTGCCCACTGCTCCGTCTAAGCCACTGAGGAGGCCCAGCTCTGACACATGCACTCCAAGATCAGACCTTGGAACCTGCAATTCCCTCCATGGTTGGGTTGTGAGTCCAGCAATTCAGTTTGGGGGATCCCCACAGAAACTTCATCTGAGGTGATCCCAGACCTGAATCTTGTGTGTGCTTGCCAATACAGGCACCAGCACAGTCTGTAGCCCCAATCAGCTTATGCACATGCTGGTGTTTACAATTGCTGGCACAGTTCTGTCTCCCAGCCCTGTCTTCTACACAAACCAATGGTTGCTGCAGCCCAGCCTGATCCTGTGCACCAACACTTGGCCTTCACGTACACCAATGGGAGCTGCCACCTAGTCAAGTGACCTGCAATACCCCCACCAGGCCTGTCCCCTGCCCTGGCTCCTGTGCTTGCCAGTATGTATAGTAGACTGGTCCAGTCTGTCCCATATCCCATTCAGCTCTCCTACATGTCAATGGCTATTGTAACCTAGTTCAACCCAACCAGCCCCACTATCCAGCCCACACAAGTGCTGAGGGTGCCACTCTGTCCAGTCATGTATGCCTCAGTCCTGGTTCTCATGGCCCACCTTTCCTTGACATTTGCTATCTGATGCTATAGCCTGCTTGGGCCCAGCCCACAACCAATTCCAATTCAATTTGGTGAGTGCTATAGCCAAGCTTAGCCCAACCAGGCCCCAGTCATTGCCCTTATGTGAACTGGCTTATGTTGTAACACAACCCGACCTGACACATACTCCATTCTGGTGTTCAGATTCACCAGCAGATGATATGTACTGGTCCAGTCTGGTTCGCCCCTGAACTATGCCACATGCATGCCATTGGGTACAATTACTTGGCCTGGTCCAGGCTGCTCCTTATCATGGTTCTTGTGCTCACCTACAGGGACTGTGTCCCAACAGGGTAGCTCCCAAACTCTTCCATCAGAACCACTCCAGTGCCAGATCTCATGCCCGTCTGTGGGTCCATGAGCCAGCCCTCCTTAGTCTACCTCCTGTCATAGCAGGAACAGTGGCCTTTCCTGACTGGCCTAAAATCCATTCCAGCTTTTACTGTTGGGTGTTACAGCCTAGACAAGCCTGGTCCACACTCAGACACAGCTCACATATGGTTCTGCAGGGGCAGAGACCTAGCAAGGCCTGTCCTATGCCTACCGTGGTTCTCACGAGCACTAGTGAGTGCTGGAATCTAGCCAAGTTTGGCACACCCCACATCCAGTCCAGCACACATGTGCCAAGGGACACTGTAGCCATGCCCAGACTAGACAGCAGCCCCAACTCTGGCCTTCACACTCAACAGTGGGAACCACAACCCAGCCAGGGTGTCCCCTTGCTGCCAAACCAGGCCTGTTCACAACCATAGATCTTGCAAGTGCCAGTGGTTGCTCTGACCCAGCTTGGCCTAGCCCCTCCCCTATCTTGGCCTTTGCCTTTGCATGCTGTAGACTGGCCTGACCCAACCTGCCCCAGTCCCTACTCTTACTGGAGGATGCTATAACCTGGTCCTGCTCAGTCTGCTCCCATCCCTGGCTCATGCAAACTGGTAGGGTTAACAACCTAGCCCAGCATGACATGTGCTCCAGCCTGGTTTGCACTTGCTGGTGAGCTAAGGTTTGCTTGGTGCTGCCCTGTCCAATCCCATCCAAAGACAGTCCACACATTAGCCAACAGTTGGAACTACCTTGTCCAGCCTACCCGACTACCAGGTCTGTACCACATACTCACCAGCGGGAGTTATGACCCACTAGGGGAGTTTCCCGAGTTCCCCCACTTGGCCCACTCCCAGACCCAGATCTCATGCATGCCAGTGGGTATTAGGCCCTTGTCCTGTATTGCTTGCTCCTTCAACTTGGCCTACTATGAGCTGATAGATGTTGTGGCCAGGCCTGCCCCACCCCACACCCTGTTTTAGGATGCACATGTGGGTGCTCTAGCCTGGACCTGCCAAGACTGTTCTCAGTCCCTATACCCGTGAGTGATGCCAGCTTCCATGGTCACAACTAGCTCAGCCCATCACCACTCAAATTCTTGAGCTAACCAACAGAACTTGCATTTCCACAGGGTTTGGCCCACAAATCCCCCACAGATTATACCCCAGACCTGGTTCTCTTGTGAGATTAGTGTCATGGCTATGCCTAATATGACCTGTCCCTTGTTCTGACATTCAATCAGGTACTAGGATCTAGTCCTGCTAGTCCAGCCCACAGCCCTAGCTTTCATGTGGTTGTCAGCAATGTTCCATGTTAACAAGCCCATTCCAGGTTCCCATGTGGACTGGTACATGAGTCTGACCCATGCAGATGTTCCAGTGTCTCCCCTCCAAACCACCAGGTCTCAGTCCCCTCGCTTACCTGCCAGTACAGTGACCTGTCATTGTTGAGGATTCATTCCTCACCTACATGTACCGTGGCCTTATCTCTGGATGTCCCTAGGCAGTAATTCTAGACCCCAAGACCCCAGAGCTTGCTGCCAGGTAACTACTTGGCAGAGTCCAGCTCCATTGTCATTCTGGCCACCCTCAAGCCCAGTATTGGCACACTGCTTGGCAGCAGTGCATGGGGCATCAGGATCCCCAGCAGGAAGCCTGGCCTGTCACGGGTTCATGTGGCCACATGGCTGGGAGATTCAGACCTCTTAGCTGACTTATCTCAGTTTACCTTTTTTAACTCAACATATCCACTGTGGTTTCCTTATTTAATTAGCTTCTTTTCCAAGTAGTTTAAATAAAACCTACAATTTTGATCATAATGTATTGAATATCATAAAAATTACATGTGGCAGTATAATCAATGTTATTAAAAGGATATAGAATTTGTAACACTGTAAGAAGCAATAAACCAAGGCTCATCCACGCACGAGCTCACTGAAGCTGTACTTCAAACTTGACTCGCCTAGGAACAGGTCTGAATTTTCCTGACCACTGCCTTTCCAAGCCATCCTAATTTCTCTATTCTTGGCCTGCTAATTCCCATATCCTTCATTCTCTCAGTAGCAATATAGCTCATCCAGCTGTCCACTGTAACCCCTCTCCTCTAAAACTATAGGATCAATGCCTTGTATTCCTTACTTACAAATTCAGTAACTCTGTAATGTTTCACTTAATCCACTTTGCATTTGTAAGCCCTTCTCTAGCTCAGTAACCTAAGCCAGGAACTTAAAAACCTTCTTCCATTCTTTCACTCCAATTCTAATCAATCACAAAATCAATCCCATTTATCAATATCTCTGTATTCCTTCTCCTCCATTCAGATATTTTGGAGCAAAATTGAGATTTTGAGCAAGGCTTAGACTTCAAGTCTCATGTCCTCACTAGGTTGTGTCTGCCAACACTCAATGTTGATACTCGATTTATTGTAGGGGTGAATAAAATGGCTCGTCCCAAAAAAATGAATTCACACATCCACAGATTAGTCAAGTTAAGGGAACTACTTTTCTAATCCTTTTGTATTTTCCTTTTATATTCTTACCCAGTACTTTTAATGAAGAAAGCGTATACAATTAATGTTTATGACTAACATAACAAAATTAGAGAATCAAATTTAGCATTGGAAACCACATTAGTACAAGTAAACTTTTTGCAAATACCACATTTTCACATTAGTGAAAAAAACAGAAACATTCCTGGTTGAGTGGTTTAATGAGACACTGAGGCAAAACTCTAGTGACAAGAATCATTTTACATCAAATTGACTGCCAGTCCCACTAAACAGCATACATACATACAACGAAACACCATGTCACCTTGCATTCTTCATTTGCAAATCCTCAGGCAACAATATTCTAAGGTGGAAGTCTCTTCCCTGTGAAAAATATAAAAAAACTTATTCAAATTTTCATCCTAATACCAAATTAAATATAGACCCACACAGGAAAGGCAGTATTTTTCTTTGTTATCTAAAAGACATCAAATGCACTCAAGTTTTATAAGTTGATAAATTCAAACAGAGTGTCATCTGAGAGAAAGAATAACTCAAAAAAGTGTAGGTCACAAATAACCACTGGGAAATCAAACAAATATAGGCTTGAAAGGTTTTCCAGGGGAAAAAAAATCTCACCTCTATGTACGAAACACTGTAAAATCATTAATAGAGAACATAAAGAAGAAATTTAGATGATAATTCTTAGGATAAGCACCCAAAAAGATAGTTCTTTAGAATTACTTTGGACATAAAGGAGGTAAAAATCAAAATGTAAAATTAAAGCAAGGAATAAATGATTCATGTTTCCAACTTACTAAATCTTAATGAAAATATACTATTATAAACTGGCACTATTTCTCATTCATGAATTCTTAATAAAATGAGTAATATAGTAAGTTTTAATCTAAATAGTCATTAGCTATATTGCTAAATATTAAATTTATTTAACAGTCGTTCTAAGAATAGTCATTTTCTTGAAAAATACATTCAGTATTACTTTCTTTGGAAAGTGAATGGGCAAGCAGTTTCAACAATACCTTAAATAGGAAAATACACATGAAATTTGAGCAAAAATAAGCAGAAAAAAGCAAACAGAAATGTAATCTTTTACTCCAACAATATAAAATGAAAAAGAGTAATAAAATTCTTGAAAAACAATTACCATGTGGAATTTTAGCTGAGCCTCCCTCAAAGCAGTTTCAAAAACAGAGGAACACAATTAAATGTACCCCATAACCTTTACTTTCATGGTAATATTACAGTTCTGACTTTCATTACATTTAAATGTCCTTTAAAAAAATGAAACAAAATGTACTACTGACCTTTCAAAAGGTCAAGTAACAATAATTCACTATTTCATTAAAGCACTAAAAGGTATTATGTAGTAACTTTAGCCTAACTTTATAGACATCCCACACATAGGTGTAAGAACAAGCTGGAATTCACAATTTACAAGAAGAGTGAAGCTATTCTACTGCAGAAATGGAATTGTATTCTTTCAGATAACCTGCAAAGTCCCTTATTTGCAAAATTTAGTCACTTTAAAAAAATGTCACGTTACATGCCATAGTAGTTTCTGATTTCAGAAAATGTCCAGAATTAATTGTATATTTAAAGCATCTGAATAGTAATTATTATCCAAAAGCAATGTCCTGGAACTGCAGGAACTGATAGTGGTCTACACCTGAATCTTCTCAAATATCCTCCCATAAAACAATATAAATGTTAAGAATAAGTAAAACCACCAAAATCCCATGTTTTCTGTCAAAGGCAGAACATAGTCAACTTCAAACTACCTGAAGGAAACAAAGCCACTTTCCAGTAGAATCCACTCAGAGCTGTCACAGTAAGTCCTGCAAGAATGCTCTGGTCTTCAGGAAACCACAACTGCACAGAGGGTACATTGGAGACGCATGTGTGTGTGAGGGGAGCGTGGGGAACGGACTAGCTACAAATGAAAAACTATCATATCACAACTGCGGGAGATTGACTGTGAACACAGAGGTCAAGCAGCTAGCTTCAGAAAGGAAGTATTTTAGAAGATGGTAAAAAGGTAGAGCCACATTTTGAAGTTGGTATTAGGAGAAAAAAAAGATGAGAAAAATTAGGCTCTTAACATGAAAAAAATAAAAACAGTACATTTAGCACTCTCCAAAAATTGCCATGTTAAAGAAACCACACTTCACCAACAGCAGAGGGTATTCTCGGACCAGGATTTTATAAACAGCTAAAATGTTCACAAAGATCCTATCCCCATCGATGCAAAGCTCCTAAGAAACAAGACCCATTTCTGGTGATGACAGATCCCACACAGACAAAACCACCAGGACATAAACAAATTCAAACACCAAATTAAACACCAAATATTGAGCATTTGCACATAAATTCAAAAACAGATATTTTTTTTAAAAACAAGAAATGAATACATCAACTGGCTGTACTCACAAAAGCAAATTAAAAAAAAAAAGACAAACCTATAATAAATTACAGGAGGGTTAAGGGAGAACAGAATTAAAACAAAAATTTCCTAATGGGCAAAGAAAAAAGAAGTAGCAAAAAGAAAAACCAGAAAGGAAACTGAAAAACCATCAGAGAAAAAGCAGATGAAGTTGGAATCAGGCAAAGAAAGTACAAGATACATGCAACTGGAGACACTGAAAATGAGAACAGATTATTTACCAATACAACCCAAGTGAACTTTCTGGAAATCCACATTGGGAAAGGTAAAACTGGACACGTGAAAAAAAAAAACGGCTGATGAGGATTCATTCCAGGATATAGTTCAATGGATTTTTCCAATAAAGAAACAATTTAGAGCCTCTAGGAAAAAAATAAGCAAATAAATCATCTGGGCCACTGACTTATGACAGGCAGATTTCTCAAAGTAAGGGGTGGGGAGCAAAAAAAGAAAATGGAAATATTAAAAACTTTCACTTCTAGAAACGGTGGAGCAGCAGACAGAGGGTGTGCCCTCCTCAGTCACACCACAATTAGACGAGAGAGAAACGGAGGTTAGGACACCGGCTGGAGTGACCATAAACTATGTCGGAAGGACAAGACTCTGCCCTCAACGCCCCGACAGGCACTGATGATGCATCTGGGGTCCTTCTACCTGTGTGGGAGGCCTGGGCTGAACAGCTAACAAAACTCAAATATTTAGAAAAGAAAAATATCTAATAAGTAGAATTTGTATTTGTTATCTAATAAAGATATAGGTGTTATGCAAAGAAACAGAAAACAAGAGTCAAATGAGGGGAAAAAAGAAGCATACACAAATGGCACAGATGATTTTAAAAATTAATTATATTTCAAACATTTAACACGGCAAAGGGAAATATAATCACACTGAACAGAAGGGAAATACATAGGCTCAAAGAGCTAAAAAATACAATGTCTAAGACGAAAAATGCGCATGGCAGTTTTAACAGATTAAACTTTGCATGACACTGGCATGCCTGAATACACAGGCACAGAAGAGCTCCGAAATGAAACGGAGAAACAGACTGGAGGGACAAAACCTGAAAAGACTAGCAATAATTTGTAGGATTTTAAGGCGGCCTATTATGTAAATATTTGTAGTCCCCAACATGTAGGAAAAGAACAGAAAAAAAAAAAACAAGAAATAACCAGCTGATGTTTTCTCCATAGTAAATGGAAACACATACTCAAAATCCAAGATCCACAGTCCTAGGAAAGCAAAACATGAAGAAAACCATACCAAGGTATGACACAAATTGACTGAAACTAATAAGAAAAATCTTAAGAGCAAAGGAAAATATACTACTTGTAAAGTGACCAAAATAAGATTCCTCAGATCCAACAGAGGATGGATAAACAGTATCTTTTAAGCACTAAAACAGCCAACCTAAAATCTGTAACCACCGAAATCATGTGTTTCAAATGTAAATAATCTGGAAAATGTGTAACTAGTAAACATTCAGTATTAGAAATATTCAGGTAAGGTCTTTAGGAAGAAACACGAATGTACAATATCAGACACAGTAAATTTACAGGTAAATGTGAAATACCTCTTCTTTTTCAATATTCTTAAGGTATAAATGACTAGGCCAAAGCAATCAAACCAATACAGTAATATTTTCTAAAGACACAGAGTATAAAATATCCATGACATGATTCTGATAGAAATTAATGACTAACCTGGTAAATGGAGGACAAAAAAAAAAATCTTCCATGCAGTAGAAATTAGAATATATCATATGGACACTCCTCCCTAACGGAAAGGGACTGTCTCTGCCAGCACAAAGTGATGGCTGCTCATAGTGACACCTTTCCAAACAGTGGCTAAGGGAAGTGGAAAAGCCTGACAAATACAACTTCAGCCAGGTGATCAACGCTCAGGAGCGATAATGTCAAATTGTACACTTGCTATAATGAAAGTGAACTTCGTGACAGTCCTCCCGGAAACCCATATGCCTACTTGAATCATGAAAAAAAAAAATCAAACAAATTCCAATAGGGCGGTGTCCTAAAATATGCCTAACTAGTATTTCTTAGTAAGATTTCATAATAAGGAATCAAAAAAATGTAAAGTCTGAGTAGCTATTGCAGACACATGACAATTTAATGTGCCCTTTTCAATGATTTCCTCAATTAGGGAAATGACATGAAACCTAAGGAAACCTTATTAAAGGATGGCCTTAGGTAATAAAAAGTATCAAACTAATGTTAAGCTGTTAATAACAGGGGAGGGGCAAGCACTGTGGCACTGGGCATCAAGATGCCATCTGCGGGCCCAACGGCGTGGCCTAGCAGCTAAAGTCCTTTCCTTGAATGCCCCGGGATCCCATATGGGTGCCAGTTCTAATCCCAGCAGCTCCACTTCCCATCCAGCTCCCTGCTTGTGGCCTGGGAAAGCAGTCGAGGACGGCCCGATGCTTTGGGACCCTGCACCTGTGTGGGAGACCCGGAAGAGGTTCCAGGTTCCCAGCTTCGGATCAGCGCAGCACCGGCCGTTGCGGCTCACTTGGGGAGTGAATCATCGGACGGAAGATCTTCCTCTCTGTCTCTCCTCCTCTCTGTATATCTGACTTTGTAATATAATAAATCTTTAAAAAAAAAAAAAGATGCCACCTGCAATGCTGGCATCCCACATGAGTGCTGGTTCAAGACCCAGCTGTACTATTTCCAATCAAGCTTCCTGCTAATATGGCTGGGGAAGCAGTAAAAGATGGCCGAAGTACCTGGTCCCCTGCCACGAAGGTGGGAGAGACCCAGAGAGAATTCCAGGCTCCTCCTGGTGTCAGGGGAAGAGAATCCTAACTTAGCACAGTTGATCTGTCCGGCCACTAGATGCCCTCTGTCCTGTTGGCATACAAGAGGGCCTCAGCACCATGCACTCTGACATCCCAGCTAACTCAACTTCTACATAAGATATCAAGTTCAAGGCATTCTGTTATAGCAAAAAAAAAAAAAAAAAAAAAAAAAAAGGAGAGAGAGATAAGAAAAATATACAATAAGCTGGAACTATAAAAAATAAAAAGTACAGAAAATTGGAAAAAAAAAAGTTTAAGAACACAAGATTATAAACAAAAAGCAAGACAGATTTAAAGCCAAGCATCTCAACAATCCCATCAAATGTAAACTGCTTACACATCGCAATAAGAGGAAATGATTATCAGGGCAGGAGGCATTTTTAACACCAGTATATATTCAGGAACTACTTGACACCTCTGCTTTTAGGAATCAGAACTTTATCTACCTAACTTTCAATATGGGCTTGCTACCAACAAACAGAAAAAAATGAAATAAAACTGTGTGTGATTTTGGAAGTTTAGGGATAAAGTGCAATGTTCAGCTTTCTGCTCCATCTCTCTGGGTTAACACTCAGGGGAAGCTCACTATCATGTTGTGCTGACAACAAAGCAACGCCATGGAGGCCCATGTGGTGAGGAACCAAGGCCACCAGCCAACAGCTGGGCAAGTGACTTCCTGAATGCAAACGTTCAAGCTCTGCTCAAGCCTTTGCTAGTCCTGGCAGACACCTGGCTGCAGGTTCAGAAGGATCCTCATCAAGAATCACCTGCCAAGTTGCTCCTGAATTTCTGGTTCCCAGAAACTAAGATAATGTGTCATGTTAAAGCACTAACATTTGAAGTAATCAGTTATGTAGCAAAATGTAACCAACCTAGACAGCTTTATTACAAATTCTAATACCAAAAGGATAACTAGGGAATATCATTAAGCCAATAAATGTAAAAGCCTAGATCAAGTGAGCAAATTACTTGAACGACACCATCAAAGCTCACTAAAGAACAAGATAACCTAAAAACAGACTATTAATTACAAAATTAATTATATACTAGCCCATAGTTACATAGCTTTGACAAACAAGACTGCCTAGCTACAATGCAATATAGCTAGAGATGACAAAACTAACAGTCACCAAAGATCATCCACCAAATATATTCAAAACCTTCTAAGCAGATCGTGGGTGCAGAGCAACCACAAACTGAAAGCTGGAAACATCCAAACAGGTAACACGTGTCAGCAACTACAGGCCCTGCCCTTTTTGGAAAAACAGAGGCTGTCCATCCTCTCACTCACTCCCCACATGCCCTCACCACTCTGGGCTGGAACTCATTCTGGTTCTCCAACAAGGCGACAGGGACCCACACGAGCCATTACCTGGTGCCTCCAGGGAGCACATCATCAGAGAGCTGGGATCAGAAGTAGATCTGGTACTCACATTCAGACACCCCCACATGGGCTGTGGGAATCCCAAATAGGCTAGGCCAAACAGGCGTGCCAACAGGTGTGCCTTCTATATAGGATACTCTCAGAACAGTGACAAGAGTGAAGCGCAACTTAAAGACATACAAATGTGCTCTCACTGGCCAAATCTGGGACATTTGAAGAATTAAGTAATGTCTATAACTAATTAACATTCTGCATTCACAAGTCTGATCTAATATAAACTGAAATGAAGGAAAAAGCAACTCTTCATTAACAAAATGACAGTTCATAAATGTGCAATAATGGAGTCGGAGTATCACCGGGACCATCACAGTACTAACCAAGCCAAGGCAGTGTTAGCAGATGTTAAAGCCAGTGCATACACATGAAAGTTTGGCGCCTCAGAGTATCGCCCAGAAAGCTATTAACTACAGAAGGAAACGCTGGCCAATACAACCTTAACCAGGTGATCAAAATTAACAACATCGTCTCTCCTCTTTGTAAAGCTGACTAATAAAAATATATCTTAAAAAAGAGTTAACATCAGCAATGGGACCAGCTAAACTCATAGGGCCTGAGACCACCACTAAGTTCTTCCCATAAAATCCCTGCTAAAACATGTAACTTGAATTAAAATTGAAAAAACATCAAATACAAACTGAGGGACGTCAAGTTCATGAAAAGCAAAGACACACTGAGAACTACTCTGAGTTCAAAAGTCATGACAAACATGAGGTGGGATCCTAGATCAGATGGGGGGACTAAAGAGATGACTCTAGAATTAATAAAAATTAGAACACAGATTCTAGCCTACATAACGGATGTTCTCGTCACTCTAAGGTTGTGTGAACCGTACTGTGGTTGTGGACTGAGTATGCCCTCGTTTCTATAAAATATACATTTGCGTACTGAACGATTAGCAAACGTTATGTAGGATTTCATCTCCGGTGATTCGGGAAAATAATGTGTATATAAATGTACCCACATACACACACACACACACACTCACAGTGATTAAATCTAAGGCAGCAAATGTGCAACCGTAACTTGGCTAAATGTACTGAAACTCCGGGGCCAGTGCGGTGGCTGGGCACCGCGCGCTGACCGCGGCCCGTGAGCCGACGAGGCCCGGGACTCCCGCGACGGCGGCGGCCCGCGCGGAGCTCCGCGTTCCCGTTAGTCGCTCCAGGTGCCCCTCTCACTCCCCCAAACCCGCGCCCCAGCCCCGCGAATCACACACTGCCCAGGGCGGGGCGGCAACGCGCCCGTGGGACGGTCGGGCTGGTACCTGAGCCGAAATGAATCCCTCATACACGGTTTTCTCGCGGTTCTGGGGCAGAAGTAGGGGGAACTGGCG